>NW_027468565.1:27318523-27416023 GCF_046254945.1 Alosa pseudoharengus | reverse complement strand
CGCTGCCCTCGTTCACAGTTTTGTCTGTAACATTACTTTCATCGTTTGGTTTAAATCCAGTGCACTGTTTATTTGCAGGAGAGTCATTTTCATCTGATACCTGTTCCTGTTTCACTGCCTTCAGTGTCGCATCTTCGCGTTCAGGACCACTACTGTCATTTTCGAGCGTCGTCGAAACATTGTTTTCGTTTTCATTGACAGCAGCTATCATTTCACTTTTGCAGTCCACCGTTGTCTGTTCGTCATTAACGACGGCATGCTCAGGTGAAGGTTTCTTGTCATCCTCATGTTTTTTCTGCCCGCCATCAGCTTCAACTCTTTCCCCGTCCTCGGTGACGCACGACTTCTCGTCTGATTTCAGGCCCGAAAACCCCTCTAACGTTACCAACTCTGAATGTAGCTCGCCAGTTGGATCGTCGACCGCTGGGGCATCTTCACCATTACTGTCGGCTGATGTTGAAGGCATTATGTCAGCTTAAACTCTAATTTGGCAGCGACTCAGTAGCCCGAGCACCTATACATTAAAATCACTTGATGATCGCCATTGCTGCCTACAGTATACCGACTCACCACCAGGTAGGCTAAACTACTAGGTGGGTTGAACCAAAACTGACGCTAGGGGCGGAGACTGACGCATTGACGTAATGTCGCACAAGTGGTAGGCCTACGTTCAAGCGCAAAATGTGAGCGGCACGAACTTGACTTCTACATGAGCAGAAGCTGAAAAGACGTGCGCTTGAAACTGTCATTTATTTTACGAATGTATCTACTCAAGGTTTTTTTTGGATAGAATTAGAAAATGAGTGTAGTGCTGTGTGGTTGTGCAATGTTACTTTTCAAAAAAAGAATGGAAAGATGTCTGCATTTTTATGAAAATGCAGACATTAATAGAAATGGTGTCTTTACGATAAATTTGCTTTTGTTATTGGGAAAATGTCATATTCATAAACGTGAATGGGGGGGGGGGGGGGGGGGGGGGGGGAGGGAAACCTTGTTTTGCAGCCTTCAAAAATGAAGTAAAATTCTACATGGACACTATTGTTGGACTCAGGCGCGCCTGCAGGTGTACGTCCGTACGCACTGTGCGTACCATCACTCAACGAGACAAATTTACCTTGTGTGTGTGTGTATTCACACCATATTGGCCTACCATACTTTTCCAACTATGCACAGTATCCCATTAGTTGCATGCCATCAGGCTATTTACAAATTTCTATTAAGTAAAGTTAGTGAACAGTTATCAAAATTAACGCGCACATATGTTTGAGCAGGAGAGAATACGCACGCAGGCACGCATAGGCTACTTGTTTTCTTTTACTCGGCTTTCTATATGGTTATCAGCACACAATGTTGAGCTAATTCACTAACTCAATACTCATCATGCATATCACAAGATTAAACAATGAAAACAGAAAGAACGGAGGCAGCAAAGCTAGAGGAGCTATTCAAGATAGGCAAGAACAAGGTTGGCTAAGCAATTGGTGTGCTTGTCAGAACGACTGCATTACAGCTGTTTAAAGCCAGACGTTACAGTACGCTATAACACAACTAAAGGTAGCTTTAGTGCAATCTTTAAACTGGACTTCCGATTTTGTCTAGAACGAAGCTTCATTTTGTCACAAGAGGGCGCTGTAGCCCTTCTCCACAGCACTGATCTATAAAGAACACTGCAATAGATCAGTGCTCCACAGAACCCATCACTGGAAATAAGCAGACTGCCTACTCTATTCGGGTTATTGAACATTCTCTGATAGGCTACAAGCGAGATTGGGGCTCATCAACAAGAGCTATCCGCTACTAAAGCTATCCTATCCACCATTAAGCACTAATAAAACCTCTTCATGGCTCGTTACATCTCAGCGCATCTCTCCAGAGAAGTAGGCTAGATATAGGCTTATCTGTGCACCCCAGCACCACCCAGTGTCTCCGCAGGAGTCCTCCAGCTACCTCTCT
Organism: Alosa pseudoharengus; assembly: GCF_046254945.1. Lineage (NCBI taxonomy): Eukaryota > Metazoa > Chordata > Actinopteri > Clupeiformes > Clupeidae > Alosa > Alosa pseudoharengus. The sequence goes on along the minus strand of NW_027468565.1, from coordinate 27,414,070 downwards.
CAGAGAATGCTAAACAGACTTTTCAGAACAGTTATAGGCCTATCTAACTAATAAATTCTCCTTGCAATCACGGTTTATATGTGTGTATGGTTGTTATATCGTTATCATTTGCTACTACTGTAGTATTCAGTTACAATTATTTAGTTAATTAGCCTACTTTTATTAGTATTTTATGTTGGCCATATGACTACTTTGAACTGTTAATTACTCATTCATGATAACCTATTGTTTGTCTGCCAATTAATAAAAAAAATAAAGCAGCTCTTGTTGAAAACATCCTAACCGGTTAGAATGTAATTTTAAACTAATGTCTACAAAGTATATGCAGTAAGAAAATTAGTTAATAACTAATTAACTTATTTTAAATGAACCCGTACTTGTCAATGTATTAAGTTTTAAGTAATGCATTGTAGATAAAAAAAGATATTTGTTCATGTGGCCCTGGTTGCAGTGATCTAAGTCAGTAGTGACTCGTGATGTTTTAGCCTTGTTTGAACCATGTTTAAATCAGTTCCATAAGAATATACTGTAACCTATTACTAATCTGACTCCATAAAATGTTATTACTTAATTCAACTGTTACACTTTTAGTTGAATGTCTTTTTTCCACCAAGTGTCTTTTTTTTATTATTCATATTTGCTTAAGATAACTTGTGTTTGCAATGCATGCGTGTATGGTTTGTACTGTAGGACCAGTCAGTGGATGGTTATGGGCAGGTACAGGCTGAGAGCTAGAGATCTGTACTAATTAATTTCTATGTAGACTTGTGCACTGATATATTTCTGCTATATATATAGCTCTGGAGAAAAATGAAGAGACTACTGCACGTTTCTGATGTCCTCCTTCGGTTGCTGAGTGACATTTAAATGAGTCGACGGATTTTGAACATGAATGTGCAGTGGTCTCCTATTTATTTCCAGAACTGTATATATTAAACCTGCCTTAAAAAGCGCTACATAAAATGCAAGGTGTTGTTTTATCTACAAAACTAACTATTCTAAATAAATGATATTGAACAGTCCATTACTCCAGTCATATTGCCTCATCTACTGTACCACAGGTCTACTAAGGCAAGGTCATTTGGGGCTCAGCTAATGAGCCAAACTGAGTGCAGACTGATGCTGGGTTAGGTAGTAGCAAGTTCAGCACACTCAACACGTTGGTAAGAACATCAACATTTATTTCACATGATAGAAATCAGATGAGATATGAAGATTTGCATATTGACTTCAGTAAGTGGTCTCCTGTACACCCGCTCTGCCCACTGTGCAGCCTACAGTATATACACAAGGATCCTCTTTTAATTACATTTTGTACAAAAAATACTCTGCAATCCTGGAATAACAAACTTTTACTTATTGCTTTTTTACATGTGCTAGTCCCTTCTCTATCATGTCCAGGATTCCTAACCAACCAGGAAAATAAAAAGAAATCCCAGAAAACTCTTTTCTATTTAAATATCATTTTTTAAAAAAAGAAAAAAGACATGAAGCATATTTAAAGCCAAAACATTCATGTGTGTGTCGGCAACTGTGACATGAACTGCACGCGGTCAGACATAAATAACTACGACCCAAGGAAAAAGAAAATCTTCAACTGCAGCAATGAAGTGGCACCATGTGGTCATCATTTTATGTATCATGTATATCTATCATATTTATATATATATATATATATTTTCATATAAAAACAATATGGTTTTATGCACTTAAATACTGTAGAATGAAGTGTTCTGTATTCTAAAAGATATGAGATTTAAAATTAACAAGAAAGGTTAAAATGTTTAAAAATCGCAAAAATAACTTAACTAAACACAATGAAACTATTTAAACCGGTCACAAAGTAGTCCTGCTTCTGCAAGCTATCTTTGAGCTTATTGTAGCTAACATTGGCATTGAACTGTGTATATTTTGGCATGTGTGAGTTAGCTGCATATGAAGCCAACACACACTCACAGCAGAGCGGGGGGAATGGGAGCCCATCTTGCCTGCATGGCCACTGCAGTGTGTGTGTGGAAGGCCTGTGAATGCACAGGTGAAACAATAAGAACATCTACACGACTACTAAAGAGGGCCGTGGAGGGAGGAAGTGATGTCACAGTGCAGCAATGTTCCTTCCGGGAGTATTTAAAGCCTCGAGAGTTAGCCAGTCGGGACACCGTGTGCTGTTGGGGTCACTCTCCAAGCCACCCGTCCTCATGTGTAGGTCTTCACTGAGGCTAGGGCTTGTGCTGCGGACAGACAAACAGAGTGGTGAGGACTCTAGGCAGAGGCCGCAGGCTTCGTTCCACTCCAAGGACAGCTCAAAACCTTTCGCCCATTTTGAGGCAAACTATTAGACAATCTAAAGTTGCTAAATGCTTTACTGATCTCTCTGTGAATGGAAACTCTAACATCCAGTGAACATGATGTGTTAAGAGTTTAGCATCTAAACAAAACAAGTAGAAAAAAATAAAATGAACAGGTGGGGGCTAGTAAAACTGACACTAACCTACTGCAAGGGCCAGTGAGTAACTCTGTGCCGTGGGCTTTGCTATGCTGTTTTTTTTTGTTTTGTTAAAGTGGGGCTTTTAAATGCCACTGTGCTTCAACTGAGAGTAACTGCCTGCGTGCCTTGAGACACGTACAGTATGTGCCTGCGCCTGCTTGCCTGCCCCACTCTGGGAGTAGGACCAGAGCATTCCAATGCTTCTTCCATCACAGCACACCCCCTGCTGAGTGCTGACCCCAACTACCGGTATTTAAACGCCAGCATGCCTCCTGGAGCACCTCCGACCGGGTCACATTTCAAAGCATGCACTCCAACATAGCACTAACTGTGTTAGGACCTTTTAGAGGACACAAGTGCTGACACATTATGAAGAGTTGAGGTAGAGAAGCTGTCCTCGTGCAACCTGCTGCGGCGGCAGAGTCGGTCATGTTTGTGTCATACTCCGAATCTAAACCGATTAACTTCCAAAGCTCACTCGCTTTCTCAGCCTGAAGCCATTTTCTTTTACGAACTGAAGTATTTATGTGTATACACAAACTAGTTTTCCCTGAAGATGTTTTTCTTGACAGAGACGTTGGTACTTTCAAATACAAGCAATTATGAAGATAAGTAGATGACAGGGAAGAGCAGTGCTGAACTGTTAACTTCATGCACAAGAGACCCAAAAAGAACTTCAGAGCAGTCTCGCATGAAGACAAAACAGACCCATTTGTTAACATTGAGGAAAGACACACACACACACACACACACACACACACACACACACACACAGTATTGGAACAGACCCCAGGAAAGTTAGACAGCATGAGCATGAGTATCAAAATGGCAAAGCGGAAAGTAGTGTTGAGATGGAGAAATCCAGAGAGGAGAGGAGAGGAGAGGAGAGGAGAGGAGAGAGGAGAGGAGAGGAGGGAGGAGACAGGAGAGGAGAGGAGCGGAGAGCTCTTACTGTGGCCAGGGCACTACACACACATGAAGTGTGTCCCGTCTGTGAGCTGCAGGGGAGTGTGTGTTGCAGGGGGCACAGGGGACTGTGGGGAGGAAGGGAGGCTTTTTGCTGCAAACGACACACACACACACACACACAAAACAAGAGACACACACACACACAGGCAATCAGTAATGTCAATGCCTTTCTCCGACTGCTGCTGAAATGGGGTGAAGGGTGGATCATTGACACACTGGCAGGCACAGCCAGGCCAGGAACAAGGCCCGTGCAATCAGCAAAAACAACAGAGCAATGACAATCACAATGACATATTAACATAAACATATCCTCGCTCCCTGGGCAACACACAACTCATTTGAGAAGATTGAATGAGCATGGGCAGAAAAGAATGGCTTGGCAGTTCTAGACACACCTACGAAAAAGCTATGAAATATGCAGTTGACCAAAACTAACATCCAGATAGTTACAGCAATGTACAGGGTACAATAAGGGGCCGTCAGAGTTCAGCTGTTTCTTAAGAGTATGAGAGAAAGATAAAATGACTCAGACTGGGATTGTGTCCGAGAGAGAGAGAGAGAGAGAGAGAGAGAGAGAGAGAGAGAGAGAGAGAGAGAGAGAGAGAGAGACGGGGATATAGAGAGGGGGGAGAGAAAGAGTAAGAGAGAGAGTACATTGGGGATTATTTCGGGACTTTAATGAGGATTGACCAGGCGCTAAAAGAAGAGAGGATTTGGAGGAATGAAGGAGCGGAAATTAAAACCTGTAAAGCCTAATAATTTGCAGCTTGGTTAACCATGCTTCCCCAGACATTCAGGGTACCTTTGATGCGAGGGAGAACAAAAATGGCTACGACAAAGGTTTGGATTCTTAAATGTTATCTTCTGAATTACATGAATGTCAAGAATTTGGATCATTCTTTTTTTTTTTTTTTTGAAAACCAGTTGTGTGGAACTGCCCATAGACCTGCCAATACACAGCCAATCTAATAAATAAACAAGCAAAAACAAACAAATAAGCAAGCAAAAACAAACAGCTACTAAGCGCACACACTCCAACTCCTCCATTCACTCTCATTCTGTCTGACATCTGAACAGCCCTTCTGCTCTGTGTATCTGCACTGTGCTATATTGTGTTTGTATATGTACTGTGCTGCACTGTGCTATATTGTGCTATATTGTATTGTGCTGTACTATATTGTACTATATTGTATTGTGCTATATTGTCTCTTATTGTGCTGTACTATATTGTCTCTTATTGTGCTGTACTATATTGTCTTGTATTGTGCTGTACTATATTGTATTGTGCTATATTGTCTTGTATTGTGCTGTGCTATATTGTCTTGTATTGTGCTGTACTAGATTGTCTTGTATTGTGCTGTGCTATATTGTATTGTATCGTGTTGTGCTATATTGTATTGTGCTATATTGTATTGTATTGTGTTGTGCTATATTGTATTGTATCGTGTTGTGCTATATTGTATTGTATTGTGCTGTGCTATATTGTATTGTATCGTGTTGTGCTATATTGTATTGTATTGTGCTGTGCTATATTGTATTGTGTTGTGCTGTGCTATATTGTATTGTATTGTGCTGTGCTATATTGTATTGTATTGTGCTATATTGTATTGTACCATGTTGTGCTATATTGTATTGTATTGTGTTGTGCTATATTGTATTGTATTGTGCTATATTGTATTGTATCGTGTTGTGCTATAGTGCATTGTGCTGTTTTGTCTCACCGGCCACCAGTTTGGAGCGCTTGGAGGCCTCTGCGGCCAGCTCGTAGGAGATGTTGATGATCTTCTCCTGCGTCTGGGCAGTGGCCTCCTCCTCCAACTCCACCTCTGGGCTCAGAGCCACACCAGGGTGCATGTTCTGCATGCTGATGCACACACACACACAGTTCATTAAGACACACACACACACACACACAGTTCATTAACACACACAGAGCATAAACACAACACAAGGTACTAGACTTGCACACAGAGAAGGTGTGCACAAAGATACCTACATAAACACAAATCTGCTCTTTTGCATTTTGTGTGTGTGTGTGTGTGTGTGTGTGTGTGTGTGTGTGTGTGTCATCATAGGACGGTCAAATCTAGAATTTTAGCTATTAAGCAAATCCAGGGCTCGCAATTATATGGGCCAGGGTTTAAGTGGGCTTTAAAAATACATTTTAAAAAATCCCTCCGCTAAAGTTCAGACTGTCCATGGAAATGTCATGGTGACATGGTTGGCCAATGGCGCCCGCTTGCTCTGGGCCTCACTTCAGGAGTCACGTCCACCATCTAATCGGCACGCAAAGCCTCGCTGAGAGAAGGAGAGGAGAGGAGAGGAGAGGAGAGGAAAGGCGGAAAGCTCCCCTCTCACTCCTTTCATCCCGGTCTTTTCATCCTCTGCTATTAACCCCCCCCCCACCGCCCAACCTCCTCTCACTCCCTCTAACTCGCACTGTCATTGCTCTCAGCTTTACAGGGCTCCTCGGTATGAGGCTGCTGCTGCTGTTACTGGCCCAGAGTCATCTCCTCCAGTCGAAGTTAATGACCTCTCTTCAGGGCCTGAGCTGCCTGGACCATCTGCCTAGGCCTGTTTGAACGTGGTCAAGGCCACAGAACTGGGAGCTTAATGGATAGGCCTTTCATTCAACACTGTCAAGGGCAAACTGCTCTTGTCAGTATGTAAGTAAGCTCTACACAAACACTGACATTTCAACGGCTTGACAGGAAAAGTGTGCTCAGGGCGATGTGTTGGTTTTCTGATGGACCTATGCGGGTGGGAGAGGGGAAAGGCTCGGAGGGCTGTGCCAATCCACACAGATGACATCATTAGTGGCCATCGCAAATGTGGCACCAAATTGGCTTGCTTGTGAAAATGGTGCCAGAAGCGAGCACATGCCAGACGCCATTTATAACGTAGATAGGGGTGTATAGATAGTGGCATATATAGTGTAGATAGGGATGTAAAGATAGTATAGATAGTGGCAGACGCAATTTATAGTGTAGATAGGGGTGTATAGATATCGGCATATATAGTGTAGATAGGGGTGTATAGATACAGTAGTAGAAAGTGGCAGACGCCATTTATAGTGTAAATAGGGGTGTATACAGTAGATGGTGTAGATAGGGGTCTACATACAGATAGTATAGATAGTGTAGACAGGAGTGTTTAGATAGTATAGATAGTGGCGGCTAAATGGGATGCTAACTGGCTGAAGCTAACCCTCCAAATCCTGACCCCTAGGCTGTGTGTGTGTGTGTGCGCGAGTATGGGCTCATCTGTTTTTGGCAATGAGGGCCTCGATGCCGTCCACCTTCTTCCTCTGTGTGTGTGTGTGTGTGTGTGTGTGTGTCTATGGACTCACCTGTTCTTGGCGATGAGGGCCTTGATGCGGTCCACCTTCTTCCTCTTGTCGGCCTCCTCCTCCGGGCTCAGGGCCTCCTCCGGCTCTGGCTCCATGTAGCGCTCGGGGATTACCACCTTCTCTGGCTTGGACAGCTGGAGAGGGGAGGAGAGGGGGGGCAGAGAGAGGTAGCGAGAGAGAAAGAATGGAAAAGAGAGAGAAAGAGAGAAATAAATAGAACATGACAGAAAGAGATCGAGGAAGATGAGTAAAAAAATGAGAGAAAAAGAGAGAAAGAGAGAGATCCAGCGAGGAGAGAGAGAGAGAGAATGAGAGAGAGAGAGAGAGAGAGAGAGAGAGAGAGAGAGCGAGGAGAGAGAGAGAGAGACAGGAACAAGCGCAAGGGAGGAAGATCATTAACACAAATTCGGTGAAAGCTTTGCAGTGAGACTGACAGCCGGTTCACTGGTTCCCACCTCGCGGTCCATGTTGAAGTGCTCGGGATCCACGGCCTCTTTGAGACGGGCAATCTCCTCGGCCGGACTCTCGTGCTCCTGCACCACCTCCTGCTCCCTCAGAGAGGCCTCCAGCTCCTGCAGGTCAGTGCAGAAACCCTCGTTCCTCCGCCGACCCTGGGTGGACTGAGGAAGGGTGAGAGGAAGGGAGAGAGAGAGAGAGAATGAGAGAGAGAGAGAGAGAGAGAGAGACTCAATGAGTGGGTAGGCGACAGAAAACCAGTAATTTGATGTAGAGCTAACGAAAAAAACAAACAAAAAAGTTCAGTAATGTTTAGACATGGTCACAACAGACACCAAAAACATACACCACACAACTCAACTCAAAGATCAAACAGAAACAACATCTTGTGTGTCCATTTCAAGGATCACAGAGCCAAACCCCTCAGCACAGGACGCGGTGTGTGACGGAGTACCTGCATGGTCCTGAAGGGGTTTTCTTTGGAGAAGGAGGGGCTGCGTGAGGGCGAGTTCTCCTGAGCGCCCGGGCTGCCCCCCAGCACGGCCAGGCTCTTCTTCTTCTGCTGCAGCGCCCCCTGCTGGTGCCGCCGGATGCGCTCCATCTGCTCCTCCACGCTCATGCGCGGACGTGCGCTCGACTCTGCCGCACTTAGCTGCTCCACCGCACTACGTGGACGCTCCTGTGGACACACCACACGCGCACACGCAAGCACCCACACACACAAATGCACGCACACACACGAACGCGGGAACAAGCATACACACAAAAAGGGAAAATTAGTAACTTAGTGTCTAACTGCAATGAGTACCACAGGCTAATTGTATTAGCCTTTGAGTGGACTGCAATAATTGAGCTTCCTAGAGTTAACCGTGTGTGTGGGTTTTTGAACACTGCAACATAAGGAACATTCCGTTCCACAACAATTGAAGGTTCTAAAATTCTATGTTAAACTCAATGAACCCAGATATTCTTTAGAACATTAATTTTCCAACATTCCCGTCACACCTTTAAGAGTTCTAAAAACATAATATCTTTAAAACATAACATAGTAACATAATGGGCTCTATCTTGCACTCCAGCGCAATTGACTTTGTATACTCGCGCTTTTGTCTTTCCTATTCGCATATTGGAATTTTCCCTCCACAGCGCCCACGGGGACGGTTCAGCGAAAAGAGGGGGCGTGTTCCAGCGCAAGCTTTCCCTGTTGATATTTTGCAGTTTCAGAAAGCAATTCCGCCACAGACCAGGACAAAGGTGGTCTAAAGTCAGTGGCAAATTCAGATGCTATTTTAAGAGAGCAGGCTTCGCCATAATGTAGCGTGTGCACAACATGCATACACTTTGCTTCTCTCATTTACAGGGAAGCAGTTCCCATTTTTGCAAACCATACATAATTATAAGGAGAAATATTAGGCCTACCACACGAGGGAAATCATTGTGGTGTCCATGAAAATGTGAAAAAAATAGACAAATCTGGCATACACAGTTTCGCAAATTATTCAGTCTAATTGTAATATTGACGGATCAAACTAACCTGTTTGACCAATAGTGGCAAGACAGATAAGTAGGCCTATATAAGGACACCTGACAAAGTAGGTTGTCCGTCAAGAACCAGGAAACAAAATTCTGACTACGAAATCACCTTTACTATCATGTAAGTTAACTAAAAACCTTACTCTTCAACTTACCAGTTAAGTTGCGCTGGCTCATATTTTTTTCTATAACACAGTGAGATTGAGTACGTCTTAGGACAAAGAATTAGACGCGGGAGGGAGAGGATCTACCGGCCTAGACATACCCATCTCTCCCTCAGTGAGGTGGAATAGGCGTAAGCTACGCCTGACCCGTCAGGCTGTGACAGATGTCTGCCATCTCCTGGCAGATGAGCTGGGGACTGATGCACCCTGTCCTTATGCCCTCCCAGTAACAGTGAAAGTTACAGCGGCACTGTATTTCTATGCCTCTGGGTCGTTTCAGCAGCCCCTTAGTTCCATTGGAGGCATTTCGCAATCTGCCATAAGTTCGGCTATACATGCAGTTACATCAGGTCTAGTTCGACATGCTGGGGAATACAGTACATCCAATTCCCCGTCACACCTGACACCGCGTCAGGGAGGGAGACGTGGCTGAGTGCATGCTGATTCCGGGGTGCATGGTGCTTCAGACCTACCCTAATGACACACTGCGGAGTCTCTAAGTGAAGGGCTCCACTTCCCTTACTTGTTCTTGTTGCCGTGGAGAAGATGAGTCACCCAGAAGACGCACGCCGAGCGCCGGCTCTCTCTGCCTCCCCCCCCAACGTCAACAAGACTAAAAACACACAAGCGCCACTCCAGAAATAAACGTTTTCACCGCAAGAGCGTGTGCTGTCGGCCACCACACCCACTCTGGCAGCGGAGGGGGGGTGACGTAAGCCACTTGCACGCTCTCTCAATGTGCCACCACTCTCGCCACAATTAGCTTGGCTTGTTAAACAAGCCCAAATGCAGGCCTATGTTTTGACACACGGCAGTATCGCACGAGAACATAATCAAACTGGCCAACCCCGTGTGTTTGTGTTGCTAAGCTCTCAACTGTTATGCTGCTGCTACTGACAACCGTGCATCTTCTGTGCACTCCTCCCGAAGATAAAACGTTATTTTGGAATAAATGTACTCCATCGTGTAAGGATGACTATCTGGATAAAGTCATCAGAATGAAACTATCAAAGAGGCTGACGTCTAAGGCAGGGGTTCTCAAAGTTTTTGGTTCCAAGGACCCCACTTTGAGAACCACTGGTCTAAGGAAACGTGGGCTAACTGCAGGGAGACTCTAACCGCTCTGGGGTCTAAGGAAACGTGGGCTAACTGCAGGGAGACTCTTACCGCTCTGGGGTCTAAGGAAACGTGGGCTGACTGCAGGGAGACTTACTGCTCTGGGGTCGGGCTTCTTGTTCTTCCTCAGGGTGACATAGGAGGCAATGGAGGAGGACTCAGGCATGGGTGATTTGGTTCTGGGAGGCACTATTCCAACCGGGTAGGACATTCCTGCAATTCACAGTGAACCAGATGAGCAAAATGGTGATCCAGCTATTACCCAAGAACTACAGCTCCAAAAAAACACTGCTCGTACAAGCTAGGCTTTAGGCCCAACAGTATCAACAGCGCTAGTCAAATTAACTCTGACAGAAACAACCGTCACTGACTGAAACATTGAATACAACTGACCAAAGCAGAGTAAATGCTTTGATTTTGTTTTGGGTGGGTGAGTGGGTACGTTTGGATTGCATGATACCTTTGGCACTAGAGTCTCTCTCCATGGCATGCTCAGAGCGATCCTCTCCGTTAGTCTCGTCCACTTCTGCCACAGTGGTCAGTTCTGGCTCACTCTTATACAGTCGGTAGTCTGGGCCCTGCAGAACATGCAAGACGGTCCCGATTAGATTCAGCTAGAATCACACATCCATATAGACCCTTTCAAGAGAGTTCCATTATCAGCATCATAGTTGGCCCCACAAGGCTTCCGTTTTAACATTCCATATGTTATGGAAGTAGATTGTGAACCATATAGAACGTTCAAGCATTGTTTTTGTTTTTATTGTTGAAAGGGTCTATACCAAGATTATAAATGTAAACTTCACAGAGCTGAGGTGAGCAGAAGCACAAACACACACAAACATCGCTGTTCTATTTGACAGACGAATTGTGAATTTTCATTTAATTTCAAAACACCCTTCATTTCCATGCATTTCAAACATATGACCTCAAATGCTCACATGAACTTCCCTTGTCCAATTCCAATGTCTAATTCTTTGTAATGCATCATATCCATAAAATCAAGGGTGCTTTGATCCTCAGTGATACATCTCAAATGAAGCCACACTGACAGAAAATAAAACCAGGTTCAAGACACCGAGATGGAATAATGTTGAATGGGGAGATCAAAATAATACAACCATCATGCCATGACCTCTACCAACTGAAATCCAAGGCAGCGGCTGAACACAATGGCAAATGATGACAAAAGCAAGTCAATGGAGAGCTGGCCTTGGTAGGTGAAGAGCAAAATACCAAACAATAACTCAAATCAACATCCAAGACCCCCCAAAATCAAAACAGCAACAAACAAACAAAAATCCAGCGGGGGGGGAACGGAACTAAGGAGCGGACGGTGAGGGATGGCGTTTGAGATGAACGGGGTGGTTGCTGTGGCAACTGCCTCTTACGCTGTGCGCTCCGTTTCTCTGGGCCGCCTTGCGGTCCTCAGGCCGGTGGGGTGTAGTGCGGACGCTGCCCGGCGAAGGCAGGGGGGGCACGACCGGGGGGCGCTCGCTGGGGTTGTAGGACGTGGGCAGGGGGGGGCGCGGGGGCACCGAGTCCTCCTGAGGTCCACACACACACACACACACACACACACACACACACACGTGATGCAGGCAAAGTGGCCTGGGAGAGGGACTGTGGTGACTCACTCCACCTGCAGATGCTGCTGCAGACCAGCGTTGGGAAGCACTGCCCTATAAATACTGCACTGGTCTGACCACACAACCCCGTCGCAGGCTGGGCCAGCAGGAACAAGCAAGAGGACTGAAAGAGCCCCTCCACAATCTCTTTCCACTCCTTCAACCATTTTATGCTTCGACAAATGCATTGATCAGAATGAATAGACCCAAAGCCTGCAATTTGGGCACTTCCTTGCAATGTTAATGTATGTGACTACATGACCAGGTGCATTTTAAAGGAATTTGCCTTCCACAGTGCCTTTGCACTTACAAGAATGGGCTGCTAGTTTGCTGTGATCCAGCTGATGTGTTTGGTGCCAAGACTAAAGTTCTCCCTCCATCATAAAGTGCCACAGGTGGCAGGCTAAGAGACATCAGGACGGGGCTGCCTGAGGCCTGAAAAAGGGTTGTCTGGTTTGAGGAGTTTGATGTTCTGCCATGCACCACCGTGATAGAGGAGTCTGGGGGTACGATAAATAACAGATCAGACGCAGGCTGACAACTAAAAAGGCTGTAGGGAGTAACATTCTGCTCTAGGGGCATTCAGTTCCCTTTCAATGGGTTCATGAATACTTGATTTGAAAAGACTTTGATTTTGAGCAGTCCTTGAGACCAGAGATGAGAATGTGATCCAATCACAAGGCTTCAAAGAAACAGCCACTTCCCAAACGACAATTCGGACTAGGCTTGAGGAACATCAGGCGAACTGATCAGTCCCATCGAACTTCTTTGAAACTCAATCCCTTTGGGAACTTTGGGAAGCTGCACAAAGCACTACCCCCTACATGGTCAGCTTGACCACCAGTAGTTTGATGCTTGGTTTCCACCATGTGTAGCACTGCCAGGTATTAATGGGTCCATAAATCATCCGTGTGATCATTTGCAATCTTTAGTTGTACATTTTAGTTACTAGTAACAACATACAGCTAAGCATGTGTCATTTGGAGACAACATTCATTTTCATGTCCCATGTCCCTACCTACCACATCAGCTAATGGCTTTCATTATAATAACGAACACGGAAAGCAATCATCCTCAGCATGGCACAGCATCAGAGGGTTGATGGGACCTACCTCGCTCTTCTGACGGCTGGAGATGGGCGTGGAGGTGAAGAAACCTGCAGATGGAAAACAAACAGTCGCATTGTAATTTGACTGTGAACAGAGGGCCAATTAGGAACAGCCATTCGTGCCGGCACACACTGGGCCTTTCTGCACATAAATGGCCGCACCTCCATAGCGACGCGCCACGTGAACATCAATCTGGTGGTTGTGAACGCGGCTTCGTGACGTACCCAGCTGGGTGCTCTTGCACAGGACTACATTAGCTTGCCGAGCACAAACAAACTGCGCGTGTTTGCGAGTATAATGGGAAATGTGATTTCAGTATATGGAGACTATTTTGCAGAGAATATCTTCCTAACTGCAGTACAGCTGTCTCACAAAACAAATTGTTTGTGTGTGGTCTGCAGCAGCAAATGGCAAACAAATTCAGTGTAAACTGACAATAAAGAAGTATTGTATTGTATCGTATGATTTGAAAAGTCTCCCTTGAGGAGTGTAGGGACCAGGCAAGGCGAAGACATTAGAGCTGAGCACTTCATTTTGACGAATACATATGGAGCACAGAAACTGTAATCTTTCATGCATATTAATGACATCACTTTCTTGTTATGGTGACTACAGTAATTGGAAGACACACACTCGTGCTTGTTCTACATCTAGTGTGTGTATCTGTGCTGTGAGTGTGTGTGTGTGCATCTGTGCTGGGAGTGAGTGTGTGTGTGTGTGTGTGTATATCTGTATCTGTGCTGGGAGTGAGTGTGAGTGTGTGTGTGTATATCTGTATCTGTGCTGTGAGTGTGTGTGTGTGTGTATGTGTGTGCATCTGTGCTGGGAGTGAGTGTGAGTGAGTGTGTGTGTGTATATCTGTATCTGTGCTGGGAGTGAGTGTGAGTGTGTGTGTGTATATCTGTATCTGTGCTGGGAGTGAGTGTGAGTGTGTATATCTGTATCTGTGCTGTGAGTGTGTGTGTGTGCATCTGTGCTGGGAGTGAGTGTGAGTGTGTGTGTGTGTATATCTGTATCTGTGCGGTGATTGTGTGTGTGTGTGTGTGTGTGTTTCTAACAGGGTGTGCTGACCTGCAGAGCTGCTCATCTCACCTGAGCCGTCGGCGTTCCTCGGGGGCTTGTTCTTGTTCAGCGCCTCCATCACGTCCTGGATCCTCCACAGCTCCTTCTGGATGTGAACATGCTGCTGGCTGGGGGGCTCAGTCTGAAACCACACATATACACACACGCACACACACACACACAGACACACACACACACACACACGCAGACCACGCACACACACAAAGACAGAGATATTGTACAAGCAGTATTTCTTACGATAAGTCTTCATGGCTGTGATAGTCTAATGTGACATTTCAGACATATAATCAGTCTTATGGTTTATATCTAACATAAACTACTAAAAGCCTTGTTTTTCTCAACTACTTTTGCATAGAAATCCACTGTACAGAATGGCCTCCATTTCATGTTAAGGGTTGGCTACAAGGTGTATGGTGGCACCTCTCCCACACTCTGGCTCCAGATGTGGCTAATATTTCCCATTTCTGTCACTATTTAGGTTGTTAAATTGCAGTGTTATGATGGATAGGCGCTACACAAAGAGAATGCCCTACATCATGAAGATGACATTGATGATGCTGACGAGGGTGATGATTAATATTATGCTTGCATTTTGGAAAGCTTTTAGAAATTAATTATGCACAGTCAGCCCACCAACACAACCCATTTTATTCATTACCCCTAAAGGCAGAGAGAGAGAGAGAGAGAGAGGAAAATAAATAGAGAGAGGGAGGAAGAAAGACTTAAGGAGAGAAAGAGAGAGGAAGGGAGAGAGAGACAGAGAGGAAGGAAGAGAGAGAGAGAGAAAGTTAAGGAGAGAGAGAGAGAGTTAAGGAGAGAAAGAGGGAGAGGAAGGGAGAGAGAGAGAGATAGATAGAGAGATAGAAAGAGAGAGTGCAAGCGCAATCCAATTGCCATTCTCCTGTGCGCTCCTATGTGGGTGTTTTGTAATGAAAGGTTAGCCAGTGAACACGACGCCCTCACTTACTAATGGCCCCAACAACCCTGTGCACGGGGCCACAGGCCTGTAGGCACAATGAAAGGCCAGTGATGATGAAAGGAAAGAGAGAGAGAGAGAGAGAGAGAGAGAGAGAGAGAGAGAGAGAGAGAGAGAGAGAGAGTGAGGAGAAAACACAGGCCATTTGGTCTCATTAAAGCCCTGTGGTCCCTACGCACTCCGCTGTGCTAATCAATCACCTTCCTGGCCATTTAGCACTTGAGCTAAACGAGGGACGACACTTCAATAAGTTCATCCCAGCAGAGAGAGAGGGGGGGGGGGGAGAAAAGCAGGGAGGGGTGGAGAGAGGAGGAAAGGAGGGGGTGAAGTAAGAGAAAGAGAAAGAAAAGAAAGGGGAAGAGAGAGGAGGTGGGAGACGACTTGTTTGAAGTAGATCCTGAGTGTGTGTGTTTGTGTTTGCAGTCATGGTCATGCTCCGCTTGCCCTGCACTGCAGCCCACACAGGCCCGAAGAGAAGTTTCTGGGTGTGTTCTGTGTGCAGATGTGAGGAACGCAGAACAGAGAGAACAGAGAGAGCGGAGGAGGGCCGGTACCTGAGGGCTCCCCAGTGCCTCCAGCTGCTCCAGGAGGTTGCTCTTGGCCATGGCCACATCTGCCTCCAGCCGGTCATACTCTCTCCACGACCGCTCCAGCTCCTGTGAGGGCACACGGGTCACCTCGCATTAGAAACAGATGTGTACAGCGTGTGTGTGTGTTTGTGTGCGTGTGTGTGTGTGCGTGTGGGTGTGTGTGTGTGTGTGTGTGTGTGTGTGTGTGTGTGTGGGTGCATGTGTGTGTGGGCGTGTGTGCGTGTGTGTGTGTGTGTGTGTGTGTGTGTGGGTGGGTGGGTGTGTGCGTGCGTGTGTGTGTGTGTGTGCACGTGCTGGGACTCACTGTGTTGACGCGGGATAGTTCCCTGCAGGTGCTGAGCAGGCCACTCTGGAGCAGGTCTCTCTGCTGGACGACGCTCTGCACGGCCACCGGGTCATCTGCACTCATCTCAATCTCCTGACTGGCCGACAGCAACGCCGTCTCTAGGGTGTGCTAAACACACACACACACACACACAAATAAACACCTTAATACATAAACACATTAACACACACACACACACACACACGATCGTACACACACATGCACACTTAAACACACACACAGACACAGACACACACACTCAAACTCACACACACAGAGATGCTTTTATACACACACACACACTCACACACAGATGGTGACTAGCACGTGCTCTGAGCACACAGGGATGCCATCTAGCACAGCCAGTTGCGGCCAGCCCTGGGTCTCTGGCAGAATGGGGCTGGTGGGGGGGGTGGGGGGGAACTGCCACGACTGCTGCTTCCCTACCTCCTCAGGGTCGGACATCAAATGCACTTCAATGACACAGCTGCGGGTACCGCCCGCACATGACCCGATTACTCCTCCCGCAACCAGATGTTTGAAAATTCTCCACGCGTAACGGCCTGGCATTTGCACATGGATGCAAAGCCTGAACCCCACAGCAAAGGGTTGGTCTCAAAACTCTCTAGTCTCGTCTCCATAATGACTAACTGCATGGGCTGGTCTCAGAACAGTGGTGTTAAGGGCTCTCTGCATAAAGACTAAATGCATGGGCTGATCTCAGAACACTGAGAGGGCTATACCACCACTTTCACTTCAGATCAGGCCTTCACACCACATGAGGGGTTGATGCTACAGACACAAGTGCTAATGGTAGTGGGCTGTATTGGGTAACTTACCTTCTCTCTGTGGAGCTGCTGCAGCTTCTCTTCCTGACTCCGGACGACCTTGTCCTGCTCACACAGCCTGCTCAACTTGGTCTGCAGGCACCAAGATCACAACAGTTAATGCGTGGTGGTGTGGTAGGTGTAAATGAAGTGATTAGGGCAGTCACTTTAATAAAACAAATCCTGCTCCATGTTTGAAATAGAAAAGCAAGACGCGTTTGAATTTATAATCGAATTTCTGTGTCAAAATGTAAAAAATGTCAAGGCTAGATACAGACCAATCCAGTGGCAAACAGTAAGTAATTGGAACACCTATGGAGGTGTGGGCAGCCGAGGGAGGTGTACAGAGACGGCAATCCATCAGAGGATTTATCAGTCAAAAGCACTGCCCACAATACAAACACTGGCTACTGTAGTCTACCACCTTTTCAAAATCATTTAGCTGACCCTAATTTCCCAACTATTAGCCGCGGCTTATACATTGATTTTGCAAAATGTCTTCAACAATGAGGAAAATACACGGGGGCAGTTAATATGGTATTATTAATATGGTTTTGTTTCTTTTAACACTGTCCTACGGCTTATACATACACAGGAAATTACTATAGAGTGGGCTGCCATAACATTATATATTAGGCTAGAACTCATAATAACAAGCACAAACACTAAACAGCGCATCCTTGCAGGCAACAATGTAGCTACATTTACGATTTGTTGACAAAGCTTCAACTGCTTACCACTATACATTAGAAAGATGTAATTACAGCACACTGAGCAACTGCAAGGATGATTTAAACCTGCTACAGTGTCAGAATCTCAGAAAGAAAAGCCAAGATGTGAGTGGCAGCAAGTGTGTGTAGAAACAATATAGCAAAGAATGAATGTGTGTGTGTGTGTGTGTGTGTGTGTGTGTGTGTGTGTGTGTGTAAAAACCAAGGTAGCACAGAATGTAAGGGTAAGTGTGTAGTGTGTGAGTATCGAAGAATTGCAGACTGTGTGTGTGTGTGTGTGTATGTATGTGTAAAAACAAAGGTAGCACAGAATGTAAGGGTAAGTGTGTAGTGTGTGAGTATCGAAGAATTGCAGACTGTGTGTGTGTGTGTGTGTGAGTGTGTGTATGTGTGTGTGAGATAGACAGAGAATGGAATGATTGCTTTATTAGGTGTAAGACTCACATCAATATCATGTTCCTCTGGTCTGCACATATAGGCATGGTCTCTGTAGTCATCTGGGCTCATCTGTTGGAATAGAGGTAGAAGGGTCAAATCAATTTCTTGCTTCAGTCTTACAAGTGCGTACACACACGCACGCACACACGCACACACACACACACACACACACACACACACACACACAGTACCTCTACCTAACCCCCTTCTCTAGAGAGATAGTCATCAAACATCAGCTTTTTAACTTGTAAGTGTACTACACAGATCTGTTCACAAAAGAAACTGGCAAGGCAAGCAAAAGCTTACAGACACCTAAGGCAAACACTACAAGCTAACCTACTTATGAAAAGCACTACCAACAACGCCCAAACTATGAACTACAGAATCAGTGGCTGACGAGACCAGATTTCAGAAACAATTTTCAATGACCTTCTCCCTCCGAAGGAGACACAGGCATGCTGAAATGCCAGCTATGCCTTGTGCACAGACTGAGAAGGGAAACTGGGTCTCTCTCGCGCTGACATGGAAGGCAAGGTTGCTGCTGACGCTCCACTAAAGTGTTCTACCACACAATGCACCCCCCCCCCAGCAGTGGCAGTGTCACAGTGACTTGCGAGCGCGTTGACTGGTTGGCACGTCAGGAAATCTGCTTACAGGCCCATCTGCAGGGCGGCTTAAGTACAGCCAATATGGCTGCTGGGTCTGGGGTGGCTAGAGAGAATTGACATTTAAAAATAATTATTTCAGAGGCTACACAAGGACATTGGCAAAGTAGGAGAAAAAAATAAATATCAGCCTTTATGGTGTTTGTAGCGCCACAACCAAATGGCGTCGCCGTCTTGGGCCTAATAGAGCTATTGTTTTAGGGAAAGCATTTCGAAATGAATATGTATAGCCTTGATTTTTTGGTTTTGTAAAACAACAAGAGGGACACAGCCTCCATGAGATGGATAACAGCACGGGGGTGTGAGAAGCAAGTCTCATGTCGCAAAAAGCTTTTAGAGGATTCACCTGCACCCCCCCCCCCCTCCCCTCATCCATTCAGTAATTGCATTGCCGCCTGGTCGCGTTTTTGGGCTCAGGCGCATCCTTCGCTGCCAGACGTCTCGCTTCCAAGCCCATTAGCATCAACGCCTTTCAGTGGCCATTAGCAAAGCACTTATCTTTCAGCGCCATTACGCCCGGGAGAGGCGATGCGTGGTGCGCGACCACAACAAAACAGCTTGATGCACGCGTGCGTGTGTGCGCCATTAGAAACTGCGTGGATTTGGGATTTTGTAAACCTGTTAAGTTTTGGATCCATCTACATTACCAGCTTCAGATTCACACCGACAGACACCCAGACCACACATAGTAATTTGCATTCATAAACACACACACACACACACACACACACACACACAGACAGCAAACAGAGCATAGCACATACGCTGAGCATTGACTTGGCTCTCCGTCTCCACCACAGCACGGATACAGTGTGTCGTTGCGAGAGAGCCATTCCACACCAAGCATGCAGATGCTCTGTGGTTGCAAGAGCTTTGTGTGCACGGGAGTGAACGAGAGAAAGAAAAGAAATAAAGAGACAAAAAGACAGAAAGAGAGAGAGAGAGAGCGAAAGAGAAAGAGAGAAAAAGAGAGAGAGAAAGGAGAGGAAGGGGACACGCACTTCCAGTGGATGGAGATGCAGCTGTCGCCGTGCCAATGGGAAAGGAGGGATACAGGAGGAGGAGTGGAGCAAACAGCAGCACTTTTACACCCGGCACTCATGGCTACAAAAGTGGCAGGAAGTGATGTCACACATACACACACATGTACAGACTGGATCCTTCTGTTGGTCCCATGAGTGCTGTGAGGGCCTCTGACTGCAACTAGTGGTCATTTCAGAAACGCCACTTACTAACCTACCTGTCCACACGCAGAGAGCAGGGTCATCCGCATCATGCGCCTGTTCACACTGACGCAGGGGGTCATCTGAACTTACTTGACCACCCAGATCTCTTCTGATCAATTGAGCAGAGAACAGTGTTTCAAAAACAGCAGATTCAAACGTCCTTTGATCATTAACAATGCATGGACTGCATATAGAACGCATGGTTTAAATAAAATATGTCCCTTTGTGGACACACTTCTAGGACCATAAATAAACGGCAGGGCGAAAAAAACAAAACATTCTAGACGCAGAAGTTCTTCTAGTTGCCAAGTAGCTTGCTTTATAAGAGTGGCTCTTTTGAGGCGAGGCAGGCTTTTCATCTCTCTGCGGTTCTTGGCAGTCCGGTGGCCATGAAACATTTATGCTCTACTTTAATTCCCATCCACTGGGTCGGGAAAACAATGAACACCAAAGAAAAAAAAAACAAAACCAAAGGGGGAACAAGAGAAACAATGACGGAGTAAAAGCAGAAAGGAAAACAATGGCCCTGGGCAGAAAAGAGTGCGACCGACAGACAGGCGAAGTGTTGTTCACTTCTGGGCTCTGCAGGGAGTTCACTGGCAGTCTCTTCACAGTCGCATTAGGAGGCCAGGGCTCTCCCACTGCAGCAGCTACTGTAGCGCACCAAATCAACAACAAACATCTTACATGGACAAAGGTTCAACTTCTGACAATGATTATGCCTGCTGAACTTTTCATACCCTTATAACTGATAAGAGCTGAAAACTCCTGACAACTGAGTGGCACCTGAACTCTTACTAGGGAAAGATGAAGAATAAAAAAAAGATGGGGCTGAGACCAGGCAACGGACTTCACCTCCCTTGGACGACAGTGTTCTCTCTGACAGTTTCCCGTTAGCATGACAGAAACGGAGACAAACCGGGTACCGGGGCCGACGTCTGAGACAGTGACCAACGAACACACCATCAGCACATTCCATCATCCATTACTAGTCCCACTCACTCATCGGTGAGCTCACACGCAACACACAACACCACAGCAGCCATGCTCACATCACCTGTGCAGCAAGCACCACAAACCAACGTTCCCCAACAGGAAAAGACCAAACAAATCATATGAAAGCAAATGGATGAGATGTGCTGGGACACTGCACACACAAGGCCGAGGTCTACGGACAGGGGGAGATGAGGACTGGACGTCGGAGGAGCACTGACGGGGGGCCGGCCTGAATGAGGACGCGGGATTGGTGATGGTGGTGGGTTTGGGTCGGGTGGGGGGAGGTGGGGGGGGACAAAAGCAGTGGCATCGCCTGGCCGAGACCTTACTTGCTGGTAGAGCTGTGGCCGCGGGGCTGAGTTCTCAATCATAGTGTGAATGGTGAGGATTAAGGGGTCATTTTCCTTCATCTAGTTCCACATGAGAGAGTGGGAGGAGGGAAGGAGGAGGGGAGAGGGAGCAACACATGGAGTCAGTTTCCCCACCGTACAGCTGCGAGTTCAGAGACATTTAGCCTGCTGCTCTGATGAACTCAAAAACAGGAGCGCGCAAAGCTGCTTGATCTGTAATAGTAGTAAGGCAAGCTATTAAAAATCAAGACAAGTAGCTAAAAGTTTGATTTATGCAGCAGGATGGAGTCGCTGTCTAGCTTGATGATTTATTTAAGATACTTCAGAGGACAGCTGAAGATCTTTCGGATAACCTCTCAATGCAGGACTGCAAGCACTTAGTTACCTTTTCACACTTGGGCAACTGAATCATTGGCTGCATGGTAAAAACAGTTGTCTGTTGTCTTACAGAAATAATCAAGAGTCTGTTTGGACATGACAATTAGCCCATTTCACAATCTCCGGATATCCGGCTTAGGTGAGCTGAGGTTAATGATGCCTTGGCAGAGTAAAGCATCCTGTTCCGATCCTTCCTGAAGACCGTGCTGTGTAGAACAGTGACTTTCTATGACTCTGTTTACATCTTCTTCGAACCTAAACCTCTGCAAACTTCACAAAGAGTGCTGCGTTTTCAATTGATTTGTTTGTTCACAGTGGAGAGTGAGCCGGCAAGCGGCGATAGCTTTGAAATTTCAGTGGGACGTTGCTTTTTAGACGGTGGTGCCATCTTGTGAAATGGGCTAATTGTGTCAATGTTTTAACGTTTTAAAGAGATCAAAGTCACAGCAATAAAACCAGTGGTATTGGAGGATTAGAGAGGAGGCAAAGACACGGGTTAGGAGTGCTGGTGAACCTGTAAAAGAACCACACACATCAGGACGAGGACTGTTTGACCTCATCAAAAATCTGCCCTTGTCCCAGAGGTCACGTGACCTCTTCGTTTAGACTTGTCTGAATTGTGATTGGTCTACATCTGCAACTGTCAGTGCCATAATAGACCTCTGAAGTTCGCCTACAAAAAAGCTGCCATCTTTGAGATCCGGTATCTGGCGATTTTTCCTATGGGAAAATAACATCGGGATTTTGAATTATTGCACCTGTTAAACTCTCGTGGGGACGAAAAAGCCTGAAATGCAGACATTTTCCCAAACACACTTTTGTCCTCTGCCTTCGAGTGGACACTGTGATCTCCGGTATGTGAAGGTGGCACACTTTGATTTCTGCTACCCCAGAGCTAACTTCCAATGCAACTTGCCATAGGTAGTTATCTCCAATTAACACCCGGATCTCCTTTTATGGGCAAAGATGGCAGCTTTGGTTCTTTTTTGTAGGCGAACTTCAGGGGTCTATGTTAGCCCAGAAAGTCCCATAAAGACTATGGAGTGTTTGTAAAAGGAATATTCAGACCCTCCAAACGGTCTGAATATTGAGAGATTATGCATTTTCACAAGTCTCATACTTCTGCAACACATAAGCAGGCAGATTTTTTGAAGAGGTAAAATGTTGCATTAGCCTTCTTTGGTAGTGGAAAAAAAACCCCATACATGAACAAGAGCCAAGTTAAAATGTTAGTCACTCCATCATCAACAAACTTGCACACTCATGCATGGCCAAGGCCTGCATAGGATTCAGGGAACTCCCACCTGCTCGTCCAGATACATAAGGGTCCTTTGGAGGTGATGTGACAAAATGTCGTTCTGGCGTCAGCAGCAGCAGAAGTGGAAAAGAAGAAGAGATGAGAAGAGAAGTGAGGAGGAAACACCAACTAAAAGAGACAGTCCATCAAGCACCCCAACATGCAAGGAGCATGCACAAAACAACAACAACACAAACAAGACAACAACAACAACAACAACAACACAGACACGATGCTGTAAATAACAACAACACAGACATGATGCTGTAAATAACAACAACACAGACACGATGCTGTAAATAACAACAACACAGACACGATGCTGTAAATAACAACAACACAGACATGATGCAGTGGCAGAGAGAATAACAAACGAAAGGCATAGAGGTGGAAGACCTGGCAGAATGGAAATGTGGGTCTGAAAAGTCTGAACAAATAGACACTGTTGCAACAGAAATAATGAGTCAGTATGTGGTTTCTGCTGCACGTAAAACAAAACCAGTGCTGTTACGCTCAAGTTAGCAACATACTGACATGAACACTGTACTGGTGTCAGTGAACAGAACAAATCCCCACAATACAAACTGGTGATCAGCAAATCCACAAGAAACAACATCTCCATGAAGCATGAAGATGAAAGCACTGTGCAGTCTTTACAGTTTGCACAGCTGTCACAAACACCTTGGACGGTCAGAATAAATACACGCCCAAAGACATTTTGGCAACAACACATGGAAGGCACAAATTTGATGAAAACAAATTCAAGTGAAACGTCAAGCTAAATAAACAAGATAAAAATATCTCCAGTGAATATGAGCGAAAGAAAACAGCGCTATGAGATATGAGCATGTCAAAATGAGGTCTGTTTTGCCATTAATTGCTACATGCTGTTGGTGCTGTTAACCCTTGAACACATTTTTTTTTCACTTCTCAGCGCAAGTGGCCTAGATTCCCAGAGACAAATTACGTATAGTCTGCAGACTTAAGAGAGCGCTTAAAAGGAAGAAATCCTGAAATGACATTCATTAGGAGCAGGCCATCGAGTTAAGCCTCACTCCCGCCGCTCTCACACACGCACACGCACACACACACGCACACACACACACACCCTTAATGGTTATCCCGCTCCGATTTCCTCACTAAACATCTGGTGAGCTTTCTTGACCTCAATGTAAGCCGCTTCACGTCTTTGCTTTTACTGATGACTGTTATTGTCATGAAGACACTGTCAGTGTGTAGAGAAAATAAGGGGGGCTTGCTCCTGCTTTCTGACGGCAAACTACTTTGACATGCCATAAACAGTCAGGGCTTTGTGGCTGAGGCTATTCAAGGGTTAACAGTATCAGCCATGCAAATGAAATGCAACAGATGAAGCTGGCTGCTGACAGTAATGTTTTTCCCACTTGCATTTTGCAACGTGCAAGAACCAGTCAACAAACATAGCAGAGCCAGCCAAAGAAGCAAAACAGAAAGGAACTTTCCAGCTAGCTTGGTTATTTTGGTGCAACACAGTGAAGCGTCAACATCAAGTCTCAAGCTTTATTAAAAAAAGCAAATCATAATCAAAAAAAATCTAAATAAATCAGTTCACAAAACACAAGCATCATGGTCCCGCATCACTGTGAGCAAAAGTGCATTTGGGGGAGGGAGGTAGCGCCCCCTACAGGCGAGCTGACCTTTGGGTTTTGGGCGTCGAGGTTTAGCTGCATGAGCTGCACTAGCGTGTGCTCTCGGATGTTGGTGATCTCGGCCTGCTGCCGGCGCAGTTTGATCAGCAGCAGGGTCAGCTCCTCCGGCTGCAGTCACACAGGGGCGGGGACTCGGGGTTAGAGCAGGGCGCCGCGTCTCAGGCCACGCCAACACACATCACGTCATGACGTGACGCACAACTAACCGGGCAATCAAACACCTCCGGATCACACACCCTCCATCCACCCTTCACCCAAGAGCATGGCGTGTCCATGTGCAGTGGACAGAGGCCCTTAAGGACCTCTGGTGAACAGATTCTGTAGACCCAACTGGTGGCACGCAACCAGGTCCTCTATATAACATCGAATAATGCATAGCACCAGCAGCTGTACAAACTACAAAACTGGATGAACATTAACTTTCTACGTTAAAAATTAAATTAAGACTCCATTATTTGATTGTTTGTAAACTGTGTGTGCATTTTTGCTGAGCCATTAGATGATGAACCGTAAAGGTGGTGACAAAAGGCTATATAGTGACTTAGCACGTACCTCTCTTATAAAGAGTGGAACATTGCCGTTAATCTATACTTTTCTCATGTTTATGTTGAACATTCAGTGTCTTGCCACTTCAATCAGATGTACTTATTTTAGAGTAGGGAATTCTCAGATGACTAGCTGGCAGCCGGAACAATGTTTATCTCCAGTGTGGCAGGTTTTCTTCTTCTGAAGGCACACTGCAGGAATACTAAACACTGTAAAGATCCCAGCGACACACACACCATCAATCTGGCAGTTTCCATCTCCCACTCTGTGTTACCATCATCTCAGCAGCATCAGAGAGAAGACAGATCTCAGCCAGTCCCCCACCCCCCATTTGCTTATAACAGGGTTGGAAGACTGAGGGCTGTATTTTGGGTCACCAGCGCATGGCGTAAAGTTCGTTATTCACCGGCGCGAAGTTGAATTCGTTATTTTGCACCTTTATTTTTTAAGCATTGCGCCCAGGGGTGTGGCAATTAACAACCTAGGGAGGGACCTGGCGCATTGTCTAAAAATCGCTATCATACACCACCTAAACCTGGTCAGAAGTCAATGGCGAGTTGTTCATATGCTATTTTAAGAGCGCATGTCAACAGTCATATTGGCAGGTGCACGCACCATCCTTCTATCATTCATGAATCCACACCAGCGCACGTCCATGCAAAGCATTACAAATTGCACGATTACAATGGTAAACATAATTAGAATAAAGATATTACGAAATACTGTACATCTCATGATGAGTAGTTATTCACCATCATTTGCAAAGTGATTAGGGGAGAGGCGAGAGACACGTATGGAGCACAGCTGAAGACGCACTGTCACGAGATATAAGCAACTCCTCTGCAGGATAAATGTTGTTTTATTCAGTCATTTGAGCAACATTAGGGTAAGTGTTGCATTTTCCAGCCTATGTTTTCGATGGTAACCCATTGTCAGTCAATAGTGAAAGTAACTGCATATAACTGTCTTGTCGTTGACTGACTCCTTGGTGAAGTTAGTTTCACTTTGCCAATGAGTTCAAATAATAGACGAGTGCAAATGCGTGAAGGCTATGCTAGGCTTTAGTAAAGCATGGTTTAAGAATGACTATTCCATACGGTCTCGCAAGCAGCCTCCTTCAAATGCGCCATTGAATGCCAAAATACCGATGCATTTATTTGACATATCGCGCGTTGCGCCGTTAAAGGGAATGACAGATGTCATTCTCATTGGTTTAAAATGATGTTACGCCCCAAACACACCCATATGACTGATTAAAAGACCTAGGAACACCTTGTTACGCCATGCGCTCCACTTTTGAGAACGAAACCCCTCCCAATGTGAACTGAACATCCTACTAAATTTGAATAGACTTTTGACGAGTGACGATGCACTTTAGAATGTCATGATAGGGCCCTCAGTCTTGTCTGCTTAAAGGGGAAAACAGACAAAGATCATTCAAAATAAAAGGTGACCATGTTTTGAGTATTTGGGAACTTACACATGATGCAGGGTTGAACCCAACACAGAACAGTTAATAATCTCAACAGAAATGGCTGACACAAACAAATCCTCAAGCGGGCCGCATCCATGCCCAAAGTGATGTGCTCATACGCATGACTCTGATCTAACAGTGGGAGGGACACCCACTTTAACTCATTTTAACGGTGACTGTCAACGATTAAGCAAGGCGACACAGAGACACATGGAGCAGCTTTCGGTAACTGTTGGGGTGGCGTAAGACTGAGAGCGCATGGAGTAAACACATTCTAATTCCTCACACACAGCGGAGCGGAGTGGAGCAGGCCCTCCCTCAATCTGCCCCCAAACACACCCGACCACTAGGGCCTCATGGTCAACAGACGGGGGGGGGAAGACAAAACAAAGAGAAGAGAGAGCGAGAGAGTGAGAGACACTGAAGGGGAGAGAGATAGATAGAGAGAAAGGGAGATGGAAAAGAGAGAAGGAGAGAAACAAACAGGGAGAAATAGAGAGAAGAATGTAGGAAAGAGAGCAAGAGAGTGAGAGAGAGAAAGACAGAGAGAGAGAGAGAGCGAAAGAGAGAAAGGGACAGCGTGAGCAAGAGAGAGAGAGGGCAGACAGGGGGTTTTTTCTTGGAAAGAGACCCATTAAACCCAAATGGAAATCTGTGCCCAACCCAAGCATGAAATTACAGGGTGCTATATCAGACATTTGCTGTGGGGAGGCCAAGGGCAGATGGGGATACACTGAGGGGGAGAGAGCAAAGAAGCAGACATGAGTCAGAAATGGAGAGAAAGACAGATAGAGATATATACGTATATATATATATATATATATATATATATATATATGATAGAGAGATAGAGAGAGAGAAAGAGAGAGAAAGAAGGGGAGAGAGAGTGAGTGAAGGAGCTAGCTCACCGTTTTCCCTTGCAGTGACTGAGGAGTGATGGTCTGGATTGGGATTCCTGTTGGCATGGACCTACGATCAGGTGGATAACCATACTGCAG
Source organism: Alosa pseudoharengus (assembly GCF_046254945.1). Classification (NCBI taxonomy): domain Eukaryota; kingdom Metazoa; phylum Chordata; class Actinopteri; order Clupeiformes; family Clupeidae; genus Alosa; species Alosa pseudoharengus. The sequence continues at coordinate 27,386,670 of NW_027468565.1, read as the reverse complement.
AGAGGAGGAAATACAAGAGAGAATAAGAGGATTAGAATGTCAATGAATTCACTGGACAACTAAAATGCACTTAGCAGCAGTGAAATTGTATCATTTTGGCATCATATTATTGACATTAGCTTATTTTAGCAAACAGGAAACATCACTCCACTTTCCTACAGCAGCACACAGGATTATGGGTGAAAGGAAAATGGCGTGGTCGTGTGGCTCTCACCACATGCAACATTAGATGAAACCAGTTTAAACTAGCTCTCCATTTGTCTCTCTGCTGTGGTCTAAGCTACCATTAAACGTGTGACTGCAAGCTCAGCATTAGAATCCTTTTGTCAGCTTATCTGCAACTTCATCCCTGCATTTACCAAACACCAGTAGGCCAGGAAGACAGGAAGTCTGTAAACGGCCACTTTTTAAACAGCATCCACATGACTGCACACCAATCCACATTTAGAGAGCCACAATCTGAAACAGGCTCGTGTCTCTGTAGGGTGGCGTGGGAGAGGGAGGGGGGGCCCGTACCTTGTTGAGCTGCCCCCTATGACGGCGATCCATGCTGAGGTCCCCACGTCCGTAGACAGGCGAGGAGAGCTCGGAGCGCGAGCTGCCGGCGTTGTAGGCGTGCAACGGTGAGTAGCCGGCCTGGTAGAGCGAGCCGTGGGAGGGCGAGGGCGGGATGGACGGCCCTGTGTGCTCCGACAGGTTGATCATGGTCTTGGGGCTGGGCATGCCGCCGTACAGCTGGTGCGCCGGACGCTGCGGCGGGTGGTGCGGGTGCCGGACGTACGCCTGGCGCTGCTGCCACTCGTACAGCTGCCACAGCGTGTCGTCGCGCATGGACCGCCGCTTGTCCATGCCTGCGCCTGGAGTGGACGCCGCCGGCGGGCCCAGCATGCGGTCGTAGAGCGAGGGCGAGATGCTGCACACGCTGTCCGGGCGCGCCAAGCTGTTGCGCGGGAGCGTGCGGTAGCCGTCTGCGTACATCGGCATGGCTACCGGCGGCCGGTGGCTTGGCATGTTCCTGGGCAACGTCTGGTAGGAGGAGACACTGCGGAGAAAACAATCAGAAGGGCTGGTAGAGGAACGCTAACAAGCTAACTAGCAACAATCAGAAGGGCTGGTAGAGGAACGCTAACAAGCTAACTAGCAACAATCAGAAGGGCTGGTAGGGGAACCAGCAAGCAGGTGACAAATAAATAAAAACATTGCTTAAGAAAGACAACCGTTGTTCTCCGTTGGGGAATTATGATTATTCACACAAAGAGGCACTTTTATTCATCATTTATTTTAATTAGCACAAGGTGAGATGAAGGACTGTCAGTCACTGAATTAAAAATGAGAAGCCTGTGCACCGCTCTGCTGCAGAATAATTGTGGCTGTGAGTGATTCAGCGATAGGAGCAGCCGCTGGAATAATCAGCACCTCCGGGTGTTTACTTTCTTTTAGTCTCGCCTGCCGGCTCACTTTCACTTTCCCTCCGAAGCGCACTTGGCGGAGCATGCGGCATCCGCCGTCATCTCCATTACACACGCTGGCAGCCGCCTGTTTATTCAGGTCGAGAGGGCCAATTCAGTTGGAGTGGGAGAGAAGGATTCGAGGGTTCAAGGATCTTTATAGTCATTCCAACATTTCCATGTAGGAGCGAAATTTTCTAATTTAGCTGATTAAACAATGCCCACCATTAACCCCCCAATAAATTGAAATAAATAGTAAAAAAAAAAATTAAACATATCTATCGTTGCAATATGCGAGGTGAGTAGTAGCAGTGGTCAGGGTGCTCAAAGTCCATGAGTGAGTTCATGACTAAAGTTCAGGGTGCCAGGATCAGTCTATGGTCAGATCAGAGCAGAGGTGTTGTGTTTATTAGTCTATCAGCAGCTGGGCAGAATGGCAGTGGACGACGTTGGCGAGCTCTGACCAGCACGCTGCTCGTCCTGAGCACTATTTATTCAGGTAGAGGGTGCAAAACCAGTTGGGGACAGAAACGATGTCGGTGGACGTTGCCGAGGTCTGACCTGCGTGCTCATTCTGAGCACTGCGCATGAAGCCATGAACCCAACAGCGAAGACAACACACCACTGCAGAATGGGGCACTAACTACACTGTGGCGGGGTATAATTAGTGCTGGGCGGTATGACCAAAAATGTATATCACAGTATTTTTCAAAATTCTTACGGTTTCACGGTATATGACGGTATTTTTTTTCCATGCATAATCAGATGTTCACAGCATTTTCTACAGGTTGAGAGAGGAATTGCTGCAGTACATTGACTAAGGATGGTCTATTTTACTGTCATGATGTAGAATAACTCCACTAGGGCTGGGATAAACGATTATTTTTTAAACGATTAATCTAGCGATTATATTTTTGATGCATCGATTAATCTAACGATTCATTTTTTCAGTCCAATTCGATTTAGATTCGATTCGATTATCTCCCCATTAATTCACTAATAGCAACTTATACATGTTTATTTACATATCTGAATGAAAAAACATGAATTATTTAACATTGCAATATATGTTTATTGCTCTTAAGATTCCAAAATAAAAGACTGAAGTGCAAGTAACTACAAGTGCAAAGTAATGTATTCTTAGTCAGAGGTAGCATTCAATAAAGTTTCAGTTAGTCATTTTAAGACGTTCGTGTGGGAATCATCTCCTTTGGACAAGCACTTTTGAGTCTTGGAAAACACTTTTCCATTTCCATCTGGATTTTGCAAACAGAGTCAATAAAATGAGCCCTGCATGAGTAATACAAGCAGCTGCAAGTAAGAATGCTAAACTTGACATCCAAACAGTATTCTAACGTTAGCTTTGAGATAAGGCTACTGCTTGATTGCATACTGTAACTTAACTTCGTTTAGTCTCCTCAATGTACTATGTTGCGATAAGACCTTAGCAGAGTTTACTTTAACTTTAATGCAGCGGTTTTGAACAAATTTGCGCAGCATGGTCACGATGCTAGCAATTAGTAGCCCACTGTGTTCTATGCAGTGCTTCTATGTGGCAACAACAATCCTTTAACAATCGTGAATATTTTGTTAAATGCACATGCAGAGGAGGAGCAGCGGGCTCGTTACGAGAGAGAGCGGGCGGGGCGAGGAAAGGCTGTGTGAGTAAGTGGCAAGTGCAGCTCAATGAAATTATTTTATCTTATCTTTAATTTAAATAGCAGGCCTACAACATAGAACATCAATGTGTGGTGCCCAGCCACAGATTAGTCAACGTATGGAAAACACTGAAGGTGTAAAATTAAAAATATTTAGCAGCACACGTTATGCTTGACGAATCGACGCTCATATTTTGCGTCGACGTATTTTTTGCGTCGACGTCATCGATTGCGTCGACGTCATCGATTACGTCGACGCGTTGTCCCAGCCCTAAACTCCACACTAGTGGTAATGCAGTTTTGCATGGCCCCAGAAAATGATGCTGTTTACAAAGAGCCACTTATGATTCTAATGAAGAATCTAATCAGAATGCAAAGACAATTGCAGTCAAAATACAAAACTTTTACTGTGCAAATTTCACAAACATCTTGTATAAAACCAATACAAAAAGTAGTGCAACTTGCAATAATTATACTTTTTTTTAAATTATACAATTTAAAATAAAACCTCTCTGCTAATATGCTAATAGGCCTATCAGAAACATGCCTTATTGTTATTCTGTGGTTTACATGACGTTAGTGGTAGGCTAACGTTAACTTCATGTGGATGTGGATGTCTTGTTTCGTTGTTATAACGAAAATATACACCGGTATACGGTGTGAACCGGTATACCGCCCAGCACTAGGTATAATGATGGAAGCCGTAATACTGAGGATTTGTAGGACAAACAAATAGGATTGTAACAAGGGGCACAAATAGACTGAAAGAGAATTGGGCTTTTACGCACAGTGTTCGACAGTAGGACATTTCAAATGAAAGGCATGGATATAATGGTATGCTATACCATCTAGGGACTTTAACCTCCAGAAACTGACCCAGCAAAATCAAAAGTTAATCTACAGAAAATATATGTTATTGGCACAGCTAAGTGAAAAATCTGAAAAATAAGTGATGTAAATGCAATTCAGACATCATCACAAATCTTATTTAAACATGCAAAAAGTGCTGCACCAAGGTGTTTATACTACAAACACAAGGTGAGGAGTTCTAATACAGATTATGTCAACAAAAAATGATCAGTGCCACATCTTGCACAGCAACAGGCCAGAAGCAACTTAAAATCAATCAGCTTTTCTCTCTCAACAGTCACAATTAATCAATGTGCTGCAGACGGAGAGGAAATGTATTGAGGTCCGTCCTCACTGCCCTACTCCAGTGCCAGAAGCCTGCATGCAAAGTGTTTTCGGTCTGTGAGACGTTGCCTGATGTCCTGAATAGATCATGGGATAAACTTGAAGGAAATGAAAAGCAGAATGATTATCTTTGGCCTCCCTCAATGGTAAGCTATTGTTTTTTTTTTTTTCCGAAATAAAATAAAATAAAATAAAGTAAAGTAAATCCTGTCTTACAGGCCTCTTGATTGCTCATATGATTGAAAGCTCCAGGTTGTCAGGTCTGTCGGTGTGTGTGAGATGGAGGGTGCGGTGTCTCACCTGCGGGTGTCGTCGTCTTGGCCGCGGCCTCTCTGAGAGCGGACCCACTGCTCCAGCTGCTGCATGGAGTTGGTCCTCTGCAGGACGCGCTGGGGCTCGGGCACGGGCGTCTGGGCGCCCGCTCTCTGGCTCGGCCCGTTGCCCAGCTCCGCTCCGGGGCTGCTGCGGTCCCCCGCGCCGGTGCCGTTGAGCTGGGCCGGGCTGGACTGGAGGCCCTGGTGCGGCCCCCCGTTGGCTGGATGCTGGTGTTGCTGCTGCTGGTGCTGCTGCAGGCGCGCGCCGGTGATCTTGGTGAGCGGCGGCCGGTCCCAGTCACCGCCACCGCCGCCGTCCGTTTGGAAACCGTAGCGCTCGGCGTCGTGCTGCCGCCGGTCCTCCTCCAGCGGAGGGCGCTGTCGCTCGAGGCTGCCGCCCCCACTCCCACCGCCTTGCTCGGCGCTCTGCGGCTGCTCCAGAGGCTGCCGGTTCGGCTGGTCCGGCTGGTCCGGGACCTGGGGCTGGGGCTGCTGCTGTGGGGCTGGATGGTGGTTGGGCCCGTTATTCATCACGTCCTGCGGGCCACACTGCTCCACTTTGAGTCGCTCCAGCCTGGGGAGAGACGGACCGATAAAAGAGAGGAGAGGGGGGGTGGGGGTGGGGGTGGGGGGTGGGGTCGATCAGTTATTGAAAGAAAGACATCAATCCACCCGAGGGAGAGAGAGAAGTTCTGAAACCTGGACAGTCGCTCAGTTTAAGTTCAATAAAACACTCTGGACAGCGTCCAGCAGACGGCAGCTTTCATTAAAGACACTTCTCACGGAGCCCAGACTCAGCTGCTTTTGCATTTAAGAAGCTGCCATAAAGGGGGGAGGGGTTGGGGACACGATGGCTTGAACTGCCCCTCCCCCCACCATCTCCTCACACTGCCGGAGACAACAGGGCGGCGAGACACTGCAACCTGACCCCCCCTGAGGGATGAGCCAGTGCCCCTCCACCTGTCACTATTTACAATAAGCAGGAGCCTGTGCTAATAAAAACCCCCTCTCACTCTCTGTCCTCCCTTTAACAGCCCCACATGCTCTCTCATTCTGCCCCCCGCCGTTCCCACCCGCGCTCTCGCTCACTAGCAGTCCTCAACCGTAGCTCCATCACCAACAGTGTCTTGCCTCTAACTTCCATCCTAATTTGTTATTGCACACGGAAAGATTTCGGTTCCCAAACAGACTGAAATCATCGCCTTTAAAGGCACAAGCTCTGCGATTGACCTATGTTGTGTGGTGGACGCAAGCGTGCCGAGAGCCACCCCCCGCCCCCGTCCCCAGTCCTTCCGCACGTCTCTGGGCTCTTTCATGTGCATGGGGGCTGAGGGTAATGACTTTCCCATGTGTCCCAGCGGGCCAGTAAAAGACGCACTGGGGCCTCGTGAAACCTCAGACCTACATGAGCTCATGGGCGCTCACTGATCCGCTCCACGGCTCGCCCCGCCGGCCAATTACAAGCGCTTCCAGCAGGGAGCCAGACTATCAGTCCTCTCTAAGCTCCCAGCGACAATTATTCCTCCAGCTTTCATGACAGCAGAGTGAGAGTGAGCAGAGTGAGAGAGAAAGTAAGAAAGGAGGAGAGGGGGACAGAGAAAGGAAGTGAGCGAGGAAAGAGGGGAGGGGGACGACAGAGAGATTGACACAGAGAAAGAAGATATGGACAGAAATTGGAAATTGAGAGAGAGAGAAAAAGCGAGAGAGAGAGAGACAGAGAGAGTGAGAGACAGAGAGAGAGAGAGACAGAAAGTGAGTATGACCCTGAAGGAGCAATGGCAGCACTGCAGCCGAATTTACTCATTTAAAGGAGCACGCCAACCATCATCTCCAGAGTTAGATAAGGGAGGATACATAACCTTCTCTTCTCTGTACATACAATAACCCAGCCTGACACTGCTAGCCTAGCGTAGCATAATTCACTGGAAGTGAGTTACATCAGTTAGCCAATAATTCCATAGACTTTAGCCATAGGCTAGCTGGTGTAACCCACTTCCAGTGAATTATCTGTGAGAGCAGATGGAGTCGATGGCAGCGAGGATGACACGTCAGCACGCATCCTCCAGCAGCCCTCCACATCACCTGCCACCCACTGCGTCCACACTCGGCACCACCCTCCTACCACCCTATTCCCACTATGCATTATTTACACCTTCTCACAGACTAGCACAACAGCGCTGCTTATGTAACTGTGAAGTGTAAGCGTTTCTCAGCCAGCGCCCGAGAGGGAAAAGTGCTGAAGTCAATGAGCTTGCATAAAGCAGCTCTTGGCATCGAGGATCGCAGAGCCGTGCCAACTACACAGACCCGCACCAAAGACAGAGAAGGGAGCCAAATAAAATGCTTTGGCTCGAGGAGTCATTTCACTACGACGTAGAGGGTTGGGGGGGGGGAGGTGTTAACTTAATGTTGTTCTTCGAGTCAAGGTTAGGATAAGAGAGATACTGCTACGAGCAGACTCCCATTGACTCTAAAGAGAATGTCTAAGCCCTGTGCAAGAGTCAATAGGAAGCAATGGGTGTGTGGAGCCTCATGCACCTTTCATCCCAACTCACGCCTGATGCAATATACCCACACAATACTCCCTACAGATCATCACCATGTCCCAGCAACTTCAATGCACAGATGCACTCAAAAGGCAACTGGTGATGGACTTGGCTAATTGAGAACTCGGCTACATGCTTGAGAGGTTTTGTCAGCTTTACACACACACACACACACACACACACACACACACACACACACCTGTTGACTGGGTTGGTGTGCACCAGTGCTGCATCCGTCATCACCTTCATCCAGGACTCCATGTCTTTGGCCGTGTCGCTGCAGAAGTAGTATGTGCGCATGTTTGGGTGCGTCGCCTGGTTGAGTGAAAGGATCAGAGGATCAGAGCAATGGCAACCTGCAAGAAAACACAGAACGGAGAAAGAGAACCAGATGGAAATGAGAGATAGACAGAAAAAACAGAGTGATTGAAAGAAATGTGGAGGACAGAGAAAAAAGAAAGGAGAATGGATTGTCATTAGTTTGTTTTGGGGAAAATGGTTCAGTATCATTTCCTATTACCCTAGTTAACATTACAATACTAGCCACTCATAAACATAAGGCAATGCATCAGTGTTGAACTCTGGTCTCTCAAAGAGCGCAAACACAAAGCCAGTTGAGCTGTTCACATAGTTGAGCCAACAATGCAAAGTGACCTCAACACAGGACAGAACTGCTGAGACATGAGAATTGGATACGAGTGACACGACTCTCCAGCGCAAATGGTGGCTTTCATAGAGCAGAATGAAGGTTCTCTTACCTAATTGCAGAACTGCAGGCTCCAACAACCACAACGACGCTCTCGGTCAGGTCGGACTCCCTCAGCGAAGGCACACACAGGTCATTGTGAGAGCACAAGGGAAGAGCATGTGAGTGTGTGTGTGTGTGTGTGTGTAGTGAGTGTATGTGGTTTGTTAGGCAAACAGAACAGAAAGCAAGACACAGAACAGGTCGAGTGAGTCTACACAATATCCTGTTTACTGAGTTCCATTGGCCGTTTCTCATTCCAAACCTGTCCTCAGGGGAGACTAGAGACAATTGAGTTGACTGGGGGAGGGGGAGGGGCAGGGGGCCTCGGCCACCACAAGAGGAGGTGCACCAGAGTTCACCATTATTGTGCACTGCAAAGGTCGTGCGTCATTTTATTTCCAACCTTCTCGGGGATTTTACTGTCATCATTGTTTTGCTTTTTGCCAGACAGATGCCAAGCCCTCTGCCTCAAACAGTTTATTCAATCGTTCTCCTCTCCAATCTCTCTCCCTCTCTCTGGACCCTGTGGTTAAGTCTGTCCTTCTGCAGACTCCTTGGTGTCTGTACTTGTGGCTATCGTTGGCAATGGCCAGCTCGGCTAACTTTGTTTTTGCAGTGTGCAGTTTCCAGGCCCCCGAACCTAAACCGTCGAGGTGAAAGACCCTCCGAGATGCTTTGGCACGCGCACGTTCACCGGGCCAAAGCACTGACTCAGACCTGGCACTTCTGCCAGACTACCAGCCGCACCATCCCTAAAACCACCCAGCCACTCCACCCTTGCCTCTTCTTCGGGTTCCCCCTCTCCCTCTCTCCACTCTCCTTGCTCCAGAGCAGAGTTATGTGGCCTGAAAGTCATCCTTGACCTGCTCTTGCCTATTTGGTTTCTATCCTCTACATCTCTCTTCCTCTCTCTCTTTCTCCCTGTAATTCAGTCTTTCACACAGAGCCTCATGGTCTATCATCATTTAAAGAAAAACAAGAGCCCCCACATCACCCCCCCCCCACGCCCACCCAACCCCACCTCCCAAACCACAGGAGCCTCCCACACTACCAGCATGCTGACAAAACGGGCTCTACTGACCTTGAAGGCGTACTTTCTGTTGATGTGGTCGTCCACAGACAACAGGGAAATATGAAAACTGGGCAGAAGAATGCTGCCGAGGATCCCTTCTTCCTTCTCATCTGTTCAGAGAAAAACACAAATGGCAAACAAAGACAAATCAGAGAAGAAAGGAGAGGAGAACACAACTGCATAACAAGCAAACTGAGTGTGTGTGTGTGTGTATGTGTGTGTGATGTGGTGTAGAATTCCCTGCATGCAGCTGGAGTGTGTTGTTTATGTATGTGAGCCCTCCTCTTACTCCATCTCAGGCTTCTGTTTAGGAATCCGTCCCCTCTGTATTTCCCCCACAGCGCTCACCGACATCATTCCCTTCAAAACATTTATCCGCTTAAGGCGCTCGGTCCCTCAGCAAAACACCGCGCCACACACACGCACACACACTGATCTGGCTCTGATCTGCTCTGGAAGGATAGGCTAGATCTGGAGGAATGCGCATGGCTGGCGATCAGACACAAGCATTAATGTCTCTGACAAACTCCTGTTATACTGGCAGAAGAAGGAGCTCAGCCATGTTACGACAGGCTTGAGTTAGCTTGAATGCTCGCACTGCACGGAAACTATATTTATTCTGCCTGTTTGATACGAACCATCTGTAGCTCCTGTGCGCACAGCATGATGAGAGAAGAGAGCGAGACAGAGAGTGCGTGTGCAAGAGACTAAGAGCCTACATTACGATATTATGCTACAATGCACTACTTGCAGACAGAGAGAGGTTACATTACGCTATTATGCTACAATGCACTACTTGCAGACAGAGAGAGGCTACATTACACTATTATGCTACACTGCACTACTTGCAGACAGAGAGAGGCTACATTACACTATTATGCTACACTGCACTACTTGCAGACAGAGAGAGGCTACATTACACTATTATGCTACACTGCACTACTTGCATTTTCTGGGAAAATGTCAGGATTTTTCTGGGCAATTATTTCAGATAGCAGTAGTAATAGTAATAGTAATTCCGTTTATGTTCCAAAAGAAGTAATAACTTAAAATAACAACTTCATGCGGTGGCTTGAAACAACATAATATTTCAGGACAGTAGGCAGTGCCCTTGACACCAGAGAGAATGTGAGCGGAGAGACATCTGCAGCTGTGTCCAGAACCCTGACGCCTGACCCATCGTCCGCCGAATCGGTCTTGCTGCCTCTCTCTCTGTTCAAGCACATGGCTCTTGGCTCTCGCTGGAGGGCTGTTTGAATAAACTATGCGTGAGCGGGCTATGAGCGGGGTTCGTGACCTTCCCGCTCCGCCGGCTTGGTCCAAACAGCCTTTGGTTTTGTGTTTGCCCTCGTCACATCCCCAGGCTGAAATCGGTGGCGGAGGGCAGGCGTCCAGAATAAGTCTTGTCAACGTCCGACCTGATGTACACGCGCGAGCACACACACACACACACACACACACACACACACACACACACACACACACACTCTGATGTACATGCAGAGCAGGCTGGGACAAGCGCCAGGCTACATTGTGCAGCTTGCCAGCTTGCATACCTGGGGTAGGTGCTATTGGTTCATATGTTTCCGTCTGCTGTCAAAAGTTTACTCGACAGCTGTCATCGTGTGTTATTGAGTCACTGTTCACACAATGGTGCACTACATTTTTGAAGATTAAATCGATAGGTAACAAACAGGGAGTGTTTTTCATGCAATCTCTTCCAAGTGTACTGAGAAGAAAATCTGATCTACTGTAATGGCTATGCTCTAATGCGCTAGTAGTAGATACAGATATTTTTAAATCAGCTCCCTTTCTAGGCATCATAATCATGGTAATCAAAAACAGCCCACCACTACAAACCTCTGAAGCCCCTCAACAGCTGAAATTGACTAAAGAGGTCTCAGTGCTAATTAAGTTGTTTTAGGATAACTTGTCTGACTGATTGTTGCCTCAGTGTTTCATAATGACGGCGCAGCAATAGAGCTTTTATTAATGAGTACTGTACTCAATTACCCAAAGGTCGTGTGAGGCCCCTAAGGTCATATTGGGCGAGGTGATAATTGCTTGATGGTTCCAAGTATCCTCCAAACACACTTCATGTTTGGTTTGGCATGTTCAAAGCTAAACATAACATAAACACACTTTACGCACACTTTCGGCATGCAGAGTTCGTGACACTTGGGCTAATAGCAACTTGGGGGGATGGCTTTTTTGTTTATGGCCATGGCGCCATATGGGAGTTGTCAAGATGCTGAGCAGAACTTTGGAGCGTCAAGCCCCTTTCAGTCTCACAATTAACTGGAGGGTTGAGTTGGTTTTGGGGTGATAACAGCACAGCCATAAATCAGTGGAGCCGGCGAGAGGGGAGGAGTGATAAAGCTCCTGACAGACAACCTCGTCCCCCCATTAACTACAGCCTGTTTCCAGTCACAATTGCCGACATTCATAGATGGTGTGTGTGTGTGTGGGTATGTTTGTGTGTGTGTGTGCACACGTGTGTGTGTGTGTGTGTGTGTGTGTGTGTGTGTACACAAGTGTGTGTGCGTGTGTGCTCTGTTTGTTTTATGTTGAGGGGGAGAAGAGCACTCACCTCTGTAGTAGAAGAGGCACATGTCGGACAGCACGAACCATCTCTTCTTCCACAACTTCATCCCGGCGCTGTCCTGCACACACACACACAGAGAGGACAGATGAGAGGGGGGAGACACGGTCAGGGCAGAGCGCTAAGACACGGGGGGGTAGGAGTGTTTGGGGTGGTACACGTTCTGGCTAGGGCAGAACGCTAATTTCTGACAGTGAGCAGTGACACGTCTGGCAAGGATGGGTGGGTGGGTTGGGTTGGGGTATGTAATATCTGCAAGCGGCGTTATCTACACAGTTCGTTCGCCTGCTCTCTCTCGCTCTCTGAGACGCACAAGGCACTCTCAATCCAGCGATGTCGCCTTCCAAGGACGTCCAGGCGTGCTATTTAAAAACCTCAAACTGCACCTCAGGGGGAGGTCACTGGCGGCCTGTCTGTTGCCATTACACGGACAGGGCTACAGGCACATGCAGGCTCTCACACACACACACACACACACACACTCTGACAAGTACAGATTCACATATTTCATATACATATTTAAAAATCAGCTTAAAGACCAAAAATAACACACATTAGACATTTAAGACAAGAGAGACAGTAATTTATCCATGTAATCCTGATAAGATGCTACAGGAATTTGGAATCTGCAACATGCTTCATGAAGGTACAGAGCGTTGATCAATAGAGTTCATTTCAATGAACAGACCTGATATAGAAAGAACTCTTCATTGCTTCCAGGCTCAAATCTACTTTTTCCTTCATCCCTTTGATCAGGTGGTGCTCTTGATCGGAATGCCATCAGAACCAGTGGGGATGATTTTTAATTGGCCTACAGATTTCTCATCTCTCAATACCATGCTGCGCAAAAGTTTCTCTTGGCTTGAGAGCAGTAGAATAGGAAACAACAACAAAAGGAAAGAGGGAGAAAAGTCTTCCATTGAGATAAATCAGACCAGTGGCTGGTGTTTGGATGGTTGGCCGGCGCGGGGCATTGAAGCGGTCCCGCTCACAGGAGGCCCAGCCCCCCCCCCCCCTCCCCCCCCACGGTTCTGAATGAGGGTAACATCTGGCTTACTCTCATAGACAGTGGCCCAGAGCCAAAACTCCCTCGCCCCAAAAACTGTGTGGAAAGAAAGGCCCTCACATCCATGATAACATAGGCAATTGAGTCATCAACGCATCAGGGGTGGCACACTGCTGGGGTGGGGGCAGGATGCAATGGGATGGGGCGGGGTGGGGTGGTTCATTTCAGGGCACCGCAGAGTCTCTAATTGAAAAGAGGAGAGAGGGGGAGTCTTTGTTGCCTCGAACAGTGGCTATACCGCTGGGAAGAGAAGAGCTGCAAAGAGAGAGAGAGAGAGAGAGAGAAAGAAAGGCAGAGAGGAGAGTGCAAAGGCACAAGTGTGACAGAAAGACAGCAAGACTGACAAACAAAGAAAGCAAGAGAGAGAAAGAGAGAGAGAGTGAAAGAAGTGACTAAAAAAAGAAACAAAAAAGGCGTGTGTTGTCCTTGCACAGAGGGAGAAAGAGTGTGACAAGGAAAGAAAAAGAGAGAGAAAGACAGAGAACCAGGGAGAGGTGAGAGAGACTGAAAGAAGGAGAGGCCAGCTTGCCATTGACGGAGATTTGGGGAGTTGTTGGGTGGGGCTGTTGCATTGAGCACTGCTTGACCAGCATGCCCACTGAGCAACACAAAGCCAGGGAGGCTATTCAGAGTGCACACTGCTAAGCCTCAACACTTTGATCAGACCTGGAGGAGAGGCGCTAGCGGCTTTGTAAGACTCCTCCATTATGCATCGTACTGAGGGAGAGAATGGCAAGATCGGCCAGTGAAATGAATGGGCAAAGGTTCTCAAGGTCTTTCTTCAATCAACACAACCAATCTTATAACCAAGCTGTGTATATATATATATATATATATATATATTAGGGTGGTCCTTATTTTTCAACTTTTGAAAGTTCATGCTCTCACCCCACAAATATGTTTGAATAAATAAAAAAAATAATTGGGCAAAATGTTATGAATATTAATCAATATTTAGAGGTTGCTCAAGACCTTTGAAGTTTAACACATACTGTGCAGTGTGCATATTCCGGATTATTTGCGTATTATGTGATGCATTGTGCTAGGATGTATAGTTGTTTAATAATATATGCTTATGGCAGCAATGGACTTATTTGACCATGCAGTCAATGTGTATTGATTATTGGTGACCACATTAAAATGGGAATTCCATATTGTCCACGCACATTTGCAATGCGTTCATTCTCCTCAAGAATCCAGAAGATGGAGACTTTCTCCTGGCCCAAAGAGAAAGAGGACGTCCCGGGTGTACAACTGTACAATATGATGATACAACTTAAATCTGTCACTTTGGCCTTGGACACTGACTGGATCTGCTCCTTGTTATTTTAATTCAATGATCAAGATATACTTTCCCAACTGCCTATTGCGGTCTTCTGATGAGTGTCTGTTATGTCGACCAGTCATAAACACTAGGTCAAATTCAAGACTCTTTTCCTGAGTGGTTCCATGTTGGTGGAATGAGTTGCCCAGTGGTCTCCGTTATCTCCGGCTATTGTTTTTATATTATTGATTGAATGGACATTATTGTTTATTATTGCTTTTTTCCCCCTCATTTTCATTGTTTATTTCATTAGGCTATTGATTTAATTGACATTGTTTATTATTGCTATTCTCCTTTATATTATTATAGTCTGACCAACAAATAATATTGCATTTCATTTTGTTGTGCGTTCTTAAATGGTACAATGTCTGCAAAAATGAGCGATTCCGGAAATATTCAAAGGCCTTGAGCTACCTCTAGATATTGTAGGAACAATTCAAAATGTTGCACAGTGTGTTTTTTATTGATATCCTAACACATTTAGGGGGTGAGAGTTGAACATTTCCAAAAAAATTTTTTTTACCCCATATAAGGACCACCATAATATATATATATATATATATATATATATATATATATATATATATATATATATATATATAAAAAGCCCTGCTTACGGGCTACTGTGAATGCTAATGGAAAGAAAACAACACATCAAATCACAATGCCAACAGAATGAGCGCTCACCTGTTTGTAAAGCCAGTTGCTTTTTATAACTGGTGCGTTCGGGTTTCTCTTTATGGAGTTTGACCTCTTTCCAAAATTGTGGATTTTTTTAGAGGGTCTTGATGGCTGAAAAATAGAAAATATAGTGTGAGTGGACAAATCAAAACAGACCTAGCCACAGTTGATTCAAAGCATATCGCCATGGTAAGTCCACTCCTATCATTTGAATGTCAACGTCAATAATATTGTCTAGTACTACAAGAACGGGGTAAATATAAGATACAACTTTAACACTGCTTAGTAAGAATAACAGAGGAGCATCAAGATCTGTCTGACTGTTCAGAGGATGTCTCTGACCCATGAAATGATGCTCCATTAAATATTAAAAAAACAATTCTACCAAACTGCATACGCGTGAACCAGCGTATAAAGTCTGCAGGTCCGTCAACTTACTCGCTGTGTGCCCGCAGGGCTGTTGGGGTACGTGGCGTAGTCGCCCGAACCACCGGTGTAGTTGGACGTTTCACTCATGGTGCTCAGTGGCCGCTCCTTCTTCTCATTCGCTGGCGGTTTGGACGCAGGCCTGAGGGAGACAGACAGATAGGAAGCGAGAGAGAGGGAGAGAGGGAGAGAGAGAGAGAGAGAGAGAGACAGAAAGAGAGAGATGGGGTTGAGATGAAGGGAAGCATCGCTGAGCGTCCGGAGCAGACAGGCCTGGCACAGAGCCGAACCCAGAGAGGACAAGGGGCCGGCGCGGGATTCACGGCTGATTGTGGTCAGATGATGGACCAGACAGGAGGAGGCTGTGTGCAGCGTTTGGCTCATTCTGCCCAAATCACCGTGGCTCCAAACGTACCCTTAATGAGACTCGCTCTGCATCTCCGCATCGCTCATTTAGTGAACGCAGAAACACAGAGGAATAGGACGGGAAGCAGCAAAGCTTACTCTATGAATCAAACCAATTACTTCCCTCGTGTCATTACATATAAAGTCCTCTGTGTCACTGCACTTTAAATTGGCCACAAAGTTTCCTCCCATAACTTAGTCGACAGCAGAATTGTATAGTGCATTCAAGAATTACTTGGAAAAAAAATCCTTGATAATCTCTTATACAGGCAGCAAGGCTTGTATGAATACAAAATGCTCAATGGCTGTCAGAGTTGGCAGATGAAATAGCGGTGAGACTCTATTTGACTGTGTCACTATGTGACTAAACTGCATTAGGGGTTTGAATGGCAGAAGAGCAGCAAACAGCCCAATGAGAAAATAAACAGGAAAAGCCCATGGACATCTGCCTCCCGCCACATCCACTTCCTCTGACCAGGCATCTGTACCATCACTGAGCTCCCCTTCAATCACAGGACCAGATCACTCACCACATTATTCTAACTCCCATATGGTCATCAAATCAGACATGCTTCACACAATACACATGGCAACTGTGCACAACATGGGAATATCATGGACAGCAAACAAGAACAGCAAGTTAGAATTGGTCAAAACAACCAACATTTAACAACTTGGCATTCCCGTGCAGGACAATACCTGGACAAACAGACGGTCACACACAAATGTATTATTAAGATAACATACACAAATGTGAATATGCCTCTGAACAAAGGACAAAATGGTACAAAAAGACAAATTCAGAGACGACCTATAATTGGTTTAAGTAATATGCAAATGACAGGCTATTCTAAGAATATAATGACTTTAGAATTTCACATGTCAAAATCAACATGTATTCAATAGTGGTTGGAGTGTAGAGGTCACTACCCTTCAACTAACACGAAGTAACTAAATGGGCAAATTGTCCACTGCGGTAAGTGAAGGCCCTCTCATAAGGGCTTATGGTCTGCCTGGCCCTGCCTTAGTTCTGCAGCGGCAGCAAACCCGATCACTGACCTGGATCTGATTTCCAAGTAAAATCAATACTGCATGGCTTTGTGATTGCATGGCCAACAGATCCTCCCACCCTCACCCATCCAGCCCTGATTAGAGCATGTCTCTCACAGCTTCATACCCAACACGTTCGCGCCTACCCAAGCGAGCGCGTGTGTGTGTGTGCGTGCTGTTGCTAATTAACAGAGGCCCCATGATTGCCGGCCACATCTGAAATCTGTGGCTGTGAACGTGCCAAATTGCCTGCCTTCCCAACGAGGCAGCGGATGGGGGGCTGGATTGGGGCGCACGACTTCTGATTGTTGATGACACAGTGGCTTACTGTGGCATCCCAATGATGATCTCGTCCTGAGTCACACCGGCATGACAATGAACAGGCGCCCAAAACTAATTGGGAGGCATCGAAAAAAGTCTCTGACCCCTAAACCAGCCTCAAGGGAAATCTGAGTGAAAGGAACTAGGGCAGAGATCTGGGATTGGCAGGCTACTACAGGCAGGCTATACCGGGCACATAACTGAAGCACTCCGTTCGCAGAGTGTACGCTGCAACAATTAGCTTATTCAATGGAACTGGCTGCACCAGACGTGATGGTGGCGGCAAGTACATTCAAAACAATTAGATCATTAGTGTCTTCTAACACTATTTTTACGCTGCACGAACGGAGCTGTGCTCCCGATGTAACCGGGCTGTTAGGCTCAGTAGGACAACTGCTTGCCACTACTGTACTGTATGTGCCCATGTTTACGCGTGAGAGCAACAGGGAGCAAGTGGGAATCGGTTTACTTATGCTCATGAATTTACAAGCTTATTGTCCGAGCTTTGAATCGGTACAGTGATTGCTACAGTCTTAGCCACCTGTAATGCTTCACACCATTCAGCATATCAATCCTAATTCAGCAGGTTCATAGGATTGGAGTTATTTCCCAAGATTAGAGCTGTTTCATAGAAAAACATGCCCAGGCAAAGGTGTACTGCCAATGCCAGTTGGCCAGCACTCTGCTTATGCCCAAACGTGCTTTCTGCAGCTTCACTCTACTCACAACTGCATGGCATTCAGAGGGTAACATTCTAACACAGGTAGGCTGTTGTTATTGAAACACACAGTGTCCACATGCAACCAGTGAAAACAGGGCTGATAGACACACACAGGCACACACATACAGGCACACACACACACACACACAGAGAGAGACACACACACACTTGCGCCACCCAGAAAAAAAGAAATAATTAAAAGCGCCACTCTTCCTGCATCAGCAGTCTCTTATGTGTACGGCCAGTCGGCTGTCCGGCCGCGTCCCTCGGTGGCAAGAGAGACAAAGCTCAGGGGGGCCCTGCCACACACACACAGAGGAGGCCCTGCCACACACGCACACAGAGGAGGTCCTGGCTAGACGAGTAACTCAGCAGTTTTTGGACGCGGCCACTCAGCAGTCGGCAGTGTCAATGGCTGACAGCTTTGGGTCCCTTTGTCTTAAGGGGTCGACCGCTAGCTTTTGCCCACCAGACTGGGCAACTCGACTCCACATACAGAAATAAAACAGGAAACAGACCAAAGACAGAGGACAACATGTTTGCCAAGGCCCACCACACAACACAAACACACCGTCATATTCTCTGATTTCATAACACCATAGAACAATAACGGGTCTTACCTGTGTAGCCTGCAGGTGAAAAGGAAAAAACAACAATAAAAAAAGCAATATGAGAAGCATTCTTAGGGTGTCATCATGATCATGTTGCTGTTTCAGACACTGCTAGCAGTGTTAGTCTAGTGTAATGCCAATGCTAGCATTTCGATTAAGGAAGGTGCTACATGCCACACTCCAGTGCACTGCCTCGTGGGCTTATGAGCCAGAGTTGTGAAGTGATTTAGTCTTCAGCTACAACACCACCACAGTCCTGCCCGAAACACACTACATCCACAAAGTGAAAATCTACACATTTCTGAAATGAATGCTAGCTTAATTATCTTTGTTATGATTTTTGTTTACAGACTGATTGCCTTTCCAGGAATGATTTATCATTGTTAATGTTGAACGTAATTTGTATTAATTTAACAGTACAAAATGACTTTTTGTTTGGAAGAGGAAAATAAAAAGAGTCAATATGATATGGGCATGAATGAGAGCACAGCAGAGAAGCAGAGAGCTTCTCTGTGCGCAGATTAGAAAACATGATTATGAATCACTTTTCTTATTTTCAAAGCAATTAACCTCACAACTACGTCTCTGAAAATGAACTGGCTTGATGGGACATGAGATGCTGAAGCATAAAAAAACACCAACTTAAAAAGAAACAACAACAACAACAAAACAAGAATGTGGCTTAAAAGACAAATGTGTTACTGGGTGTGACATCAAAGCCACCCACTTCAGGGGCATACAGGTATTACCTGTGTAAGACAGGACGAACGATTTTCCCGCAATTCAAGCTAAAAGCAAAACAGAGTAAAAGGGAGAAACAGCATCAGCCGTTAGCATGAATCAACCTGCCACTGCTTTTCCACACACACAGGGTCAAGGACTGTGCTGGATATATGATAGCACATTGAGGCCAAGGGAGGAACTGAGCAACCGCAGCCAGAGAGAGACAGCATGGTGTAAGTGGCCTGACTAGACTAGATGGTATCGGTTAACAAGGGAACAAAAACTATGTTATCAATGCTTGAGCTCTTTTGAGGCAATACTGCATTCCCAACCAGACAGCCTTCCAGGGAACATCACACAAACACAGCAGCAACTGGGGTGGGCATATGTAGAGAGCGAAAACCGAGACCTCGGAGGACAGAACTGCATCAAGCAAAAGTGTGTGTCCCATTTACGAGGCAGGCTTGAGCTGCTGGATTCTTAGTTTTGTTATTGTATTTGTAAGTTTGCTGTGTACAGCAAACATCATTTCCACACATCCATTCCATTATATTGAAATGATGCAGAGCGCCAAAATACACAACAGTCCAATGACAAAGCGCATTGAGATTCCCTGAGGCTCACGCTCCTGCAGTGTCCTTGCAATAGCTGACAGACGTGAGGTCCCTGAATCTGAATCTGATCACTGGCTATGTTAACCATAACTGTGCAATTTTTGGTTAAGGTTTGGGTGTTGAGCTATTTTCGTCAATGAACAGACCATAGTGTCATCACTTTACTCTAAAAATACAGACTTCATGCGGTCTTCCGGCAGAGCTCCACAGACGAACAGAAACAGCTGAATGTGAGTGCAACCATGTGACAACAAAAAATCTTGCCATGCAAACACTGCTCCTTTTCAACAATCATTTTGGTCTCTTTCCATTTAATGGATGGTTGGTTCAACTATAATACATTATCTTAGGGGAAAACCACACAGGTTTAATCACACTAAATACATGTTGAAGAGGCATGAAATAAAAGATGTTCAGTCTGAACTCGCTTCTAAGATTGTGTTGCACAAATTTCTCCATGGCTCTACAAGGACAATGGCTCTACAGTGCAAACGTTCTACACTACACTACACTAGACTTCACAGTTCTGATATGGGAAGACATTTGCAGGATGAATACACTGCCTGCCAACATCTAAATAGTTTCATGACTTTTTTTTTCGGTTATACGGGCCAACCAATAGAAACTTTTGTAAGTATGGCCCAAGTTACTTCTTGCAGCAATATGGGAGAGACAAGAACTCCTCCAGTGGCTCTCATTTGGGCCAATTTATCAGGAGAGGCTGGCGGCAGTTGGCAGGAAAGGTGAACCACTGAAGGAGGCAGAGGCAGTCTGAAGCACACACTCATCTCCCAAACCCCCCTCTCTACTGGCCGTGAAGAGCTACAGCTCCAGACACACAGACAAACATCGTTCTGGCAAGAGGGCTCAAAGTTAGCACAGGACTGCTGGATGGCGGGGGGGTGAGGTGTAGTCTGTCATGTGGACTAATCGCCTAATTTAACTGATTTACAGCCCTTGTGAATCTAAGAGGCAGAACAAAACATCTATTAAAAGGCCAGGGGCAACGATTCATAAAGCTCTGTGCCTGGCTGTGCCGAGATACTCTAGAACTCAAGGTTCTCAAGGTTCTCTCAGCACACTCCTTTATTTAGAGTGGTAGAACGGGGGAGTCCGTTCGGGAGTGAAAGGGCAGCGTAATATATTTAGCCAGGACGCTCGCAGCTTCTCACAGGCAAACAGAGTTGGGCCAGGCAGGAACAGGCAGCGATGTGCTCCAAAACAGAAAGCGCATTGGGAATACCGGAGGTGTGGAAAAGACAGGAGTGAGGGAACGGCAGGAATGTAACAGTACGATTCCTCTGAGGACAAGCAGGGGAATGGAAAACAGCACGCACTCCCCATAAGACCCCTGCAGAACAATGGGCTCTTATTCTGCCTGCGCTGCTCGTGAAGTCCACACAGAGGCTTTATCTCAGACCCGATGCTGTTCAGGAGAAAAACATCTGACCAGCAACAGACATTATTCTCAAGTGCTCTTTTCATGACCTCAAAAATTTCATTAACAGGGGGTGCTGTGGCGCAAGCGGTCGCAATGTTCGATATTTGGGTCCAAGTGCACAAGGGGACCCTGCGGTCAATCACCCGATCCCACCCCATCTCTCTCCCACTCACTTCATATCTCTCATTACTGTCCTATCATAAAAAAAAAATATGTTAAAAAAATATAAATCTATAATTATTATTATTATTATTATTATTATTATTATTCATTCATTAACTATGGCACATCTCATACATTTTAGACTTTACTGAATCAAAACATGGACACTAAAACTAGATTTCAGAAACTGGAAAATAGAGAGCAGCCAAAGTTAAAGCTATGACAGACTAGTCATTCTAGCTTCATCCACACCCCAAACTCTCTAGTCCAAATAAGAGAAGCATTGATACCCAGGAGTCATGGTGTCAACTGCACTCTAACAGAGAGATGTTTTGACATGATTCTTTGGTGAACAGGAAGTGAGTGTCATAGCTGAAATGTTGAAAAATGCCACCCGGTAACATTCCCCACCGTTGAAGTAAGTGAAGAGACTTACTGTTCGTTGACGACAAAGATGCAGTTGTCTTGAGAGGGAGAGCCTGTTACAGGGTGCTTGCAGGTCACCTTGCGCTCATTGTGGCTGTGGAGAGATCAACAGAAAAAGAGAGAGAGAGGGAGGGAGGGAGTGGGAGGGAGGGAGAGAGAGAGAGAGAGAGAGAGAGAGTAAAAATGTAAGAATGTCAGGATCCATCGTCAGAGCAATCCCTGGCCTGTCAGTAGAGCTTGTCAATGTTTTTAAGCTGTGCGCTCCGGGCTTGATGAGGTGCAAGGAGGTAAATATTGCACAAGTGGCTGTCAGATTCCACACTGTGGCAAGGTGCCCCCCCGCAACCACCCCCGAACACTGCTGTGTCCCAATCTAAAAACATCTCTATTAGAAGTCAGCACTGCCTACTCTCCTAAATTGGAAATCAACTCAAAAACTCAAGTGTCTTTTGTTCCTTTAATGCCTGTGCGTATACTCCATCTATTTGTCATATCTGTCTAATCAAGCAATGGGTGTAGACCAAAACAAACATAGCCCATTTGATGTGTATAACTACAGCTGCTTATGAAAACACTAGCTAATAACGCTAAAATACCCATAAATGCTGTTTTTGTCCAATTAAATGTTGCAACGGCTTAACCTCACAAACCCAAGACCCATTTAAAGGCATTCATTCTCAGGCACTCATTTAAATCTGGATGATTCTGCTTTATAAACACGATGACTGATGGCTATTTCCAGCTGCATTCATCTGGATGATGTGATATAAAGGCCAGCCTGACTGACAGAGAGAGAAATTTCAGCCACATTGGATCAAGTGCTTGAAAAAAAAAAAAAAAAAGAAAGCAACTGCAGCCTTTTTTTTTGACTGAATGCCCCCAACTCATTCCCCCTTCAAGGGCAGCCAAGTTAACCAGAGCGAAAACAATCAGAACCTCCAAGACAAGAGCGAGAGAGCAATCACTGTGCTAAATCTAATCTGCCATGCAGTACCTGAGGGTGGCCACCATCAAGCTCAGTCTATCAAGAGCCACCAACGCTGGTGAGCACTGCACAGGGCTGTAGTGTGGAGTGTGAGTGTGGTGGAAAACTTGAGCATCCCGCCCTCACACTCTCCCTCCCCAGCGGCAGGAAGCAGGAGGTCACCGCACAGCCAGCAGCTGCACTTCCAGGGGTGTGTTCCTGCTCTCCACTCTGCGTACTTACAGAAGCAGCAGTGGGTATCTGCGACACTGAGCTGCCAGCTTTGGTCATACCTCCCGTCCTCTCACATGGACGAGAAAACATCCACCCACTCAGCAAGCTAAGCCCGGGCCCCAATTACAGGCTCCCATCGTGGTCATTAAACTAACAGAGACAATTACCGCTGGTGGCATAAGGGGGGCCGACCACACAGTCAGTGGTGGTAGGGGAAGGGGAACGGAGTGTGTGTGTGTGTGTGTGTGTGTGTGTGGGGGGGGGGTTGCAGACAGCTCTTCATTACCCTCTCTAGATAAGATGGCACGCGGTGACTGTCTCGGGGCCACTGCATATTAGCACCATAGAATGAAGAGAACGAGGGAAGCTTGGTGATTACAACCCAGGTCTAATATAAACAGTCATAGGATCATAGGAGCAGCAGACGCAGCCAAACCTCCTGATTAAATATAATGGGTGCTACGTGGGGATTGCTTTAGTTTAAAAGTTTAAAACATACAAAAATGACCAAGAAATAGCAACAAAATGTGAAGAAACGTCAAACATAATTATGCTCAGTGTTGTCCACATATCTTCTGAAGTTAGCATGCAACCCAGCTGGTGAGAGGTCAGCTCTATTGTAATATCAGGGGGTATCAAGTGTGGCCTCTGTATTAATTACGATTCAGATCATTTGAAGAATGGCGAGTGGCTGTGCTCAAGGCAACTCTAAGGGCCCGTCCCAATACCTCCCTTACCCCTAGATTTTTGCCCTAACCCTCGTTTTTGCGTGTGCACGTGTAGGGCTAGGGTGTCCCATTACTTTAGGGAGCAAGGGGAAGTGCTATTTTCCCCTTAAAATCAACCCTCAAAATATAGCTAGGATCGATGCAGGCTTAAAACGAAGTGGGAGATGAAATTACCCACGATACCGTACGAGCTCACCGAGCCGGCCAAATTTTTCATATATTTTCGCAAATAAGCATATTAAAATTTCGAAATATGTTGGAATATGTTAGTTTGATGCAGATCTGATGGACTGTTGAGTTTTGAACACTAATGTTAGAAAATATCTCACGACGCTATCTGACAATGTTCATGATATCTGCTGAGTGCTTTCAGAGAGTCTGCCCATCAAATAACGTTATATATCTGATTCTGATCTGGGTAGTTTCGTCAATATTTAAGGTGTGTGTTCTGGCATTCACATGAACACTAATATCTTTGTTGATTAACCAGACGTAGATAAACCAGCACAGCCCACACAACAATGACCGCTGGAACGGGCATGTTCCTGAATGAAAATAGTAGCGGGCTACTACCAGTAGATGCGTCGGCGCTGCACGTGACGTTCGCTAATTTGCATATAGTGGTGTCCCAATTCATAGGGAAAGATCTTCAACTCCACTTCCCTTGTCGAGGGGGCTTTAATGTTGAGGGCAATCAAAACCAAGTGAAAGTTTTAAGGGGGGAGAAATGGGATGGGCCCTAAGCCTACAGAATTCTACACAGATCCTTGAAGCCAATACAGAAAGGGTCTGGTCCACCCACACAAAGGAAAGACCCAAAAATAATAATGAATGGGGGGGGTGCGCATATGCAGATTGTGCAACCCGACCCATCCCCCCCCCCCCCCCCCCCATTCATTATTATTTTTGGGTCTTTCATTTGTGTGGGTGGACCAGACCCTTTCTTACATTTTTTACAGTCTATGGTTGCAACCCCAGGCCTGGCGAGAGGCCACGAGCCACAGCTTTAGTCTGTAATTAATGTGGACACTATTGGCAGGAGTGGACCTGGTGTGGTCTCGTGGCAGACTTACGGCACCGTCTGTCTTTGGTCCGCCTTCACAAACGTCTACACTAACTGGCCCCATGCAAGCAGAGCAGAGCAGACTGAGGTCTGGTTATGCACTGGTCTGCCAGTCCCCCAGCTGCCCATGAGAAGAGGACAGGCCTGATGAAATTAGCAGATGAAAGCCGGCTGGTTCCCAAGAAAATCTCTGAGGAGTAGAATGAGCAATGCTAATGACCCCCCCCCCCCCCCCCCCAGCACCTCAGCATATACAACCAAAATAAATAGTAAATGGATAGTCCATAGTGCCCCCCCCCCCCCCCCCGGCACCTCAGCATACACAACCAAAACAAAAAACAAAAAAAAGTCTTAGCGCGCCTCCGCACTGTTACCCATTCTCTCATCAGGGCTACTGAGGCAGGGATAGATCAGATAACCAACAAAAGCCGATGAGGAAGTCCAGCAAGTCTCTGAGCCGCCCACTAACTACAGCAGAGTAATCCAGTGCTTGCCCATCCATGGTCTGCAGCTGTCCATGTATGGAGAGGCACACAGGCCTGACGGATGAAATTAGCAGATGAAAGCCCTCAAGAAATCTCTGAGAAGGGGCCATGCTCAAATTGGCAAATTGACTAAATTGTCCCAACACACATCAGTATTCGCAACTAAAATAAAGCATCCCCTAAAAGTGGCGTCTCCACTGTACAGACATAGTCCCATCACTATTTCCCGGACAAATAGGGGTGTATTAGATATCATCCAAAAGGCAATGAGAGAGCCTGGCTGCACAGTCTCTAAGCCGCCTGCTAACTACTAGTGCAGTGCACCAAATAGCACGCCGGGGTCAGGTCTTGGTTTGGAAACACAATATTATCCCCTCACTTCAGGGTACGCTAATGCCTCTGTAAAAACCAAGCAGCTTCCTGAATCTGTAAGCCTGGCCTGCTTCCCAAAGGCAATAAATCAGAGCAGAGCTCTCTACACGGTTCCTCTGTAGCCACGACACGCGGTGAGCTCTCGCACAGCACAATCCCAGGAGAGGGAAACTTACAGAGACAGCGTCTCGAAGACGCAGGGAGGAGAGATGTTATTGGTGAGGTTCAACTCAAGTACTGGGCCATTGGCTAGGGGCAAGTAAAAGACCATGTTGGGTAAGTAAAATGTAATTCTTACATTGGACCCTTGTTATTGGTAAGGTGACGTTGGTGCCTCAGGTTGCTAATTTTGTAGGGGCACGTGCTGTGACTTGCGTAGAAACAAACTTCACATAACGGCACAAATGACATGGCTGCATGCTTCAACTGCATCACACGCCAAACAGGCCAACAGGCTATCATTTGTTTGTTGCTGTATGTTCATGGAAGTGTGGGTGTGAGTTTAAAGGTTCAAGAGGAATTTGACCAACTCAGGAGGCCAGAGGTCTTGAAGTGCTAGAGATGGGTGCAAGGGGCCCATCAGGAGGAGCAGGGGTGTACATCATTCTGACAGACGTGTCATAAAGCCCTCATGATCTTTAGCAAAAAACACAGCTGCCACAGCTTGTGGTCAACACAAGGTCTCCTGCAAGCCTGCTCTGTGACACTGCATAAACAACGCCTGGGCCCTCAAATGCTAAGTCATCGCAGATGTGTCCACTCATGGTCATTACGACTGTATGAAGTTCCCATCTCATCATCTGGGGGAGCAGTCTGGAAGTATGTTCTTGTCCATTTCTCCATGAGAGTTTGCAATATCATAGTACATGGGGCAAAGCTGTATTTTTCTTGAATTAGAAAGAGGGGAGGCTAAGAACAGCCTTTAAAATGAAGGAGGGGCACAGAACCTATAATCTTTGAGGTATTAAATTCAAGGATAGTTCTCTCCACAAAAGAGAACTATCCTTGTATTCTTGTGCCTCTCACAAATGCCACCCTTGTTTGCCCGTATAGGAAAAACTGAGGACATATTTAATTGGTGAGACCAGAAAGCAGATAATCTCTAAAATCTCAACTGTTTCAGTGCATTCCCCCACTTTGTTTCCCTCCTTCTTTAAAATAGAACTGAACAGGCTTTGAAGAATGCGGTTGGCGGTTGCAGCAATAAAAATGGCCTCTGCTCGGGTGGGTGAAGCCCCACAATCAGCACGGTAGTGCTCAACACATGTGCTAGCGTTTTCCCCTCTAACACAGGGCACAAGTTCTGCTCTGTTTCCATCCTCGTCCGTTCTCCACACGGCTGCTGAAAACATGGGGGTAGAGGGGGAGTTTCAAACAGCCCAAACCTCTGATGTGTGGTGAGGCGAATGACAGTGATGCATCCTGAAGGAGGGAGAGAGAGAGAGAGTGAGAGAGAGAGAGAGAGAGAGGAGAGGAGAGGCGGTTTGGCGCATCATGCTGTTTCAGCTCATTCACCTACAGAACGGTGGTAATTAACATTTAAATACCCCTTTTCTCCGGCTCACGTTTCCATCACAAACTCACCACTGCTGACGGAGGGAGAAGAGTTACATGGAAAATCATTAGCATTATTAATCATGTTGATCTCCGACCGGCAGCAGTCAAGGCAGTTTAGCCTAACTACTAGAGCCAGTTCTTAAGCATTAGAAGTCCACCCTCACAGACCCATCTTCATGGCCAATCTCAACCCTATGTTTGGTGTTTTTGTGTTGTAGTATATCAGCTGATTTGCTAATGTGCCTACATGATAGATGGTAATATGGTTGACACTTTTTAAAAATACTTAGACTTCCCTCTCCTGCTGCAGCTGGGAAGCAGTTTAAATACTGCATCAGCTTTGCCTGCCCCTGACCTTGGCCGCTGAACTACTGTAGACAAATATTAATTAAAAAGGAGGGCTTTAAGAATTTACAGCCTATTAGCCTGTTCTACATTAAGATTTTATAAACAACACCATCCAGATGTACTTGTAAGCATGTCAACAACAAGAAAGGCATTCAAGAAAAGTCCAAGGGGAAAATGTAAAAAAAAATATTTATTAAGAGGCAAAGCAGCGATGAGCATGAAACAGAAACAGAATAAATGATAACGCAAAGGTAAGGGTATGATGCTTCATCAGTCTGAAAGACGAAAGTCAATCGAAAGCTATGCATTGGAATATTAAGTAAGCTTTAGGCCAATCTCTGAGAAATGCTTTCGGTCATGTGGCAATAGCAAGGAAAAATATCCTTTCCCCTTAGCCTGTAGCTCACAGTGACACACATAAACACACACTCACAGGGTCTGGTTTGAACTTAGATTAGATAGACTATACAATTGATGCCTGTAATTGCAGCCTACTGCATCTCAACCAAACGTCTGCTAGTGTGACCACGACCACGATCATAATAAATCATCATAAAAAGGGCAGGATGTCACACTAGTCATCATCAAAGATGCTCCATGGGAAGCTAGTTAGGGTATCATATGCTCTTCACCGGACCACTGCAGCTCCAAGGGAAAGCATACTGGGACACACATTGTGCTGCCCATCATCTATTTACCCGTGGTCACTAAGGCACCCATTTCATCCATCAACCATGGTCCAATTCAAGGCACCCAATCCACATCTAACTCTTCCGCAGCCTAAATATACAGACTCAATTGATTTTGAGTTGCCTATTGAACGGCAGAGTGGAATCATAGGCAACAAATGACTGAATCTGCACAGCCTTGGCAGCCAGAGGGCCTGAGAGCTTGACTGACACTTTGTTTGTTAACAGCTTCATCAGGCTCTACAGCCAAGCGTATTCATCTGCTCTTATTATATTCACAATAGAAAATTAAAACACTACATGACTCATTATGATGCTCAGAATTCAAAAGCAGCACTTCACTGTGCAGCCCTGTGTGTGTGTGTGTGTGTGTACTCCAGTTATTAAAATTGACTTTTTTTTTTTGAAGTAACTAAAATGCACCCAAGTTAGGGCTGTAACGATATGCGATCCGAAACCGAAATCGCCACACTCATATCTACGATACTGTGTCGCGGTGTAAAAAAGCCCAAAAATAAATAAATAATAATTTCATACCTCTCGTTGCTTTCATTGTAGACTATGTGTTCAACTTTACCAAACAGTATAGAAGTAAACCCCCTCTCCTTGCCCCGCTCTCTCTCGCGCTCCCTCTCCTGGTCAATGAACACGCGCAACTCGGCCAACAAAATCCAAATAAAAGATTCACAATTGTCAAAGCAAGGACGCATAGAAGACGACTAGCTAAATTAGCCTACTATTAAATCTGCTTAGCATCATTAGCATGCTGCACATATTTGTTTAAAACTTTTGCATTCATGTTAACTGAAAAAGGGCCTGTCCCAAGGAGAACAAGTATAAAAAGGCAGAACCGCAGAACAATATTTCCAGGCTTCAACCAGACAGCTGAATTAAAGAGGTAGAGTTGTAATAAAAATAGTAAGCCTAGGCTAATCTGCATAAAGTGTGCTGTCATAAATATCAGACATTCAGTAAAATCTTTTTATATCAGGATACTACTATATTATTACTTGTATACTTTACTTTTATTATTTTTATATCAGGAATCAGGATACTTCTATATTATTACTTTTCTTATTATATTATAGTAATCCTCTGGTCTTCTAATGTTATTTAATAAAATGTCTACCCTCCCCCCCCAAAGAAAAATCGAGGTTCGTATCGAACCGTGTGTCAAAAATCGTGATACAAACCGAATTGTGAGGTTGGTGTATCATTACAGCCCTAACCCAAGTTGTTCCCAAAAGGATTCAGTCCTTATTATTGGTACTTGGATTGGTTGTGGATTTCACGGCCCCTGGCTATCAATGCGGAATGAGGGGCAGGCCCCTGGAAATAAAGGAGTACTAAGGTACACAGCATTCCTGAGTTGGGGGGGCTGTGTGTGTGTGTGTGTGTGTGTGTGTGTGTGTGTGTGTGTGTGTGTGTGTGTTTGTGTGTGTGAGTGTGAGAGTGCAGTGCTGATGAGCTCATCATGTCCCAGGATGCACTGCAAAGGAGAGGTGGGGCCGAGCTCTGTAGCCCATGGCTGAAACCTGAATGCGGGATAGTGGTCACTGCTGGTGTGTGGAGGGGAGAACAAGGGCGAGTGTGGAGGGGTGGAGGGGTGTTAATCAGATAAAAAAAGGATTGAAGAGAGAGAACAACAGGGCCCAGGGGCCAAGGCCTCTTTCAAATGAGAGCCCACAGCAGTGAGGTGGGGGGCAGCCTCCGTGTGCAGCTGTACAACAATGCTCAAGGGGGACATTTCTTACAGAGGAGAAATTAAATGTTAAAGAAAATAAAAACAAACATAAAACTACCTTTCAAATGGACAAAGGAGGACTAATGTTAGACTATTCCGTTAAGAATAATCTCACTAGTGAAAAGAAGATGAAGAGAGAGAAACTCTCTGGATGAGAGAGGGTGCACTGCATTCACTAATGAATGTAAGGCAAAGGTAATTATCCATTCTGCAATAAGACCCGTCGTCATGGCTCTGCAGGAGACGGGCACCTGCAGAGGGAGTGGGCGTGATCTCCCCGGGTGCACATCCAGATGCAGGCAGACCCAGCCAGCCGTGGGTCAGGGGTTGGACTCAACCGACCTTCGGTTCTGA
Organism: Alosa pseudoharengus; assembly: GCF_046254945.1. NCBI lineage: Eukaryota > Metazoa > Chordata > Actinopteri > Clupeiformes > Clupeidae > Alosa > Alosa pseudoharengus. The sequence continues at coordinate 27,356,579 of NW_027468565.1, read as the reverse complement.
GAGAGGCTGAAAAAAAAAAAACACACACACACACACTCATCGGAGTGTGTGGCCTCTAAAGCTCAGGGAGAGAGAGTGATGGCCGAGATACACACGCTTTGCGATTTCATTTGTGTGACGATTTCCATCCTTGATAGTGGACGCGAGTGTTTACATGTGATTGTGCTGCCTCAAACCATGATAGTGGACAGGAGCGTTTACATGTATGTATGTATGTAAGTATAAATACTTTTTTGATCCTGTGAGGGAAATTTGGTCTCTGCATTTAACCCAATCGGTAAATTAGTGAAACACACACTAATCCCGGCGCAGTGAGCTGCCTGCTACAATGGCGGCGCTCGGGGAGCAGTGAGGGGTTAGGTGCCTTGCTCAAGGGCACTTCAGCCGCGGCCCACTGGTTGGGGCTCGAACCGGCAACCCTCCGGTTACAAGTCCAGAGTGCTAACCAGTGGGCCACGGCTGCCCATGTGATTGTGCTGCCTCAAACCTTGCCGAATGTGAAGGTCATTCACTGGCCTGGTGAACGATTGAGGGAGATTATGCAGCCATGGCAACAACGCCGGGAATAAATATACTGTTCCTGTTCCGAAGACACCAAAAACGGAAAATGATTCACGGCTGTGGGAGCTTGGACATAATCACACAGAGAAGCAAATCTAGCCAGGGTGATACTTAAGTGTGTTTAAGTGTTCAAAGAGGACTGAAATCAAGTTCAGTTCAGAATATCCAACTTGCAGGGTTGTCACCACAGAAGTTAAACTTCCACACCACCACAGAACTCCGCTTTTACATATCCCTTGGCAATTACACCCAACCAAACTTTCCTTCCTAACAAAAAGCATGTAATTTCATGCATCATTAACGACAATGCTTGGATTGGCCACCTTTTCTTTTTTTTTCTTTCTTTAATCTAAACAGTATTCAAAGAACATGCATTTCCTTTTCGTGTCACATCAGCAGTCAAACAGCAGGGACCCAAAGTACTGTATCGACCCCTTGAAAGTCCCAATAGATGTGCCTCAAATAGGCTATGTTATGTAAACTAAACTGAGTAAATGTGAGGCATCTCCTTATCACATGTCAATATTTTGTTATTTTGAGGGTGGGAAACCCTTTGACATTTTATTCTTATGTTTCTTGATGAAATTATGTGGTGGTTTCAATACAAAGTAGTCTGGCTTTCAACAGACCAAGCTCAATCTTTTAAGATTGAACATTGGTCTGGGCAGTCTGCTATGTATTTTCTACTGCACAAGAGGAGTGATCAACAGGCATAGTTCAAATGACTCTGTACACAATTGGATAGTCATTCAACAATCTGACCAATGAACCGGGTGACGTTTGCAGAGCGACGCGAAAACTCCAGGCAAGAAAATTGCTGGAAACTTTACAACAAACGTATCGTAAAAGCACCAATTTCCGCCTCTTTTGTTCAAAAATTCTAAAACAAAGATGATTTTTAATACTTCAAAATAACATTTGATAAATTAACCTTACATTTTTTCAGTAGCCATGGGTGTGTAGATTTGAACAAAATCTGGTTTGGTTCTTAACAGGAGCATTTACTGCCTTAAAAACCCAATTTTGTATTACCGTGCTCAGAGTTTGGTGCTGGGCTGGTGGATGCCTTATTTCCACCACACTCGGCGAAAGAGAACTCTGGCCGCAAAAAAAAATCCACTGGAGCTCCAAGCGGGTATGTCTACGCACCCTTACAACACTGTTTACAGCTCTACGAGTCACGGTAAAATGTCATTTTTGGTACATAGCTAATTTAGATACAATTATCGGGTGGGGGCTTGCGTTTCTTTAGAGATCCGTCGTCTTGGTTTGTATGAATATTAAGTGACACATGAAATAGGTGATGTTCCATTTATCAGCGGTCTGCAGAATTGTGCAAAAGAAAACATGAAAGTGAATGGTATTTACACCCACTTAATCGATTTGTTTGCTAACCTAAAAGAGACACTGAGCAGTGTCAAGAGGTTAGGATTTGTGAAGGGATTCAAGGGAATTGTATTGACCGTCGAGAGAGATACTTTGCTGTCGCTCCGCTATCGTCACCGTTTTAAACCTGCCAATAGTGTGCCAGGTTGATAAGCTAGCTTGTGATTGGTCCCTGCAAAATTGTAACGGAAGCAGCAGAAAAAGATGCACAGGTTTCCAGCCTGAGCTGCATTGTGAAAAAGAAATCGCCGGCAGATCAGGCTGGGTTCACCCAGCCTAAATACAAAGGCTATCCACAATTTGACTTTTTTGGTAGCAATGAATGGCCATGACAGATGTTGCTTAGCAGAGACAGGGAGAGAAAAAAAGCGCTTTTCACTCTGAGGATTAGATAAGAAAAAAAAACAAAGACAATCACAAAGCTGCACACAACTTCAGCCTAATCAGTCTCACAAGAAGAACTGCTGAAGAAAAAAGAGAAATCCATGGAGACGCTAGGGCAGCTCCAGTGGCAACTCTAGTGTCCAGAGGAAATGAAAAGGCTGTGATGGGGGCTAAATCAACTTGTGCACTTGGACAGTGTGTTCAGTCCGAGGACTCTCCTGTCCTAACCGACTCCACTCCACGCGTTGAAATCCTGAGTGCCTCCACTCAACACACTCATCACTGCTGCAGACAAGAGGACACACTACAGCCAGTGAAGTCCATCCATAAAAGGGCTTGACAACACGGACGATGGGGATGGGAAGGGACAGGGAAGGGACACGCACACACACGTCACACACACACACACACACATTTCCATGACGGCCTTCTACATTTCCTCCTTGACTTGACTTCCCCTTCTCCATGACAATTTACAGAGATCCTGTAATTTTGTCCGAGTGATGCACAGCAGACTCCATATAGAAATAAAGTCAAACCCATGGCAATGGGAAAGGCTCCCTCAAGTCAGTAAAGGGTCATTCACACCAAGAACGATAACGTTCATTCGATAACGTTCATTCCATAACATTCATTTCATAACGTTCATTCCATAACGTTCATTCATTAACACAAGGAGAGACTTTGTTTATCGTTGTTCAGTGTGGACGCTTTCCTCGTTATGGTTATCATTATCGTTCTTGGTATGAATGACCCATAACACTGCAAGAGGAATAGGGCTCTATCGTGTGCATATGATATGGGAGCAACAACTGCACTGTAAAGATGGTGCATTTATCAAAGAAGAGACCAATTAGGTCCACTCCTCATGACTAACAAGAGGAAATTAGGAAAGCTTAGAGAATGAATTCCAAGACTCCATCATGACATGGTCAAATGCTAATTCTTCATCACGCAGGGCAGCAGAGTGATTAGCAGACATGCAGGGGATTCATAATTTAAGACTCATAATTTCAAAACGCGGGACTCTGAAATCATTCAGAACGTCTGGTAATGAGATTGGCTCATTCGACTGCTAAAAAAAGAAATGAGCTATAGACGAAAACAGGCCTGTGTCTGAGGGTTCTGTAATTCAGAGAAGCGTGAATGTTTTTTTATGCCCAGCTGTTCCGAGGTACTATCTCTGCTCCCCATCTCATTCTATTTCCCACTCAGCATGCACTCTCTAGTCCAATCCAGGCGTCTCACTCATCCTCACATGGATATGAAAGAAAGAAAGGTATCTGGCAAATAAACACACAAAAGACACACAAACTCATAGAGAACGCACCAGCTGGTCATCATGCTTTAACTAATGTATGTCCCAACAAGCAATGTTCTGTCACCAAGACTCAAACATTCTATACAGGTCACAGGGATGTGTTTGTTCCACAAAAACTAAATCCAGTTACATTTATTCATTTAGCAGACGCTTTTATCCAAAGTGACAGCAAGAGAATAGCATTCAAGCTATACTGCAGAAAAGACCTTAGCTAGGACATACTAAAGAGAACACAAAGTCTGATTCTTTACAAGCAGCAAACTTGGTTTGGGTCCTTCCTCAAATTGTTAAGGCAATAGCCACAGTGGAAAGAAAACAACTATGTGATAGTAAAATGATTCATAGTTTGGAAAAGTAAGCCATTCAGTGGTGAGGTGAACATTCATGCCAGCCATTCCAAAACTCAAAGGCAATGCCAAGACCACAGTCTAATAATGGAGGAGCCCTTTCTGCATGGGCGCCTCCTGTCCGTCTGTGTGCATGTGCGCACACACACACACACACACACTCCCACACACACACACTCCCACACACACACGCTAAGAGAAACCCATTTCCTTTCAAGCATGACAACCACTGTTATTAAAGGACAGAAAATATATCAAGTAACATTGTGGTTATGACTATTTAACATTTCTTTAGAAAAATAGAAAAACAAATACACAAGCAAAGACACACAACACAACACACACACACACACACAAATTATAGGCTTCTCACATTCTAAAAGAGTCAAAAGAATGTCTTCTGGTTCACAACGATGCATGCCTTCACTTGGAAAGCCAACAACTATATTTGAGACATGCTCCAGAAAGCCAGGCTCTTCCTCCAATTTGAGATTATGGAGTGGGCAAAGGGAAGCAAAGGACAAAAAAAGCACTTGTTGCTTTCTTCAGGTGGACTGAAAATATCTAAACAGGGCAAATGGACCATAAGGGAAGACCTTGCCTTGGCCAGTGTTCTGTAGCAAGGGGCACGGGGGGGGGGGGGTTACAGTTAAATGGACTGTGAAGGTTTCCACATCTCCTACGGAGACACAAGGATGATGAGCACAAGGTGGGAAGCAATCTGCAATGAGGAAAATCATAGCTTATATACTGTAGGACTACAGAGCATGTGCAATATATTATGGTATGCTGGCCTAAGACTATAAGACTAGGCCTAGCCTATACTATGGGGAAAGACTATTCTAAAAAAATACCTCTCAACTAAGAGCTGGTAATCCTAAGGAATAAATAAGGTCGAAATGACCCCCCCCCCCCCCCCCCCCCGCACACACACTCACTATCTTATCATCAACTCCAACAGGACACATCCAGAAAACAATGGAGGTCGACTTTCATTGATTTAACTCAGGAAGGATCCTCTCTCTCTTTTGTCTTCTAACAATAAGGAAATTGCCCCATCATAAGGGATTAAAAGCACAGCTTGAAAAGGGCACCTCACCACGGGAAGGGTTAACTGAGCAGTGCTGAATGGAAAATAGGACAAGTCACCATTTGAGAAGTTTAAAAAGAGACAGTCCTGTGCACCAGCCTACACAAAGGACAATAGCCAAGTTCACCTGGATCAGACACAAAACCATCATGCTCTGCAGGGTAGGCAACCAGGGACACTTACAAAATAACTAACCACAACAAAGCAGTCCCGCGCTATTCACATCCAGAAGTGTTTCACAACACCTTTACTTTTAAAGTTCGTTAAGTTTGCATTGAACTAAGAACTAAGAGTGACGCTGCAATATCTAACAATGCAACATCTTTTTCCTCCAAAGTATCCCATTTTCCTCCCTTTCAAGCATGCGCGCTGCATACATGCAATAATTTAATAGGATGAGTCGATGGTTTCTAAGACTAAACAGTTCAAGCAGCACGCACTTGTTCAACATGTATTCAGCTAAACCATGAACGCAGTCAGAGGGCTACACTTAATACGCAATCAGTAAAAACACATCAAAACTCACTTATGTCGGAATCATGGAATATAAATGTATTATCAGTCGGCGAAATGCAATTCCACAGTAAATATATAATACGATTATTGATCAGAATTGCAATGTGCATATTTCGAGTAAACTTACTGCGCTCATCTCCCACGAGAAAATTCGAGCGGTCAAAGAGGCAATAAAATCCGTCGATGTGTAGGGTAATATTTTTAAACGTTTCTCCAGATGCGGAAAATGTACAGGCGACAGCGGTTTGCTTCGCGGAGCGGACCCCACTCCTTTGAAAGCGTCCCTCAGAAGTGCGCTCCGATAGCCGAGCTCGCGAGCAAATAAAGCATCCCAGCTGTCAGCCTCCCCTCGTGTTTGTGCCTGGAGTGAAACGCGTGAAATTCGAGCCCTGCGTGATGTAACACACGGTGCGCTGTCCTCCCAGCATCAACGGGCGTGAACAAAGGACAGACACAAAGCAGAAGAGAACACACACCATCGAGTACAACGGAAAGGTGCACTACCAGTGATGAGGGTTCATGGGAGGGAGGGTACGTTTAGGTGCTGCTGTATGCAGTCGAATGAGAAAACAGAGCGTTCTAAGTAACTACTATCCCACGCCGCGGCTCGTCCCCTCGACAAACATTTGATAGTGGTGGCAAAATACCATGCTACGTGACCTTTATCCCACTGTTCAATTACCACATAGTGTATACACAAAATATTTAAACAAACAATGCGTAATACATGAATTGCTTTATTATTTATTATCTGTATTATCTTTATTTAGACTGATTTTGAGCGAACTCCAGGGGGCCTGGTTCAAAAGTTCAAATAATTAGTTCCAGATAACACCAAACAATATCTTCATCATGCCATACTCTACTGCATCAGCAAGCACTGGTAGAACAGCACAGAATACAGGTTAAGGCTTAGAGCTCATGGCAGTTACCCTCTTCAACATTTGTTTCATGAAAGCAACTGACCTGTACTAACATGTCCAAATTTCAGCTTCACATGGTGAATGTCATAAGAGAACATGATTATAGTGATACACAATAGACTACTGATTAAAACATGTTTTTAAATAAATAAAATTGCCTTGTTGGTCTTAGCCAGCACTTGTTATTTGTTATCTGGTTGCACACAATCCTGGGAGGGGGATGAGTAAAAGTGGTGTCTTTAACAGCTCTTTAACAACATTAATGAGTTGCCGGCACCATCTGTGTTGTGTAGTTTGTTGTAAATCGTAAATAATGCATGGTGGAAGCTTCACTGCTACTGTCTGCCAACAACTGAACCCCCAGGGGGCTTTTGCTTCCGCCAAAGGACACATGCTTCTTTGCAGAGACCCCAGCCAGAACACAAGAAAACCACCTGGAGCTTCATTGGGCATTGGTTTCTAACATCCGGTCAAAATGCATGACAATTATGGATCCAAGCAAACTAAATAGAAACCAAACTAGGTAAATATCCATGTAAATTGTTTTGAAACTGGTAAAATATTTTGAAATCTTTAAATAATATTTAATATATTAATAATGTAGTGTTCCAACTGTGTGGTCAAGAGCAAGTAGGAGGGTTAGGCGCCTCAACAGCAAGATTATACACTTCCCCCTCTAATTTACAACATGTCAAAAAGTCAGATTGGTTTAGAACAGGTGCAGGAGTTTGAAATGTGCATAGCACACACACACACACACACACACACACACACACACACACACACACACACACACACACACACACACAATTATGACAGCAGCTGAGGAGATTTAGTGTCACTGTAAACCACGTTTTTCAAGGGATCAATTGCTGCAGACATAAGCATGCAAAAGTACATGAGCATTGAGGGTGACCACCCCAACTCTGGGGTCTTCACCTCACATCTGATGGTACCAAATGGCAGTAAACTGGCTACTGTTTGAAAGGAAATGTTTCCCACAATGTTTATCGATTTTGATATTATAAAAACAAGTGAAAGCATAAAATCAAAACAGCAAAAAAAAAAAAAAACTCTACCAGTGCAAAAAGTGAAGGATTAAAAACATTAGTTTCCACTGCGTTTATGGTCTCATGCGTCTATGAACCGTGATTACCTCACATCCATGGTATAAAAAAACACAGCCAGGCAGTTGTATGTAAGTCACCCACAAAAGAGTGCTGTCACAGTAAAAAAAAAAATGTCGTAAAGCTGTATAGTGTTGACACTGTTTTGGATAGATTGTGAAGTCCAAAAAATAGGCACACTATTTGAAGCTACTGATGTCCTGTGATCAATCATTCATGAGATGCATGAGTCAGTGGAACCTATAGATGGAACGGAGAGTTTGACGGTCTGAGGATAGTACACCACTGCATGAAATACCACAGAGAGGAATCGAGGATGCAGCAGGGCCGGAAATCTGTACCGTGAATCTCATTTAATGTCCTGGATGTTATTTACCAGCTAAATATAGTTGCTGGTCACTTGGCAAAATGTCCGCTCGCACATCAGAAATGCAAAACAGCCCTCCCAGCTGTAAAGAACTGTAAGCTACCCTCTGTCACCAAGACCTGCTCTAGATAAAGACTGTCAGACACACACGCACATGTACAGTATGTAGGCAAACACACACACATGCACATACACACACAGGTCTATGCACACAGTCGTTTTGTTCCAACAGCTGTGTGTGTGGAGCGAAAGAGAAAGATCACAATGGGCAAACACTTCCTGGAGACAGGCTTCTGGGTAACTGCTCATCAGACAGAGGGGTGTGTGTGTGTGTGTGTGTGTGTGTGTGTGTGTGTGTTTGGATGTATGTATGTGTGTGTGTGTGTGTGTTTGCATGTATGTGTGTGTGTGTGTGTGTGTGTGTGTGTGTGTGTGTGTGTGTGTACACGTGTTTGTGCTCTGGTACCCATTGGCTACAAGACCATGACAGGTCATCAGGCACACACCTCCCTTTCTCCTTCCATCTCATCCGTCTATATGCACGCATGTACACAAAGAGGCACACACACACACCCACACACACACGGCTGTATTAAGACAACATGACTAACAATGCCAGCAGTCCCAGTACCAGTGTCCAGCCTGCTAAATGAAGGCCTTTGCCCCTCATCACAGTGTGTCATTCCATTGCCCAGTGACCTCTGCCAAGCGAGCGACGGGGCCGTGAGACGGGACGAGAGCAGTCTTGTCAGGGAACGCTGTTCCGCTTCAACCCTCTCTGGCTGTCCCCTGTTCTCCGGCTCTTTCTGCAAAGGGCAGGTTTCACATGCATGCAAAACGCAGCCTATTAACAGGAACCGGTATACCCACTCCACCAACAGGCAAATGAGTGAGGCTATTTATTCAGGTCTTTTTTAGCATGCCAATCCCCCTGGGACTGAGTCTGGATACCTGACAGATGCTCAGCAGGCCTTCCGCTACAGGAGCTAGTCATGCATTAATCAACACGGCGGCTCTATCCCCTTCTCCTAGTGAAACTAAAACAGAATGAAAATGCAGGAAGTAATGTCTTTCAAGGAGAAAGAGGTATGGCAACCCTTTTTTAAGAGATGACCCAGTACTGGAGCATTAGTCATTATTTAGAGCAGAAAAAGTAGGTTCCCTATTTTTGAATAAGTCAGGACCATATGCCTGGATGTGTTACTAAGTTAGGACAATCACTGCACAAATGTATCACTGGCCATTTTGAAGTGGACATGCTGAATCACAACCTTATAATACCACCACTGATACTGTGTATCTGTGTCTGTCCATTGTCTATTGGGGGAAGTGAGACAGAGATGCTTAGTTATGTGTGAGTGTTAGTGGGAGGAGAGTGTGTGCAGTGTGTATGTGTGTGTGTGTGTGTGTGTGTGTGTAAACCACATTAAAATGGGAGGAAGGTCTCTGACTAAACCCAGGGCTAAGGCGGAATATGGGGAGGGAGATGTTGGTGCAAGGAACTCCAAGACCAGGCCTCTCTGAGAGAGAGACTTCAAAGCCTTTCACGCTCACAACATTTTTACAAGGGGAGTGGGAGGACTTACTGCCCCTCAGGTCAAACAGAGCCTGATCCGCCTGGCGTAACTCAACCCAAACAACCACCCTCACTGCCCAGCGAACCATAGCCTCGCAGCCTGCACGCTTTGGGAATGATGCTCTTTGGCTTTTAAATGAGGGGTAGAGGAAGTTTATACAGTCAATAAGTGTTTGCCTGAGGCTAGCAAAAAACGGGGACATCAACCATTGGGTCCTTGAATGACACTGTTCTAGTGAGGGCGTGCCAACACCACCCGGTCCAGGCCAGCGACGGCTGTCTGCCCAGGGGTTGTCCCACAGGCCAATGACAGCGGCCAGCTGCCGCAACAGCAAATAGCGCGGTGTTCTTGTCTGGAGCCGCTAGCCGGTGATGAACGACAACAACCTGCACAACACAGCAGCTCTGATGAAGGTGGCAAGAGCAGACTGGCCTAACATGACAATGAAATGAAAGAGAGAGGAAAGAAAGAGAGAGGAAAGAAAGAGAGAGGGATCAGTTAGAGAGTCTCACTGCCTAGACAATGACAAAGCTCTAATAGTAAGACCACAGAGTTGGCTCGTTGGTAAGAGAGAGCTTTTTTGAATTTTCCAAGCAAAAACTTATATCGTGCACATAGTAATTTCATTCAAATTGTTCCAAGGATTGCATGAAAATCAGGCTTAAATATTCAACTCTACTCCCTTTGCCATGCGTGACATAGTGTCAAACCTGAAATGGGACAGCCAATAATATTGCACTGGAACTGGAGCAGGATTTCTGCATACATCAATAACAGAACCCTGTGGGACTGCCAGACTGTGCAGTCACTCCTCCACGCCCTTCAAAGTGCAGGAGTAAGAGCTCTGGCTGCGTGTTTGGGTGTTTGTAAGACAGCCTTTCAGAGACAGACCATCAGAAGAGAAAGACTGAATAGAACTTTAATCCTCAACTCTGGGCTCATCGGTCATGCTTCTTTGCAGAGCAAGTAAAAAGGCTGGCAAGGACAAACGGCCACTACATCCAAGCACCCTCTAGTACAGAGCGGCAGAGAAAGTAACTCTGGAAACACTCCAGGCCCCAGGAGCCCTGGCTGCTCACAGCGATCCCACACATTCTGCCGTTTCCTGGTTCTCAGTGTGGAGTTCCAGCTGAGGTGTTCTGCGGTCTCCTGGTTCTCAGTGCAGAGCTCCAGCTGGGGTGTTCTCCGCCAGGTAACTCAGACAGGCCCGAGAGACAGAAACACTAAGCCCAACGATGGGCTGTGTGCGTGGGCGCTGTTCTCAACAAGTGGGCACCTCTGTCTCCTTCACACACACACACGTGCACGGCACGCATATACACAAACTCACACACACGCACACACACACAAACACAGTGGCTGAGAGCTAAAGTCGTCCAGCATCAAAGCTACAGCTGATCCACTATGCCAGGGGTCGGCAAATAGTGGCCCGCGGGCCAATTTTGGCCCGCCATCTATTCTATCTGGCCCGCGAGATGACGTTAATTTGCTGTTGAATGAATTTTTTTTTTAACCCCATGTTTTTAAAAAGAAAAAAAGGCCTACAGCAATCCCATCAATTTCAAAACATTTATTGAGGTATAGATGATAGTCCTACTAAAGTGACAAAACAGGTGGAACATCCTTGCAGTTATCCATGACGCACAGGTCGGAACGGTATTGGCACGCGAGTGCGCGTAATCTTGTGCAAAAAAACAACAACAGTGTCCTGTCTCCCTCTTCCAGTGGGCAAGGTCAAAAATAGCCTATGTTTCGTTAAATTAATAGGCTTGGCATTAAGAAATGCAGGCAGGCTCAACACATACCTCTGCTTCCATTCTTCTTTGTAGGTCCTGCATTCTGAATCAATTTTTCTTTTCAAGGCTTTTGACAACGACATTTTGCATCGATAACTAGCATATAGCAATGTTCAGCTAATCATTTACACGTCATCCAAAAGAATAATATTTGTAGCCTACACATTAGTTACGGCAAGTTGCTAGGCAAGTCGCCTGTTTCATGAGAGACGACAGGAGATGCAGCAGGCGGCATAAAAACAGCGCACATAAGCAAATAAACGTTTTTAATGGAATTAAATTAAATGCATTTTAAAAGTTAGATGATGTTTATTTTAATATAATATAATAATTAATAATTTAAATAGTAGGCCTATAACCCCCCCCCCCCCATTACAAAAGCTATGGCCCGCGATGCCATTGTCTGAAAAAAAATTGGCCCGGGTCCAAACGTAATTGCCGACCCCTGCACTATGCATATATGTATGTGTGTGTGTGTGTGTGTGTGTGTGTGTGTGTGTGTGTGCGCATGTTGGCGGTTACGTAAGCCAACACTCACCATGTTCGAAACATAAATCAAGATAATGCACACTTTGACTCACCTCACTTTGGACTAATTTGAATACTAATTTGAAGATTTATGAATGAATGAACGTGTGCACAAGAGTCACAGAATGAATGAAAAGAGAAGAAAGAAAGCATTGAACATTGAAGTGAGCATTGAACTCTTCTGTCAGAATGAGAATGCCCTGCATTTGACCTGCTGTCACTCTGATTCCTGCATCTGTCAACCTGAGTACCAGGGGACATTAATTAATCAGGCTGGAATTACCTGGCAGCGTTCGTCTGCTGCAGTTAGAGCTGGAATGGCTTTCGCTTATTAAAGGGACAATTTCAGTCATGCACGGGTCAGATGTGCGTGTGTGTGTGTGTGTGTGTGTGTGTGTGTGTGTGTGTGTGTGTGTAACTGAGAATAAGAGGTAGGAAAAGAGTAGGATGTTAAAAGCATCTATACACATCAATAACCGCCTCCCAAATAAATCTCCCCCACAGCTGTCCGATGATCTCCCACATTTCTGGCATTTGGAAGGCTGTGGAAACAGCAGACACAAAAGCTATGTGCACAACCAGAAATCTATTACCTCTCTATTGGCAGTACCATGCCTGAACAGAGCTATTTGTTATGGAGTTTCATACAGCTTGTCAAAACCTGAAGTGTTTTTTGTGCATAAAATGGGCAATATATAACTGCCAATGACTGTAGATGAACATCGTGGCTCCATTCTGTGTTTAGTCATTGATAACTGCATACCCAGATGGTCTGCAAAAAGATACATGTGCCATAATTTGGGGGCAGCCGTGGCCTACTGGTTAGCGCATCGGACTTGTAACCAGAGGGTTGCCGGTTCGAACCCTGACCAGTAGGCACGGCTGAAGTGCCCTTGAGCAAGGCACCTAACCCCTCACTGCTCCCCGAGAGCCGCTGCTGTTTTGCGACTCTGGATTGGGATAAATGCAGAGACCAAATTTCCCTCACGGGATCAAAAGAGTATATATACACTTATACTTAATACACTGTACTTGACACACTATGACACTTGACAAGGTAGTAAATCACCACCACCACCACCACCAACAACAACAACCTTACCCCCTCCACTAGCAGCACAAAACCATGTCATGGCCAAGCACTCAAGATGAATCCTTTGAACATTTACATCATTCACATTTATTCATTTAACAGACGCTTTTATCCAAAGCGACTTACACATCTGAGTTATATTACAAGGGCCATTGTCCACGGAGCAACTCGGGTTTAAGTGCCTTGCTCAAGGGCACAGCAGGCTACTGCATGCTAGCGCTAGCCTAGAAATCTAGACGCACCCTAGCGGCAGCAAATTACATTTGCTTCCAGGGCTAGTCTAGCAACTCTCCGTTGGCTTGTGAGCTCGAAAAATTTAACTTCTATCAGGCCAATCAAATCGTGTATAGAGTCGTTAGGTGGGCTTAACATAATGATTGATGGCAGAGTTGCAACGGTTTTGCTTGAATTCCCTGCTACTTGAAAACAAAGAAGATGGATGTTGCTTTTGGCTAACAGTGTGACACGAGTTAAGCTTGTTTTAAGTTGGCAAAAGTTTGAACTAGCCAACTAGCTCCACTGGTGGGAAAACGCATGGGACTCAGCGATGTCCTATTGCGTGCAGAGGGAATTTGAAAGACAACCGATTATCCCGCCCCTCGGACTGAGCACTGCGAACGGTGAGTGCCCGTGGGTCTGGCTTGTCAGGCTATGCTAGCGCAGCTCCTTAGCCACTACGCTACCACCACCACCCCTTTGAAAGTGCTTTCTCATCATTTTCCAACCTGCTCGTTCTCCTCAGTCTAAACTGAGATATACGTCCCACTCACTCCGTGAGATGGTGAACACTGTAAAGCTGGTGCCTGTTCGGGGTTCTTGGCTGTGGAGGTTTCTCTCCCTACAGGGGGACACAGACGAGCTCTAATTGCACAGAGCTGGCTCTGAGCTGGCAGGTAGATTTCTTGTGACGGTTTTCCACATGGCAGCACTCCAGGTCCTACACACACACACAAGATTAGCGTACACACGGCTCTTGTTGCTCTTATCGTTAATGATGCTCTTTCTCTCGAGAGCCAAGAGGATTGCAGGGTGTTAGTCGTACGCTCTTTAGGAAAAGCTTCAGGCTCCAGGGTCTGTACCCAGCTGTTAAAATGTGAAAGAGCGTTCAGTTCACATATTCATCATCACTAGCCCCCTTGCCAGGACACACATCCTCTCATCCGCCAACTAACCCTCCGCCCGTCCCGCCCTCCCTCCCTGTCAATCATTTCTCCTTTCCCCTCTGCTTTTTGGCTTGTCTTTCAAAAAGGATGCCTGTGCTTGTGGCTGCAGCTGAAGATGGCCACGGTTGTGTAACGATCCTTAAGATGACACCACGTCTGCACGGACGGCCCGTCCTGGCATGGATCCAGGCCTGTGATAACACACATGCTGATGTCTGCACTCTCATCTCAGGCAGCATCTGTGTGCTCACATCGTCCAAAGCTCCAACAGTTCCAACTGAACGATGCGAAGATTATGACTATGAGTCCTGCCCATCAAATATTCTTGTACGAGTCAGTGATATGGCTGAGTGGGGAAGGGGAAGGCACTGAAAAGCTTTGAGGAAGGGTTTCCTTGTTTTTTTTTAGCTTATCGCACACACAAATCTTGTTACAGCAAAGTTTGACAAGTGAGATTTGTGTAACTCATTGTTTGTTCCACTATAACATGAACTCGAGTGACTCTAATGCGATATAACCAAACAAGCTGAAGAGGAGGAGGAAACTAGTGAAAGACAACTGCAGTGGGTTTTTAAGGTACATATGTGAATTCTATAATTCTGTAAATTCTTACTGGTTTGTCATCCCTCACCAGTTGCTTGTCAGGTATTATTCCTGACTTATAATTTCAAGCTTCTGTCCTTCTGTCTTTGTGAATATTGTGTGAAAACACCTTCAGATCATGACTGCAACACCTTAATGGTGTGAAACTGCACACCGTCTCACACAACACTTGGGGTGTGACCGTGTGAGTGAGTGTCAGTGTGTGAGTTTGCGTGCATGAGTGTGTGTGGTGGTGTGCGTGTCAGTGTGTGAGTCTGCGTGCATGAGGGTGTGTGGTGGTGTGCGTGTCAGTGTGCAGGCATTAGACCCTGAGTGGTTGGCTCTCTGCTGCTCCATGAAAGGACGTAATGAGAGATGTCATCTCACGCTTTTCAAATGCATCAGCATGGGCTCCTCACGCTGGGACAGAGAGCTGAAAGAGTGGACAGGGCCAACAGCCAGCCCTGGACACAACACAGAAACCCAGCATCATCCATGGCCATTTGTGTGTGTGCGTGCGTGCCTGTGGCCTGCGCCAGCTTCTGTTCCAGTGAGTGATGCTGAAAGAATCCGGCGCGTCGAAGTAGAGCCCATTATGTGCGAACACACACAGACAATGGGACATCCGCTGCGGGGGAACGGGAAAAATGGCCGCTGGCCTGGGTGCCCCTTTTCATGCAGCACAGAGCAGAGGGGTCGAAACACAACACAGCAATCCTCTCCTACCAGAGTAAAGCCAGCGACTCAGAATGAGAAAGAGAGAGAGTGTGTGTGTGTGTGTGTGTGTGTAGTGTGTGTGTGTAGATGAATTAAAGAGAGAGAAAGGGGGGATGAGACAGGCAGATTGGACACTAGTGGCATCTAATCAGGAATTTCTTGAATTTCCCCTAGGGATCAATAAAGTATCTATCTATCTATCTATCTATCTAGGAGAGCTAACTGCATACTAACTTGAGGAAATGCACACCATCCTTTTCATTGTTTTCATTTCAAACACAATCTTTTTTTTCTTCTGAAAATAATAAACCGCAGTGATGGAAGTAGCTCTTTAGTTCCGGTGCTCCCTCATTTCCTCTCATTACGCACCGTGATCTCCTCTCAAGCTGACCTGACCCCCTCTGGACATGCTGCAGCACACTCTCCTCTCCGCCTCAGTGTGCTATTGACTGGAACATAAGCAGCATCTAAGCACAGCATGGATCAGACCGCGGAGGAGTCGAATACCCGGAGAGTCCAGCAGCAAACACTTCACTTCTCTAGAAACCACAGGACTAGAGTGGCATTGAGAGGAGAGGAGAGGAGCACAGAGGAGAGTGGAGTGGATAGAGGAGAGGAGAGGAGAGGAGGATAGAGGAGAGAAGAGGAGAGAGTGGAGAGGAGGGGATAGAGTGGTGAGGAGAGGAGAGAGGAGGAAAGAGGAGGAGAGGAGAGGAGCACAGAGGAGAGTGGAGTGGAGAGAGGAGAGGAGAGAGTGGAGAGGAGGGGATAGAGTGGTGAGGAGAGGAGAGAGGAGAGGAGAGGAGAGAGGAGCTGAGAAAGAGGAGGAAAGAAGAGGAGGAGAGAGGAGAGAGTGGTGAAGAGATGAGAGGAGAGGAGAATAGAGGAGAGGAAGAGGAGATGAGACATCCAGTGATTGGCAGCGTAACGAAAATAGCTCTCCTTACAGCAGAACCATACTGCTGTGCCAATTAGAACGAGCCAGAGAGAGAGAGAGAGAGAGAGAAAGAAAGAGAGAACAAAAGCAACAATTAAACGGATTCTCCCTAACACTCGGCACTAGAGTAGTCAGCTTCACATGCTGGCTGTGGCTCAGGTCTGGTGGAGGCCAGGAGGGGGGGGGGGGGGGGGGGGGGGAGTGGGGGCTGGAGATGCCTCCTGAGAGAGCAGCTTCAGGCCACGTAATGAGGGTCGCACTGTACGGGATTAAACATTAATCTTCAGAGCGGGAGGAGGAGGACGAGGGGGGGGGGGGGGGGGTGACGCCCAGGATGTAGACGACAAAAGATGAAAGCAGACTTGAAGGCTACTCTGACCAAAGTGTCCCTCTCTATCTCACACACACACTCCATCCCCTTCCTCACGTCAAGCTAAAGAGAAGTGAAAGGGTCACAGTGCAACTATATGGAACACAGCGGAATTGTTACCACCCACACAACAAGATGTCTGCGTTATCTGTGCGAACTCCTCAAACAACACTTACTTAAACTTTAAAACAGTGAATCAAAATAAATCATAGCTCTGCTTGAAGGTAAATAATGGATGGTAAAGCTGTACATGTTATATTCACAAGGTCATCATTCATCAAAAAGAATGTTGACTCACTGCTGACAAAACTCTGAAGAAGACACTAGTCGCAACGCGTTAGCCCATTATATTAAAGGCTTTTTAATTACAGTGCATGAAAATGCACTGTACTGTTATTCCAAGGCTTTTTACAGTGCATGAAAATGCACTGTACTGTTATTCCAAGGCTTTTTCTTCTTATTCTTCTGATTATTCTTCTTCTTCTAACGCAGTTAATGCAGCTTCAACCGTTTAACGTAGAAACTTCATTCAAACATTGCCGCGTAGGTCTTAATTAGGACATGTGGGCTTTGTATTTTTCATCTTTGTAACTTTTATACTTTTTAAACTATTAATTAAAAACTATCAAAATTTCCCCATTGACTTAACATTAGATTATGACATCACAATACGGCCGTTAAGCAATTAGAATCCTATGGCAGGTGTTCGGGCCACCTGCATCAACTGCCATTCTCAGGCTTTAAGCATACAAACTGGCCCTATTAAGACTACACATCCTGTTCAACTGCTTCCTCTGCCGAAAACTGTTTCAAAATAAAAGTCCTCACTACAATATTTCACTGTTAAACAATTTAACCCTTTAAACTACTGAACTTTTTAACTGTTCAGCCATTGTAACTGTTACTTGTCATCAACTATGACTCCTACCCACTGTAGCTAGTTAGCATGGTTAGCATGTTAGCATGCTAGCACGCTAGCATGTTAGCATGCTAATTAGCATTTTTAGCAAAACTGCTAAAAATGATTAGCTAAGTTAGCTAAGTCACATGGTTAGCATAGTTAGCATGCTAGCATGTTAGCATGCTAGTTAGCATTTTTTGCAAAACTGCTAAAAATGATTAGCTAAGTTAGCTTAGTCACATGGTTAGCATAGTTAACATGCTAGCATGTTAGCATGCTAGTTAGCATTTTTTGCAAAACTGCTAAAAATGATTAGCTAAGTTAGCTAAGTCACATGGTTAACATAGTTAGCATGCTAACATGCTAGTTAGCATTTTTAATAAAACTGCTAAAAATGATTAGCTAAGTTAACTAAGTCACATGGTTAACATAGTTAGCATGTTAGCATTGCTAACATGCTAGTTAGCATAACTACTAAAAATGAAAACATTAGCTAAGTTAACTAAGTTAAGTATTATCCACCTATTTAACCGTTCAATCATTTCAACTATATTAAACCTTACCTACCAAGCAAATCATTTAACCATATAAACTATCCACCTATTTAACTGTTCAGTCACTCCAACTATATTAAACCTCATCTACCTAGCAACCAATATAGTTTGTTTTTACTCTGTATGATATTTTACATCATATTTTTTGCATTTTCATGCACTGTATTTCCTTCAGGAAATGCTTTTCTAGTTCTTCTTATTCTTCTGATTATTCTTCTTCTTCTAACGCAGTTAATGCAGCTTCAACCGTTTAACGTAGAAACTTCATTCAAACATTGCCGCGTAGGTCTTAATTAGGACATGTGGGCTTTGTATTTTTCATCTTTGTAACTTTTATACTTTTTAAACTATTAATTAAAAACTATCAAAATTTCCCCATTGACTTAACATTAGATTATGACATCACAATACGGCCGTTAAGCAATTAGAATCCTATGGCAGGTGTTCGGGCCACCTGCATCAACTGCCATTCTCAGGCTTTAAGCATACAAACTGGCCCTATTAAGACTACACATCCTGTTCAACTGCTTCCTCTGCCGAAAACTGTTTCAAAATAAAAGTCCTCACTACAATATTTCACTGTTAAACAATTTAACCCTTTAAACTACTGAACTTTTTAACTGTTCAGCCATTGTAACTGTTACTTGTCATCAACTATGACTCCTACCCACTGTAGCTAGTTAGCATGGTTAGCATGTTAGCATGCTAGCACGCTAGCATGTTAGCATGCTAATTAGCATTTTTAGCAAAACTGCTAAAAATGATTAGCTAAGTTAGCTAAGTCACATGGTTAGCATAGTTAGCATGCTAGCATGTTAGCATGCTAGTTAGCATTTTTTGCAAAACTGCTAAAAATGATTAGCTAAGTTAGCTTAGTCATATGGTTAGCATAGTTAACATGCTAGCATGTTAGCATGCTAGTTAGCATTTTTTGCAAAACTGCTAAAAATGATTAGCTAAGTTAGCTAAGTCACATGGTTAACATAGTTAGCATGCTAACATGCTAGTTAGCATTTTTAATAAAACTGCTAAAAATGATTAGCTAAGTTAACTAAGTCACATGGTTAACATAGTTAGCATGTTAGCATTGCTAACATGCTAGTTAGCATAACTACTAAAAATGAAAACATTAGCTAAGTTAACTAAGTTAAGTATTATCCACCTATTTAACCGTTCAATCATTTCAACTATATTAAACCTTACCTACCAAGCAAATCATTTAACCATATAAACTATCCACCTATTTAACTGTTCAGTCACTCCAACTATATTAAACCTCATCTACCTAGCAACCAATATAGTTTGTTTTTACTCTGTATGATATTTTACATCATATTTTTTGCATTTTCATGCACTGTATTTCCTTCAGGAAATGCTTTTCTAGTTGTATCAAGCAGTGTGCCTTTGGCAAGACTTCAACCATAGTCACTACTGTAGTTGAGTTTAGCCATATCTTTAAGTGACTTTTTCCTTGAGCCGAAGTGCACCTACTTGGCAGAAAAAGTGAAGTAGCACTCCTTGACGACCAGCACTCCTAAGTGAAGAGTTGGTTATTGAGTATCAAAACAGTTTTGTTTGAAAAGGTTTTTTTTTCCTTGAATTAGGGTACAAGCAATAATGTTTCAGCTCTACTGTGGGCAACTCAATTCAAAAGGAGTGCTATCTGCACAAAACCTCCGCAAACTATTGGCGCTCTGTGAGGGTGCTCTTCATCCTTGTAGTTACCTCACAGAGCAGGTATGTTGAAAGAAGCTTTGTGAAGTTTACGTTCATGTCAGATGGCTGGGGACACGCCCGCCTCGTGCCGCCGCGGTGATTGAGATCTGTACATGTGGCCTGCGGCTTGCTGCAGCGCTGCCTTCACGGCTGCCTATCCGGCCTCTAAATCAGTGTCAGGAAGTCTCCTCGCATGCACAGGCAGATCAAACAGGCCTGGCCGCCCGTGATGCACGCCTGGCTTGCCAATGTGTCACCACACTAATTAGACATTGAAAGTCGATAGCCCGGCTCGGAAATTTGTTTAATGCTAGAGTAGTCTTTCTAATTTGGGGAGGGGGAAGGGGGGGGGGGGGGGGCTGAGGGCTGGGGCAAAGGGGTTAACCGTCCAGCAGCCCTCGGGGGAAAGGAGTGGTGAGGAAGAACTGCACACTTTGAATTGGCAGCGCACATTTTCTTTCCGCTGCACTCTCGGCGGATGCGGGTGACACACCCACCTCTGGAGCTGACGCACACGAAAATAGCTGGAGTTTTGATGGGCATGCAGCGTAGTGCGGCCCAGGAGGGCTGCTGAGCATGAGAACAAAGGCAGGGGGACGACTCGGAGCGGCACGCTCAGCTGCCTCCCATGCAGAGAGGGAGGCTCCAGCGGCCCCTTTGACATGACAGGAATTCCAAACGTCTGCGAGTCAAAACTTCAGTAGTGAGGCTCACTCAGGCATGTCAATTCCACAGCAATTCCCCCTTCTCATCCATGCATGGACTGCATTCTCTCTCTCATTCTCTCTCTCTCAGATAGACGCAGACGCAGATAAAACCCAGGCAACCTGCCCACGCACGCACGCACGCACGCACACAGATACAGACAGACAGACAGACAAGCCCAGAGAAAGATTCCTAAGTCCAGTTCTCTGGGTCAGATGACCATGAGTGCCAGCGGGCTTCACCTACAGTACTCAGATGACTGGCCAGCACTCGCAGCCCCCTGCATGCCCATTACATAAGTCCAACACCATCAGTGCAAAGGGGAGTACAAAAGGAAAGGGAGATGATAAAGCCATTAGCATGCAGCACTAGGCAGCTATCTCTCTACCAGGCCCTCTCTCTCTGCTACATAGTGCATTTTCCCTCTTGAGGATAAGGAATGCACACCAAAGCAAGTCCAGTCCGCCTCTGAAATCTGATGCAATCGGGTGTGTGAACGTGTGTGATATCAGTGCCAGCACATGATGGTAGCAGGAGATGAGGGAGATGTCCACGTCTCAGCTCCCTGCATGTGAATACAGCATGTGGGAGGCTGTGCGTATATTATTGTGGTAATTACCAGGGAATTAAAGCGCCTGCTCTCTCTCATTTCCCTGCACGTGGGCTGGACTGTCTGCAGACGCCATGCAGCGCAGCGCAGCCGAGTGGCAGGGCAGCGTTCCGGCTCCTGCCAATAAAAATCTCCAGACCTTTTAATCAGGGGCTGTCGTCCTGCGAAGCGAAACCACTGCTCACTGCTCACGTAATTGGCCATTGGCATTCTGCAGTTTAACTCCTGGTTGTGAAAGCGGTTGTGAGGTGCAGCATGCCTGTGTGGACTGTAAAGGAGTCCGAGGAGAGCTGGAGTGGAGACTAGAATGGTCAAGAGGAGGAGGTAGTGGGGGCCGTAGTGGTGGTGGTGGTGGAGGTGGTAGTGGTGGTGGTGGTGGTGGTGGAGGTGGTTGGGGCAGAGGAGAGCTGGAGTGGAGACTAGCATGGTCAAGAGGAGGAGGTAGTGGGGGCCGTAGTGGGGGTGGTGGTGGAGGTGGTGGAGGATGTGGGGGTGGTGGGGGCAGAGGAGAGTTGGAGTGGAGACTAGCATGGTCAAGAGGAGGAGGTAGTGGGGGCCGTAGTGGTGGTGGTGGTGGAGGTGGTGGTGGGGGCAGAGGAGAGCTGGAGTGGAGACTAGCATGGTCAAGAGGAGGTCGTAGTGGGGACCTTGGTGGTGGTGGTGGTGGTGGAGGGGGCAGTTCTGAGGGGGTGGTCGGGAGGAAAATAGGCTAACCTTATTGAGGTCGAGCGCGGGAGCGTCCGCTTGGTCACGCAGAAAAAATGTGATCATTAATCCGTGGCCTCTGACTGGCCTGCACGCTAAGCCCCCCCCTACCCCTCTGACGGTCATCAAACTGACAAGGGGAGGAGAGCAAGAGAGATGGGGGGAACTAATGGAGGAGAAGGAAATCATCCAGCTCACTCCCTGCTCCTTGTCCTGTTTTTCTCACGATGGCTGAGAGAGACAGAGAAGGAGAGAGAGAGAAGAGAGAGATAGGGAGACAGAGAGAGAGAGATAGATAGAGATAGAGTCAGAGAGAGAGAGAGAGGCTGGCTTTGGGGGCTCCTGAAGGTGGCTGGGTCCTGGTCCGCTTGGCTGGAGCGCTGTGCCAGATTAGGCCTGCTGGGCCATCTTGAGAGCGGAGGGGGAGAGGGAGAGGCACGCTTTTCCTGATCCAGGAATGTTTGGGAGGCAGAGAGTGCCTCTGCTGCACCGGGAGGTAGGAAGGCTGGGCCAGTTCCACAGAGAGCACCCCAGGTGCATGATGGGAAACAAAAGAAAGCGAGAGGGGCGAGGAAATGAGGACAGAGGAGTGAATGAAGAGCCAAGGCTACCTCAGTGGTGAAGAGAAAGCAAAACAGTACAAGGAGTATGAGGAGGAATACTAAGAGGAAAGCTGTGTGGGAAGACACTGAGATAGATAGATAGATAGATAGATAGACAGATAGAGAGATAGAGAGATAGTAACATAGTTAGAGCAAGAGAGAGAAAAAGAGAGAGAGAGAGAGAGAGAGTCATCAGAGAACCCTTTGGGCAGGAGCAGCAGGCAGCAGTAGCAGCAGCAGCACAGATACCTCTGTCTCAGAGAACAACTGTCAGCCACTGTCAACTTACCAATGCATGAAAGGACAGAGTAGACTGGTGGGGAATGAAAGCACCAGCTCCAAGCAGCATGCAGACAGGCTACTGAACCACACTGAACTCACTCTCTCCAGGAGGGGCCACAGGACATGAGGGACCAATCACACTGCAGGACAATCTGCCTGCAGGTTCTGGACAGTGAGACCAAACAACCCAGAAGAACAGGAACAGGAACTGGATGTCTGGAGAATGGTGCACCCGAGAAGTGACAGACATGGTGTGTCCAGCCAGCTGCCCCTTCTTCTTCTCTTGGCACTACTCAAAGCTGTCCGCTGTCCACAGCATCTCTCAGCCCCAGAAAGCTTCTAGAAACTCATTTTTATGAGCTGCATAAATAACACAATTGTCCAAGTTCATTGGAAATGTTCTCAAATGTTTTTACAGGGCTGGAGATGAGAGAAAAAGGTGAGGTCAGTCCCAGAGGGGTTTATGGCCTGATATCCACACCCCCCCACCCCCTTCCCCTGGTGCCCATGCAATATGATCCACTCCCACAGGCGGGTCGGTCCCGCTCTTGAAAGAGAGGGAGGAGCAAGAGAGGAATTAAAGGCATGTGAACGGAGAGGGGGCAGAGGCTAAGTGAGCAGGGGTCAAGGGTCAAATACTGATCACTTTCAAGCACAGTGGTCCTTTGCTGGGTCACTTTGTAATCCATCCTCTCATGTGAATCATAATGAATCAAATCGTAATGCTATACTAATGCTAAAAGTAAAAGATGATTTTCAGTTCATAAAATGGACCATAACGTTAGGATTAATACATGTATCTGTATCACCATGAAGCAGGACTGTACTGCTGGTGCGACTTTCACTTTTAACTACTGAAACCCCACTGACAGTCCAGGAAGTGAATGGATATCCTGTTTAAGAGTAATGTGCAGGAATAAAGGCTTCCTCAGCAGAATGCAAAGGACAACATTCTGTCCTTCCTTCTGCAGAATTAATAGCAAAACTTCAAAAGGGAACATCTCCTAAAGCGGACCCGCAAGGCTTTTCTCAACCCCTCCCAGCACTCCGCGTTCTCCTGTAGTACATCGAGTTAGAACACAATAGAGGAACAGAGACGAATCTGCGCCAAGGATCAATCTTCCCACATCCTGGCCCTAATGATCAATCTTCACAAAGCAAACCCAGCGCACCATCCCACGCTCCTTCTACACTGGTATGTGCACGCTTTGAATTTGTTCTCTCATTTTGCTTTAATTGACTGCTGAAGTCCTCTGAGAGGGTTTAATGGCTGGAAATAAAGATATATTAAAAAATAAAAATCCAAGCCTAGCAAACTCCCTAGTCCTGTGAACAGAGGTGCGTGTTCTCATTTAACAGCGATAACAAGAGGAAGGTTACACTACTCATTGAACTCATAAAGCAGGCACACCACACTCATCTTTTCTCTCTTTCTCTCTCTCCGCCCCCCCCCCCCCAAATCCCACAGCAGCAACATTGATAGATGGGATAGCATGGAGAGAGAGAGAAAGAGAGTGAGAGTGAGAGTGTATGTGTGTGTGCGTACATGCGTGTGTGTGTGTGTGTGTGTGTGTGTGCGTACATGCGTGCGTGTGTGTGTGTGTGTGTGCCAGAGAGCACACAGAGAGAGAGAGAGAGAGAGAGAGAGAGAGGGAGTGAGGGTGAGAGAGAGGGAGGGAGAGATAAGTAGAGAGGGAGAGAGAGAGAGAGAGGGAGAGCGAGAGACAGAAGGCATTTGAGATGATGTCTGGATGTGCTATGAGTCAGGGAGAGTCTCTGAGCAGAGAACACTGCTCCAGCATCTCGGGGCAGTGGAGCCCTCCTGGCCTAAAACTCATTTACAGAGAAATCCAATCACCCTGTTTGGAGGAGCCTGGACACTCATGAGGACACCTCATAGTTGTGAGCTGTTTAGGGCTTTACAAAAGTGAAAAATTGGCCATTTTCAGAGGAATACACTCCTTTCCTACTGGAGGAAAATATCCAATACAAAATCAACCAGCACAAACCATATTTCCAAAACCAATGGGAAAAAACACTTCAGGGAAAATAACTGGCACCACAATATCAATATCCCACTGTAATAACCACAGGCCTTCTACTGCCACACCAAAGGCACTGTCTATTAGGAATGTCATTTATAAGAACCAATACCAAGCCAACACTAAAATTCTAAACCCATGATGGTACTTTTCTGTTTAGTGAGGTATCAAAGTACCGGCACCAGGAATGCAATTCTTCCAGACCTGACGGGGGGGGGCGGGCACACACACACACACACACACACACACACACACACACACAAACCTAACTAAAAGAGATCCTTGATGGGATGCCAGCCCTTCACCCTTTATATAGATTTCAATATCTGTCCTGTGACTCATACCATGAAGCTTATTATGTTGACCTTCAGCTTTTGTGTCCATATAGAATAGAAGACAGAAGGGTTATCAGTTCTGCCAATCATTGTAGGCTAAGACAGCAATACAAATATATGGGGGGAAAAAACATTTATTGAGAAACTAGGCAAAAGAACATTTATTATTTTACCGTGGTATCTATTTGGGTATCGAGAATTATATAATGTCATTGTTATTGGTATCCGGACATCCCTCCTACAAAATATATTTTTCATACTGTTGTCTCATTTCCCTTGGGGATAAATCAAGTATCTATCTATTTATCTATCTATCTATCTTGTTGTTTCACTACACACGTCGTGCTTTACCCACATGCAGTGCCTGTCCAACCACATAATCAGACTGCAAACTTCAACAGCAAATGCATCCTCCCCTGCACAAAATGTCTGCTCCTTACCAGAGAATGGAGGTAGAAATCAGCCAGGGCACGACGTGCCCTCCTTACTGGACCCTATCCTCAGAACTCTCTCCACTGTAGACAAACACTTCCCAATGTCCTGGTGCAGCCCAGCCCCAGAGAGCGAGAACGAAGGCTAACCAGCCGTCTGCCCTCAGAGTGAGCCCACAGAAGAGAGAGAGCGAGTGAGTGGGTGTGTACACACACGAGAGAGAGAGAGAGAGAGAGAGAGAGAGAGAGAGAGACAGTGACAGGCAGGCTAGAGACAGGGCTAAAGAGATATGAGTGAAAGAGCAGTTGAGGGAGGTGTGGGCCACAGAGAGAAGAGGTTTAGAGAATCAGAGCCAGGGGAGTGTGTGTGTGCCAGCAAGATGCTGCTGGTGGAAGCAGAAATGAGGAACAGACAGCATGGAGCATGCTCAGTAGAGAGGAGAACGAGAAGCAGATAGAGACAGAGAGAGGGAGATAGAGAGAGAGAGAGAGAGAGAGAGAGAGAATGAGATGTACGCTAAGGCTTGGACTCCTTGAGCTCCTCCATGCTATGCTGTGGCCTACTTATGATGAATCTAGTAGTGAGATCCTCATAGAACATGGGCCACATACACATACATACACACACACAAATAAACACACACACCCTGACAACTATCGATTACCATTATGGTCATCTGCCCATAAAGGACCAGCACGTAGAACTATCGTGACAATCCACTCAGTGGCCTGAACCCCTGCGGAAGCCAGAGGAGAGAAAAAGCAGTCACCAGAAGATGGAGAGAACTGATAACAACAAGCAAATCAGCACAATTTGGTCTCTGGTTCACCCTGGTCTGGGGGACAATCCACCATCGACTGACCCACATAAGGGCCATGCTTAGAGCTGCAGTTTCAACGAGGGAAGGAGGGAGAGAAAGGAGAGGGGGAGAGAGAGAGGGGGGAGAGAGAGAGTAGGAGAGGGGGAGAGAGAGGGGGGAGAGAGAGAGAGTAGGAGAGAGGGAGAGAGGGGGGAGTGAGAGGGAGAGAGAGAGAAACTGTGCTGAATAAACACGTAAATTACTGTCTATAATTTTTGGATATGAAAACAAATCGGTGATGTCATCAGTGGGCTGGGTGTCAGCGTTTGCATTGTAATGATCCTCTTTACACCGACAGGAAGTACAGAGCAATTTGAATTCATGCAAAATATACACCACCTTTACTAAACTCCAGTTGATGGGTTCATATTAGAAGCCCATTCTGGACTGAACATGTTGTACAATCGACCCTCCAGCTTTAGAGGCACCATACAGATGGCCTCATCTAGGCCTTGGACACACACACACACACACACACACACACACACACACAGAGACAGAGACAGAATGGGACCATTCAGCTTACACTCCTAGAAGCAGCTGTGGCACTCTGAGATACCCAAGATGACCAGCTGTCCTCACCCGGAACTTATCACAGCAACAGTCCTATACATTACACACATGTTGCACATGCACACACACACACACACACACACACACACACACACACACAAGTGTGTATGTAGGCATGCACTAGCACACCTGTGCTCACACACAAGTGTATAAAATACTGGCTTTTTTTACTATTGTTACAGTGTAGAGCAAAACTGAAAACTAAAGACTATGAACAGACCTGGGATAAGGGTAATGTTGTAAACAAACATGAGTAAACAAAGTTGTTTGTTTACACGTTTTATTTTTTAGGCTCTTCAAAGCAGCAGCCAACTTTTGCTATGATGACAGAATTTCACACTCTTGCCATTCCCTCAACCAACTTAACGCAACACTAAAGCACTTTCCCTCTGTAGCATGCACAGTGTTTGTTTATCAAGCACCAGCTTTGCAAATAACAATGTCCACAGACACGCTAGAGTATGTTGCATGATTTTATAAAAGTACGATGTATTGCGACATCAGAAGCAAGTCAAATTTGTAGTTTCTTATGTCTCATTCCATCGAACTACAGATCCGCTACCCGATCTGGCAAACGTACATAGTGCGGTTATAGCCGATTGAGGGCCGCAAAGCGAATGCAGAAGACGTTCCGTGGCCTACTGGTTAGCACTTCGGATCTGTAACCGGAGGGTTGCCGGTTCAAACCCCGACCAGTAGGCACGGCTGAAGTGCCCTTGAGCAAGGCACCTAACCACTCACTGCCCCCCGAGCGCTGTTGTTGATGCAGGCAGCTCACTGCGCCGGGATTAGTGTGTGCTTCACCTCACTGTGTGTACACTGTGTGCTGTGTGTGTTTCACTAATTCACGGATTGGGATAAATGCAGAGACCAAATTTCCCTCACGGGATCAAAAGAGTATATATACTTATACTTACTTACTTATACTTAAAGCCTACAGCTTCATTCCACAGAGGAGGGAGAGGGGCCTCTGCCTTGCCTCTTCCACACAGCATCTCTGACTGAGCTAACGGTAAGGAAGGCAGCAGCATTCTGCCCCGATGTGGCCTGAGGAGCGACTCTCAGAGAAATCAATACAGCTCCACTGAAGGACGAGGGAGAGGGCAGCTCACCAGCGCTCACTCTGCTTCCCTCAGTCTGCCCCCTCTTTCCCTTTACACACACACACGCACGCACGCACACACACACACACGCACACACACAGCATCAACATTGACCAGGTCCACAGAGAAAGCATGTATGTCTACAGCTTGTGAGTGTACATCTGTGTTAATCCATTCTTTCAAAAATAATTCACATTTAGAATACCCAAACCTGACGGTAGTGATTCATATCTGGGATCTAATTCTTGTAGCTGCCGAGCAGGTCTAGCTCGTGTGCCATACAAAGTGCTTAGCCTGCTTGTTTCATACTGCAGTATGAGAGAGAGTTCAAATGAAGACATGATGTCAATTCTGCGCTTCTTGAGGAAAACTAAGAATAAAGGAGAACCCCCCCCCCCCCCAAACACACTACAGCGTGATGGGGTTTCACAAGTACAGAGAGAGTGAGAGCGAGAGACAGAGAGAGAGAGGAGAGGGAAAGAGGGAGGGAGAGAAAGAGAGAGAGAGAGATAGAGAGACCCTTGCTGAAGATGAAAGAGACCTGCAGCCTCCACTAGTCTCCACTCATACAAAGTAAGGGGCATCTTTGGAGAGTGGAGATGGACTGGCACCTCTCGCCTGGCTCTGTTTCATCATTCCTCTCCAGCAGTCTACGGGTCAGGGAGAGTGCAGCACAGCACAGCGCAGCACAGCACAGCACAGCACAGCACAGCACAGCGCCTTCAAAGCAGCGTGGGCAAAAACATGAGCAAAGAAATATGCCCTTAATCACCACTTACCTGTCTCCAGGACAATCCAGAGCCAGCACAGCACAGCAGGATGGAAGGGCAGGAAAGAGAGAAGAAAGAAGAGAGAGAGAGAGAGAGAGAGAGAGAAAGAGACAGGCAGACAAACAGAGAGGGAGAGGGGAGAGAGAGAGAGGGGGTTGATTAGCAATTTAAAAATCTTAGCAAGATATTAACCTCAATTCTTTGTAGGGTTACGAGAACAGAATAATTTGTCAACTTGATATTAATGAATGACACATTCAGCTCAGTAACATATAAACACAATCCTCTCACACTAGTAGTCTACATGGTACATGAGGCAGATGGATTGCTGTCGGAAGATGTTGGCTAATACTGCCCTCGTGTGGCCATTTTCAGAATTCATGATGACTTGGACCTGTCTGGCTAAATAGACTAAGAGCTCAACATTTCAAAATCAAACTTGCCATAACTAGTTTTGAATCGAGGACCTCAATGTAAATACACCTCCGGGCCTTATTGTCTTTTCGTCCTCTGTGATTTTTAATGTATAGAATCTCTGTACTGCAGAGTCCTATGTGCTTTTGAAAAATCATCAAATGAACTCAATCAATCAATCAATCAATCAATCACTCAATAACTTGTTTGTGTGTTGTGAACAAATAAAGATCAATGCACATGTAAAGTGAACAGCTCCAGATTCCTGGGCATATTTTTGTGAATGTGGAGTGTTTCAGCATAACCCATAGAGCCCCAAAACCACAATATAACCAAATCCTCCAGCAGTTGCAGGTCTGTATCAATATTACACAAAGCATTTCACGCTCCATAAGTGAACTGTTGGGTCAAAGCAATTTGCTACACCTTTAGTGTGGCCCACATCAATTTCATGGTCAAAACAATAGGCACAGACACCCAGGACATTGACAGGTTTGTGCTGGTGTTAACCATGCCAAGGACTTCTTCATGATTCAGTAGTAGTGACTATTTTTTTTAACCATACTGCCCTCTGCTGTCTTGGAGCCATGCTTTCACCTAGTAGCACTACAAGGGGCATCTGTGACATAACCTACTTGTCCTAAGAGTGTCATTCTCACATGCCAGTCGTGACCACTTTGCCATTTTCAAAAAGCCCAGGTTCAATCATTTTAATGCCTTGTATAGTAATTGCTTCAGCTCTTTAGAACGCACTGAATTCTGAATACTTGAAAAAAAATGAAAGAAAACCAGCACTATGTGAGCTGAAAACCAGTACTAGTATGTGAGCTGAAACCAGTACTAGTATGTGAGCTGAAACCAGCACTAGTATGTGAGTTGAAACCAGTACTAGTATGTGAGCTGAAACCAGCACTAGTATGTGAGCTGAAACCCAGTACTAGTATGTGAGCTGAAACCCAGTACTAGTATGTGAGCTGAAAACCAGCATTATGTGCATTTCCAGAGTCTTTTTCTGTTTAGAATACCAACAGAGGAATGGTTCTCTTGATATGTTCTGCTCTGTTCTGTTCTACAGAGGCCAGGTGTGAGTGGGTGTGGGAGGAACCGTGCCTGAGTTGACGTAGGATGTGTGTGTGTGTGTGTGTGTGTGTGTGTACACATGCTGCTAAGGGAGCGTGGCTCAGTCATCCAGAAAAAGGAGTTAATTTGCTGAAAACAGCTGGAGTACTGGAAGTGCACGGGTTACACATTCTGAGGAAAGAAATATGAAATAATCGTTTGGAGTGAATCTACACAGTACACACAGCCCATTTTTGTCTCCCACACGCACAAACACATACACAAGAACACGCACGCAGGCATGTGTGAAGAAACAGCTAGACTACAAACGCAAACATCACGTCAAGAGAGACTTCTCAGCACTAACAAAATAGCTTTCAGCTGCTCTGAAGTACTTAAACTTCTCATTCAGCTTAGTCATCGTGACAAGGTGACACAACACAACATTACCATTAACATAAGCAGACACATTTCACATCATCAAAGCTTGGATTTAATAACCCTAACTCTTTTAATCAAAGAATCTCTCTCTCACACACACACACACACACACAGACACACAGACAGACACAGACACACATGTCCATTAATGACTTGAATCGACAAATCAAAGCAGTAGACCTCAAACCTCAGAGATCAAAGCAGCAGCGACAGCTTTCATCTCAGCGTGGCACAGTCAAAGAGAAGATAATGGCGTCCATCCACTGAATTTACCTCAAGATCATTTTGGGATGCACGGGAGGCAACGCCAGGTGAGGTGACACCAACTTTTGCTGCTAGTGAATTTTCTTCCCAAATAAGCCATTTTTAGCAGCAAAATCTCAGACCAGGGCAGCCGTTTTGGAAGTGGTAAAGTAGTCCGACACTCTGGCTGACACGTTTAGTGTGCGTCACGTCACGGCATCTGACACATTTAGTGTGTGTCACGACATCTGCCTGGTGACTGGAGCACTTCCACTCTTGCACATCTGATACTTGTAGTGTGCATTAGTGTCTTCATGCTTAACACAGGATTAGAGGACATCCACAAGGATACAATGTTTTAGGTAAATATAGAAAAGTCCATTTTGATTTATATAGTGCTTTAGTAGATGGAATGATGAAATGATGGAAGAGGTCCTAGTGGCCTGCAACACATTTATAAATGGTTAAAGCAGCGTTTCTCAAACTGTGGGTCAGACATGCCAGGTGGGGCGCGAACTGACGTGAAAAACAGGAGTTTTTAAAAAAAAATTTTTATCTGTAGCCTGGGCCCAGGTAGCACCCGATGCGCAATGGACGCACTGTGTTATTCACAGGGAAGCGCTTGTGTCAAGGCAGCTTAGTTAGTCCCGACCTACATGAGATTTTGAACGTCGTTGTGAGAGTGGTGAATTTCATCAAAACCCGGCCCTTAAAAGAGCGTCTATTCTCCGCACTTTGTGAAGAGATGGTAGCTGACCAAAAGGCTGTACTGTTTCACAGCGAGGCAAGGTGGCTTTCCCGAGGTAAAGTGCTGTCGCGCGTGTTTGAGCTCCGAGTCTCCTCTTCTTGGAGGAAGAGCACATGTTTGAATCTGCAAGCACGTTCACTAATGAACATTTATTGACGAAGCTGGCCTATCTTAGCGATATATTTGATATATCTTAGCGATACATTTGAGTTAAATGTCCAGTTACAAGGCAAAGACAAGCAAAGACAAGAAAAAGTTTGAGAACCACTGGGTTACTCACTGGTACTGTGTGTGTGGGTGTGTGTGTGTGTGTGTGTGCGGCTGTGTGTGGCTGTAGATAGGTGATATAGCTGCAGTATTTACTTATTTATTTGTCTATTTATCTTCTTAACATTGCATACATTTATTTTGTGTATGCTAATGCACTCTTTAAACTTTTAACCCCTTAATGGATGGGTTGGCTGTAAACCGAATTGCCCCTCGGGGACTAATAAAGATATCTGAACTGAACTGAACTGAACTTAAAGCACTGCCACCTACTTGCCGTGGCATCTCTAACCAAGTTTTTTAGGGGGGCCGCCGTGGTCTACTGGTTAGCGCCTCGGACTTGTAACCGGAGGGTTGCTGGTTCGAACCCCGACCAGTAGGCACGGCTGAAGTGCCCTTGAGCAAGGCACCTAACCCCTCACTGCTCCCCGAGCGCCGCTGTTGTTGTGGGATTAGTGTGTGCTTCACCTCACTGTGTGCTGAGTGTGTTTCACTAATTCACAGATTGGGATAAATGTAGAGACCAAATTTCCCTCACGGAATCAAAAGAGTATATACTTATACTTACTTTTCAAGGCACTCAAAGCACTTTTACATTTTATACTTTACAAAGCACTTTTCACTAACCACCAAAAATGTGTACTGTAGCACCCACCTGGGTGATGCACAGCAGCCGTTATGCGCCAGAACACTCACCACACACCAGCTTGAGGTGGAGAGTGAGGGAATGAATGAGCCAATTACACTGGGGGATGATTAGGGGGCCAGACTGAATTCAGCTAGGAAACTGGGGAACCCCCTACTCTTTGAGATATGTACCATGGGATTTTTAATGACCACAGTGAGTCAGAACTTCGGTTTAACGTCTCATCCGAAGGACTTCCACACAATGCCGGCCTTTTAGGAGCCCCCCCACCCCCCCCACCCCCGAGCTGAGACAAAGTGTCTCCAAGTAGAGCCAAACTGGCAATTATAAGCGTAGAACTTTCAAATAAGAGGGCAAAATAACAACAAACAAAAGGGACAAAGTGGAAGTGAAAATAGATTCCTACCTCATTTAGCTGTAAAATGTGGCCAAGTGTAAGGCTTTAGCTTGCTTGACTCACCCATGTGAAACTGATTCTAGCAAACTAGCTGTTACTTTGGCATCCATTATAACAACAACAACAACATCAACAACATCCTTCCCTACTCTTAATGTTTCTGTTTGACTGGAAAATGTGTGATTTTTTTGTGAAGGGTCCTCACAGACAAGCCAAATATCTTAAGTAGATTTTATCAGCCTGCTTGTCATACAGAAGCAGAGGATAGTGGAGGAATGATGGAGGAATGATATCCTGACTAGAGATGACCAAGGGGCTAAACACATAATCAGTCTTCTTCAGAGACACTAAGATGTTTCCTGAAAAAAAAGCCAAGCTAGCTTTGCTCCAAGTGTGTTGGTGTTCACTCCTGCTGAGATGGCTCTGTGCAACCTTGTTGTCCACATTGAACCCACTGGATGACCACGCCAAAATGCTTTTTTCATCAAATGAATGTTGCCTCCTTATCTAGCACAGAGTAATGATAATAAAAAAAGACGTAATTCCAGGCAGACTTGTCTTTTTGTAAGACAAATGTGAACAGCTGGAGAGTTGTGTGGTGTGTGTGTTTGTGCTGGCGAAATCAAGTTGGGAGGTGATGTGTAAAAACAGCCTTCTAAAACTGAGTCCCGGTCCTTGATTGTGATTGGCTGAATCACGTTCGATGCCGTTGTAAAATGCAGCATAAACATACACCTAGACCACATTTCATTCTATATTACTGTGCTATAATAACTTGATACAAAAGTTAAAGTAGCTGCGTCTCGACGTTGCTTGGCAACCATTCAGATAGAGGAAATCTATTTCTTGGCCGAAGAATGATTATCTATGAGTCAATAAATCGAATAAACTCGAGTCTGTAGGTTACACTGATTTTACAACAGGTAAGGGGGGTTTTAACAACGCCCCTTAGCTGTTGTAAAATCAGTGTAACCTACGGCCTCTCGGGGCTTATTGCTTAATTATCCCGAGTTGGGGCAACACCCAGGACCAGCGCTGTGAGAGTGCAGCTGGTGGGGAGGCCTGTGAGTGGACTGAACTGAAATGGACTGGGAGGTCCATCTGTTCGGACACTTCTTGTGCAACTCCTACTCCAAGACGGGAGCAGGAAACATAATGGCCCCACAAGGCAACGAGGCAGCCAAGTTCATCAGGCCACAGGCCAAAGGGGTCAATTTCTGTCCTTCTGTCGCCCTCAAGTGGACAGTGATGGAGAACATGCTGAGGTCAGGCTCAGGACGTTCTGCCTGGACAAACTGTATCATGGGAGGAGACCGAACCCTCAGTCTTCAGGGCTAATGAAATTGAGTATCTCTCACTGGCTTGATGGGAGTCATATGTCTGCTGATAAAAACATGGGTGAAGCCAGAGAACATAAACAAGAGGACATAGCCTGCCTTTGGCTTGCAGGGATACGAAAGGATCTGAGACATGATGTGTCTGTCACAACACAACACAACACAAAACCACATTCATTCACTGTATTGTTGTGAAGATAATGAAGATTTATAATCCCCACTAAGAAGCAGGGAAGTATCAACGCGTGTTGGAGATTCTATTTAATGAAACTGAAGTGGGTTTCACAGAAATCTACCGTATTTTCCGGACTATAAGTCGCACCGGAGTATAAGTCGCACCAGTCAAAAAATGTGTCATGAAGAGGAAAAAACCATATATATAAATATATATATGTTGCACCTGAGTCGCAGGACCAGCCAAACTATGAAAAAAAGTGCGACTTATAGTCCGGAAAATACGGTACATCTGACACAGATGTGCTTTTGTTTATAAATATTGTGTAATTTGTTCCCATAAGCACCACCATCCCCTCTCTCTCCATCTCTCTTGCGCACGCACGCACACACACACACA
Source organism: Alosa pseudoharengus (assembly GCF_046254945.1). Taxonomy (NCBI): domain Eukaryota; kingdom Metazoa; phylum Chordata; class Actinopteri; order Clupeiformes; family Clupeidae; genus Alosa; species Alosa pseudoharengus. Next base: position 27,321,479 of record NW_027468565.1, on the reverse strand, counting down.
CACACACACGCCAAAACAAAGCATTTCAGAACAAGAGTGATGGACTCCTGTATTGTGTTGTGAGTTCCAGAATAATAAAGCCAAATGACCCCAGATCACACAGCCCGTCCTCTCCAGCCCACACACACTCCTGAGGACAGACACAGTCAACAACAAAAAATAAAGACTACAGGAAATGATAATAGTTCGCCCCAAAAGAGTCAGGCATTGTAGCTGGGAGCACAAAATGAAAAAAAAAAACAAAAAAAAAACCTCACAGCATATTGTTTATAATTAGCCTGTATTGTGTGTGCAGTGTTGTGGAAATAAACAGGTTTGAGGATCAGTCTTTCATTTGAGCTTCGTAATTAAATTGAGGGTGCGAGATGATATATCCACAGATCTCAGATCTGGCCTACCCTCCGCGGGCACTTTACTCTGCTAATGAGCTGCTGAAAAGATTGTGGGGAAGTGTGTGCATGTGTGTGTGTGTGTGGTGATAAGGGCTGAGGGTAATCTACATAAAATCACCCGATTGTCACCACCTGATTTTAATATAAAATAATACTACCGAGCCTTATCAAGTTTGTATATCAATATGCCGACGTACCAACTGTGAGAATTTTGAACGGCATAATGCCTTCTTCTAGTATGGGTGCCATTCCGAACTTAGTCCCGCCCCACGGGAAGTTCGGTCTGGCATTGCTCCATTGTGGTGGAAGTATGCTCGCCTTAAATCGGGCAGACCAATCAAATCAGGCTTTACGATGATGGACAGGTGAGCAACAGCGCCTGGTCTATCACGTCATCTGAGCACGCTTAGATTAGGCTTATGTTTGAAACAAAAACGCTGTGGCTAGAAGGATACATGGCTTTTAAGACCCCATATGGAAAATTCATATTATTTAATGAGGTTGTATCACTGAAAACGATTATTTCTGAAAACTTTGCCCAAAGTTGAGATGTGGGAAAACTGGTGGTTTCACTTTCATCAAGGGAAAACAGTGCTGTTGCATTGCGACATGTTCCCTCGTTTGTTTGAAATCTCTGATTGACCACCTGTTCGAGGGATTTGCGACAGCCTTTCCCAGCTGTTTAACATGTTTGTAGCATATCACTGTTCAACAGAATTATTTTTAAAAACGGAGGGGATATAGGAGAAGAAGGATGGTTTGTGTGTTTTCTTCCTACACCTCACGGTAAGCTATTTTGTTGCTCTGATTGGTTAGGTCTATCCAATTGAGTGCAGAGGCATTCCCCCCCTGTATCGGTTGAAACACGCCCCATAATTACGTCCCAATGGAGCAGTATCAGACTCATATTCTGACTAGAATTTGAGTATGACAACGTCAGGCTAGCCTTCTTCCAAAGTGATTCATACACTGACTACACTGCATCACCAGTCACCTGCTTACCATAGCGCCTCCTGCCTGTCCACCACATATGGTCCACCACATCACCTGTCACCTGCTTACCATAGCATAGCGCCTCCTGCCTGTCCACCTGTCACCTGCTTACCATAGCGCCTCCTGCCTGTCCACCTCATCACCTGTCACCTACTTACCATAGCATAGCACCTCTTGCCTGTCCACCTCATCACCTGTCACCTACTTACCATAGCATAGCACCTCTTGCCTGTCCACCTCATCACCTGTCACCTGCTTACCATAGCGCCTCCTGCCTGTCCACCTCATCACCTGTCACCTGCTTACCATAGCATAGCTCCTCCTGCCTGTCCACCTCATCACCTGTCACCTGCTTACCATAGCATAGCACCTCTTGCCTGTCCACCTCATCACCGGTCACCTGCTTACCATAGCATAGCACCTCTTGCCTGTCCACCACATCACCTGTCACCTGCTTACCATAGCTCCTCTTGCCTGTCCACCTCGCTGGCCCTGACACCTCCTGACACCTCCACTCCCTGTGAGTGACAGCACTGCTCCTCCTCATACTCTGACCTATAATGACCATCACAATGCAGTATGCACTTTGATTATTACGTACAATATGTAGCCATCCAAGCAATATACATTTTATATAATCACAAAAGATTTTAGTCATCCAAACGATATGCATTTTTATTATCACAAAAGATTTTAGCCATCCAAACAATACAAATGTTGATCAGCTCAGTGAGGTGTGGAAACTGATGAGGTTATGTAAGATCACTGTACATCATCACCTCAATACAAAATAAATAAATAAAATGTATATAATGACTTCAAAAATACCTATGATGATCACCAGAATGAATAATGTGTCTAAAACCTTCCTTGGGGAGACTAATAAAGATACTTTGACTTTGAAAAAGATTCTCAGCAGACATTACTCAAACTTTACCATACAGATAGTCTTTTACAAAAACATATCTTTGGAGAATCACATTCATCTTGTTTTACCACCAGAGTGTGACTGAATTAAAGCAACACCAACAAACTTTTCCTTTGTTGCATGCACTATTTGTTTATCCAGCACGGCTTTACAAATAACAATGTCCACAGACAAGGTAGAATATGTTGCATGATTTTATGAAAGTACGATGTATTGCGACATCAGATGCAAGTCAAATTTGTAGTTTCCTATGTATCATTCCATCGAACTACAGATCCGCTACCCGATCTGGCAAACTTACATAGTGCGGTTATAGCTGATAGAGGGCCGCGAAGCGAATGCAGAAGTGCCGTTCACCCTGTTACGAGTTGATGAACTACTAAAACGACATGGAAACATTAATTTAAGGTACAAAAAACTCTTTGGTGTTGCTTTAATTAACCTCCCAATGTAAGGCCTTCTTCAGTCTCAAAGGGTTCATTATCCTGTAATCAGGTGCTCTCGTGCACAATAACGAAATGAATTTCTGCCGTTGTGAACGTTGTATAGACCCTTTCAACAAGGTAAACAAAAACAATGCTTGAACGTTCTATTTGGGCCCCAATCTACTTCCTCTGCATTAAGATAACATATGGAATGTTAA
>NW_027468565.1:27188523-27313523 GCF_046254945.1 Alosa pseudoharengus | reverse complement strand
TGCAGACTGGTTCTCCTGTGTGTGTGTGTGTGTGTGTGTGTGTGTGTGTGTGTGTGTGTGTGTGTGTGTGTGTGTTCCTAGCTCATGCCTGACGCATAGGGGAACAGACTGCATGTTACATTATCTTCATCCCAACGACAGAGAGGCATTACAGACCTGGGCACGTCTCCCCTTCAAGCCACCTATTCTGTGTGCGTCAGCTGATCCAGGAACAGACGGACACAGCACTGGGGGGCAGGAAGAGGAACACAGGGGAGAAAAGGAGACCAGAGAGCAGCGCACCGGAGAGAGAGAGAGAGGGATGGAGGGAGAGAAAGAGAGAGCAAGGGCAGGGGAGGGGGGGGGTAGTGAGAGCAAGGGAGAGGAGCAAACCAGAGAGAGAGAGGGATGGAGGGAGAGAAAGAGAGAGAGAGAGAGAGAGAGAGGGAGGGAGGGAGAGGGATAGAGAGAGGAAGGGAAAGGAGACCAGAGAGGAGCAAACCAGAGAGAAAGGAAAGAGAGAAATAGAGAGCTAGAGGGAGGGATAGAGCAAGAGAGACAGAGAGAAAAGGAGGGATAGAGAAAGAAATGTCGAGACAGAGGGAGAGAGAGAGAGAGAGAGAGAGAGAGGGAGGGAGGGAGAGGAAGAAAGAAAGAGAAGGCATGCAGACTGTGAAAATAGACAGAGGAGAGGGAACAAGGCTGCTACTTATTGTGAGTAATCATATGCACTTATGCAGACACACACACACACACACACACACACACACACACACACACACACAGAAGCCTAACACTGTAAAACGCAAGGGACCTGTGATGAAACAGAGTGTGCGGCTCTGTTGCCGAAGGGTCTCATTGTCCATTAGCAGTGATAAGATGCGTTATTATTCACCACTGCTGTGATTGAGCCCCGCTCTACTGCTCTCCCCTTGGAAACCTGGACAGCTATCAAATTATCACATCTTTCCAGCTGGCCAAACAGATCGCTGTGTGCCCAACAAATGGCACATTGGTACGGAATCAAACCATTCCGCTGCTAATAAAGAGGCTAAAAGAAGCCGCCATAATGGAAAGATTGCTCTGTTTAAAAGCCGCTACAGTACAGTAAAGTGCATGTTCATGAAAGGAAAGGAAGAGCAGTTACTCCTGTTCATACACTTCATGGTGCTGCAGTCTTTCACATAAGTGGCTGAGAGAACGGTCAAGAGAGCAGCTGGTTTAGTGCAGGTGTATAGAATGCGTGTTATGGAGGCTGGGGGCTAGGGGTTAAGACTGATGGGGTGAAATAAGAGAGAGAGTGTGTGTGTGTGTGTATTTGCGCGCGCGCGTGTGTGTGTGTGTGTGTGTGTGAGGGGTTAGTGAGAGTGTGCACTCACATGACTCAATGAGAGTGGGTACACTGGCATCTGGTGCAGCAGTGCACATTTGACAGACCAGGGTGGGAGTGCTTCGTGTGTGTGTGCGTGTGTGTGTGTGTGTGCGTGTGTGCTAGTGTGTGTGTGCTAGTGTGTGTGTGTGTGCGGGCGTGCATGTGTGTGTGTGTGTGTGTGCTAGTGTGTGTGTGTGCTAGTGTGTGTGTGTGTGTGCGTGCGTGTGTGTGTGTGCGTGCGTGTGTGTGCGCGTGTGTGTGTGTGTGTGTGTGTGTGTGTGTGCTAGTGTGTGTGTGTGCGTGCGTGTGTGTGTGCGTGTGTGTGTGTGTGTGCTAGTGTGTGCATGCGTGTGTGTGTGTGCATGTACATGCGTGTAGTGATGGCACAGGGCCCGTGGAGCTGTGCTGCTGCACCGTTGTGAGTAATCATCATAAAGCGCACAACAAATAGCTGGAGGCAGCTGTGCAGCTGGAGGCTCAGAGGCCCCAACTCCAGGTCTCTACTCACACCGCACCACACCACACCACACCACACCACGCTACACTACGCCTCCCAGCCTCCCACGCCATTAGATGCTCCACTTGGGATGGTGAACATCAGGCTTCAGTTCCTCTAGTTTGCACCACACACACACAAACACACACACACACACACACACAAACACACGCACAGTACAATTGCCGCTGAAGCAGAAGTTTCAGTAAATAGCTGTGTGAGCTGGCGTATGGATGGTGTAGCAGAAATGCTCTCGCTGGAGTTAATGGTGATCTCACGGGGGACTCACAGTTCTCATGGGCAGGAGAGCAGTGAGCACTGAGCAGGCACTGAGTGTGGAGAGGGGAAGAGGACAGGACTTAGCGTCTGCAAATCCCATCCTTGAAGCTTAGCAGATTCAGTTGGAGACAGGCAATGCCCCCCCCCCCCATCCTTCTCCTCTTGGCTGTGCCTGCATACAGGGGCTTTAGCTAGATCTGGACAGGCTCGTTAGCCAGCAGGGCACCCAGTAATTCTCCTAAATGCACGTGCACACGCGCGCACACACACACATAGAGCAGTCACAAGTTTTTTCACAGTGGGGTAGTGTGCACGCAGTCAGATAGCTCCTCTACTGGACATATGAGCTATGCAGGTAGACCAGAGGGGCACAGTTTTAAATGTACATGAAAATGGAATGACACACGACACAACCATTTGTCTCAATCACCATGAAAAAAAAAAAAAAAACCTGATACAAGCCTCAGCAGCCATTATATATCCAGGGCTCACTTAACTAAAATACTTTCAAAAATAATGCACACTTAACGCACACCATTCCTTTTCATTAAGCCCCATATGCATACGTCTCTATACATGCTATATATGGCCTAACCCAAGTCTGTCCGTTTCATGCTCTGGTAACTGGAGCACTCACACACAGCTGACTAGCTGTGAACAATGGCATATATGCACCACTGCAGCACATGACCCAGGGAGCCATGACATGCCTGTAGGTGCACGGAGGCATCAGCAGCGCCTGTGTGCAGGACAGCCTCGGCCCTGCAACTGACACGCCAAAAGAGACACCAGCTGTCACTCATATTACCGAGGCTTCACACAGCCCTTTACACTGCACCTGCTAAGATGCCAGTGCATTAGGCCTCTGTGTACAATAATCATCAGCCCCAATATAAATGGATAGCACAGGGCTATAAATAGAGAGTAAACCATGGGGTGTCATCCGAGGGGTACCAGCAGCAGGGAGGGAGCGAGCAGACGTGACTCAGCTCGGTCGAACACCAAAAATGACTTGCTCTGGTTAACACCGAAGAGAAGAGGGTGTCTCTCATACGCATTGGCAACACTGTTTTGCTAAGGGGTGCTGCACATAAACATAACGAGTGTCCGTGAGTGTCTTTTGTGTGGTCACTGCTGCTGCCATGTGCTCTTTGCCGTTTGCTGGAACAGGAAAAACTTCAAGATAATACTTGTTTTGTGTGTGGGAAAAACAAAGAAAGGAAAAAAACAAAAACAAAAAATCGCACCAAAACAACACTGTAGCGGGTGATGTTTATGCATGTTAAAGGTTTGCCCCAGGCTTTGGGTGTCGTGGAAACAAAAGAGGCTTTCGTCATTCCAGCATATCATCTGCCCCAGATAAGAATCTCAATCTCTCTCTCTCTCTCTCTCTCTCTCTCTCTCTGGGAAAGTAAAGAGACGAGTTTGATACAGTTTTTGAGACCCAGGAATGCAGGTAGAAGAATGCACGCAATTCCTCAGCGATGGTGAACCCATACACGACAAGCCGAGGCCACAAGTCTGAGCATGCACCTCAGCTGTGCCCCGAGAGGCTGCTCGCCAGAGTGTCCCCTCACCGCGGGTGCGAGCAGAGTCTCGTCTGGCGAAGTAACCCAAGCCGATGAGGAGGGGAGGTGGGCACCCACCCCTAAACCTGCCTGTCTGGTTCTCCTCCTCGCCGGTGACAACTGTAACAGTAGAGGAAGTTTCTACTTGACAGAGGGAAAAAAAAAAAAAACTAAACCACCCAAAGGGAGTAGCCCCCTCAAGGTATTAGGGGGTGAAGAGCACTACACGTTGGCTGTCTAAGGACTGGAAGCAAAATTAGAGGTGAAGCAAGATGATCCTAAAGATTAAGAGGGACCTAGACTCCTCGCCTAGACTTAAAATGGCTTGAGTCAGTTTTCCAACCAAGAGCCCCATATTAGCTGAAAAAAGGGCAAAGCTGCTGCCAAGATGACAGCCAATTATGGCACTAACCTCTCATCTGAAGCATCCATGTAAATGCTTTAAGGGTACCTCTGCTAAGCCAGGCCAAAGAGCTCTTTCAGGTGCTAAATCGGACTCCTATTCTTCCGTGGGTGTCCGTGAGATGGAGAAAAAGCGTCTGTCTACACCAGCTCTTTCAGCTAAATGATGGCATTACTCCAGAGCCAGAGATGGGGAGCCTGAGAACTCTCAGTCAGCCTCACTCTGTTCCAGGCTCAGCCAACAAGGGGTCATATCTGAGTCAGAGTCACTATGATTGTTCTCGCCGCATCCCCCCTCAGCCTCGACTGAAAGGGGTTACGAAAGACGAGAGAGATTCACCTCATATTACTCCTGCCTCTCTCTCTCTCTCTCTCTCTCTCTCTCTCTCTCTCTCTGTAGTTTGGGGGCCCTGTGGAGCTGCCAGGTTTTGCCCCTGTAGTTGGGGTGTTATTAGGGGCTGGGTAGAGAGGTAGGTCTCCGTAACCCGGCTGCATCGTGCCCACAGCCTGCGCTCTGAAGAGGAAACCAGATGCCCGAACGGTACACCCCACACACACACACACACACACACACACACACACACACACACACACACACACACACACACACACACACACACACACACACACACACACACACACACACACACACACACACACACACACACACACACACACACACCTCACAGGAGAGGGCAATTAAAAGCAGTGTGAACAAGTTTGTATCAATGTATGTGTATCAATGTATTCAATGACTCTGTCCATGGTTAATTAAATCACATGGCCTTTTACATAACAAAGGCACACAGACGTGCACACACACACACACACACACACACACACACACACACACACACACACACACACACACACACACACACACACACACACACACACACACACACACACACACACACACTTGCTCACACATACACAATCAAACACATACAGTAGTACAAGTCAGTCCTATTTGAAGGGGATGGTAAATGCTTAATTTGCAGTCTGAGCTGTCCTGGCACAGTAAAGAGTGGTGGGAAGCCCTTGAAAAGGAGTATGGAGTAGGATGAGGGGGAGAGGGGAGAGAACTGGAGGAGCCATGGCGTCATGTGGCCAAGACTCCCAGCACAAAGTTCAGTCAACCTCAGGTCTGACCAAACGCCACTGCTCGATTGCATGATCTCATTCCAAGTGTTCGTGTGTGTGTGTGAATACACGCGTGTGTGTGTGTGTGTGTGTGTGTGTGTGTGTGTGTGTGTGTGGAAAAGAGAGAAAGAGAGAGAGGGGGGGGGAAGACGACACACACACACACACAGGAGTCTGAACGGCTCCTAGAAATCCCCTTCAGGAATCTGGAGGGTACACCCCTGAAATGGTGATGTTATCTAAAGTCAAAGCAACAGATGAGCAAATAAGTTTAGCCGATTTCCCTGCACCACGGGGATACAGGAACATTGTCACAGTGACAAACTATCTTCCTGGAGATCATCGCATCTGGAACTCTTCAAGTGGTTTTGTCTCCTAATGACTAAATTGCAGGCCACAGTTTTCACAATCCAAAAATCTGGACTCTCACGGAAGTCTCACAATTTAATACAAATATGCCATTGGCCCAAAAGTGAAGAAAAGTAAAATGTTGGTGGTGTCAGAAGAGCCATATAAGCTGCCAGGGAGAACACAGTGACCACCAGGGCAGTGGTCAAACAGCTCCAAATTACTTGTGTACAATAAAGTAAACTTCAGAGACAAAAACTACACATAAGGGCAGTCTTAAAACTTGCTGTAAACTACAAAAAGGCCAAGCTCTCTCTCTCATCCACACACACACACACACACACAACAGACTTCCCTTAGGCAGTGCCGCTATTGCTGTTATTAGCTGGTTGACCTCAGGAGCCCTCTGTGTACTCCACCCATAAGTGTGCAGACTGATGGAGATGTCAGCAGAGAGCTCCGGGAGTGTGTGTGCAATGCGAGATGAATGGATCTGAGCGGGGCTCGTTTGAGAGTAGAGAACACCCTGGACTGATGCATCTGCACTGGCATGCAAATGTTAAAGGAACACGGCATCTTTTGGGGAAATTTGTCTATGCCGTCTACCCTGGAATTAGGTAAGAGGATATATACCTTTTGACAGACAGACAGACAGACAGACAGACACTTTATTGATCCCCAAGGGGAAATTAAATTTTTCTTTTCTCTGCGCGTGCAATAACCATGCTGTGTGAGTTAGCCTTAGCTATAGGCTAACTGAAACAACTCACTTCCAGTGAAATATGTTAAGCTAGGCTGACAGTGTGTTTTTGCATGCACAGAGAAGAGGAGGGTGTTATCTGACTCTGGGGTAGACAGCAAATAAGCTCATTACCAAAAGCTAACATGTGCCTTTAAGTACTGTATATGGAAAGGTCATTCTTGAAGACCAGGATTTCCCAGATCCCAGATAAGATACCTAAAACCCAACTAGCAGAGGAATGCAGTGGACACATGTATCAGGCTTTGCTTCCTCCAGCTATACAAAAAGATAACATCCGTCACCTTAGGTCAAGGGTTCCACTGATGACCTGGAAAACTAAGCGATGGCATCAGCAACCATCATGACATGGGCGCACACACACACACACACAGTGCAGGCTTTCGCTATGCATCTCAGAGTCATAAAACACACCATGATGTTACCACTGCGTACTTGGGGTCTTCCAAATGTAGTTCGACCACGAGATGACAGACCTACATGAGCACCACTGCGCTCCTGCCCTGAGGAGAGGGTGCGGTTAAGATGCTAGAGGTCAGAGGTGTAAGGTCAGAGACAGTTGAGCCCATCCTGGGTAAAGGATGGGTGGCCACACAGCGTAAGCTGGACAGAACACTGAGGGAGGTCTGTAACCAAGGGACGGGGGAAGAGATGAGCTTCTAAAGAGGGGGAGGGAGGAGGGGGGACTGCACACAACCACCAAGTGGAACCAAATTCCTCCCCTCCCATTAAATTGAAAACTTCACAGCACAGTCGGGTGTCCAGGCTTCAGATTGGGGACTGAAAAGGGACAGACAGAAGAATAAAAATTCTGAACAAACTTTGTCTGCATACTCTATACCAGCACCCCCACCATCCGACACATAAAAAAGTAACACATTCTATTGACACATTCCAGGCGTCATGTTTAATTAGCCGCCCTACATGACAAACAAATAACAAAATCAAAATGTACAACTGGTCTAAAAAATCAGTGTGGAGAACAATATTATGAAACACAAAGAACAAATAGAATATACAGTAGGCTTAAGATTTGTAAAAAATATTTTTTAACACCTTTCCAAGATTGCCCTTTTCATCCTGCGTACCACCGGTGGTACAGTACACGTACCACTGCTCTATACTATACTATACTATACTATACTATACTATACTAAAGAGGCAAACAGAACCTGTGTACGTTTTGTCACAGTCCTCACCCAGACGTATCTGTTGGCAGGCTTGGCTCTGGTGTTTACATCGACAGAGAGTAAACATACTGCGTTTCTGTTCAGGCTTGGCTCTGGTGTTTACATCGACAGAGAGTAAACATACTGCGTTTCTGTTCAGTTTGGAGAGGGGGGGGACTGACACTAAGAAAAAATATATAGAGCGGTTCAAAATGGCATCAGCCAAAGCCTCTTGCAGCAACAGGGCATTTGTCTCTCCCAGGGCATTTGTCCTTTCAGGCCTCCCATGCGTAGCTCCTGCAGCGCCTGTTCCGCTGGCACCACACTACAAAGCTCCAAAAACTCCCAGCTGCGAAGAATTTGCGGAGCGAAGCGCTCCAAAAAGCCCAAATCATCTGGACCCATCTGGCGCACAACTGGCTGGCAATGTCCAACGGGCTGAGAGAGAATGATAAAACGTGTGTGTGTGTGCGTGTGTGTGTGTGTGAATGCAAAAATGATTGTATAACTTTTTACCGTTTAACACATACCCTTTTGCTGAGCTTTGCAGGGACGAATTGGGGGGTGGTGAGGTGCGGCGGTTAACACTCTCGGCCAAAGCTGTGGGGAGATTTAATAAGCTGCTACAAGTTGGGCTTCTCCCCCTAATGAGAGGCAAAGACCCTTCAGCTCTCAGCCAGATCCCCTGTGTGCAGAGGCGTCCGCTCCTGCACCTACCCGTGGGACGTGGAGGTGTTGGAGGGAGGGGGATTACATGCGATGCAAGCGAGCGTTGGCGACAAAAATCAGTTTGTCAATCTGATTACTTTGCTTTCAATTGGGATGTTCTAACTGGATGCAACGCAACACAGGGCTGTGCAGCGCGACGCGGGAGCGACGTTTTGAGCAGGACTTCTGTTGGTCGTCCCGTTTCTATTTTCTTCCTGTCACTCTCTCAACCGACACTTCTGTCTGTTGTTGTTCTGCTATTTTGAACGTGAAATATGATGCAATAGAGAGCATACTTAACAGATTCAGTATGAACAGAAAGCATTCAATGCTACGCGACAGTCAGACGCTGTTGCTCACTTGCTGTTAGTCAGGCCCATTACCTGCCTCACAATGAGAGGGATTCACCAACCAAATGTGCTCTCAGCTACTCATCAAGACCAACGCTTTACTGAGGGATAGAGGTGGGAGAGGAGCATGGTTCAGAAGTAGATCGTGAGGGGAAAAAACAAGAAAGTTGGGGGAAAAAAGTTTCTTTAGAAGCAAGATTAAAAGCCTCCAGGAAGCAGAGTGAAGAGGGAGGAAAAGCCATCCTGAGACCTTTCCACAAGGGGAGGCTAATTTCCTGTTCAAAAAGACAATGTGAAGAGCAATAGAGAGTGGGAGGTAGTGAGGGGAGACGTGGAGAGAGAGAGAGAGATAGAGAAGGAGAGAGAAAAGAGAGCACCTGAGAGCACCTCTTGTTGATTAGGCACCATGCTCGCTGTGCTGGGATTGGAGTAGCCAGCTGATCCCCTGCTCATTTGGCGTTGAGAACAGGGCTGGCTTGATGTTTTGGCAGCTTCTGATTCCTCTTAAGAAGGTGGCTGTCGTCATCAGCTCTGGAAACTACCCATGATAAGCTCACTCCCCCTTGCTCCCTCCGCACCCCGCACCCCCCCGCCTGTCCACAGTCATGGCCTCACAGAACACCGCCCGCTGCCAAGTACCGCCCCGGGTTTGTAGATCTTACAAAAACAGCCAACACCTCATCAAAGCCTTGGAATAACCAACAAAAATGCCATGCATTTAAACATTCCCTTACAAGAGCAACCTTGGCTTGGTTTAGGAAAAAAAACATTTACAGAGAACTTAATCAGCTGTCTGTAGTGGCTGCATGTTGTGTGTGTGTGTGTGTGTGTGCGTGTGTGCGTGTGTGTGTGTGTATGTGCGTGTATGTGTGTGTGTGTATGTGCGTGTATGTGTGCGTGTATGTGTGTGTGTGTGTGTGTATGTGTGTGTGTGTGTGTGTGTGTGTGTGCGTGTGTGTGTGTGTGTTTGTGTGTGTGTGTGTGTGTGTATGTGCGTGTATGTGTGTGTGTGTGTGTGTGTGTGTGTGTGTGTGCGTGTGTGTTTGCTTGCTATTCCTGGGAGAAACCTGTGATTTGACCAAAGAGCAAGCAGCACCTCTTCAAACAGACTGGACCAGTCATAAAGAGAACAGAGGGAGTGGGTCCGCTCATCCTTCTGATTGGTGCTGTCGAGAGCCTTCAGAGGTATGAATGCAGTAAAGGCACTTCTGCTGATGATGGGCCGAGTCGAGCCACGAGTCGCTGCCACAGGGAAATAAGCAGAAGCCACGCAATTACAGTGCTTCCACTCGCAAGAGTCATGACGCAGGGCACATCATCGCTAATTAAGGCCTGATGAAGACGAGCGCTCATTACCAGCAAAACACGGTAGCTTTTTCGTGCAAATCGGAGCCTAAATGAAACCTGTTGACTCAATCAAGCAGAGAGAACGAACTTGGAAGAAAACGCAATAACACGTTGGAAACGTTTCTGTGACATGCCCTGGTTACAGTGTCCCTGGCAATCTGGCTGGCTGTGAACCCCTGTGGGCACAATCTTGTCCTCAGAAGCTGCGAAGCGCAATTAGAGCACCCCAACCCCGCCTTGCCATTCCAGCCATTACACCAGTCTCTCAATTCTTAATTGAAAGTGCTCAGCCAGAAGGAAAAAAATAATAACTCCAGCCAACACCCCAGCTAAGATCACTGCTGATGATCTTTAATCTAGTTAAGGCTACATAATGTCAGAGATTACAGTAAGCGCCAGGCCTCATGGGGTTCAGTCAACTAGATACCCAGATTAAAAGGATTTGACGCCTGTCAATTATGCATCACTTAACCCTGGCCGGATTGGGAGTGACAAAGACAAAGCTTGTTCGGTCTGCTACGTACTGTACATCTCCTACTCCCTGCACTAGACCACGACTCAATGATGGCTGTCCTGCACTGCTCCTCAGTGACGGCTGTTGAGAGGTCTAGACTGCAGTCAGAGAATTATCATTAAGGAAACCATGAACATTGGCTTTCCTCCAAGACGCGTAGGCTTCGCAGGCTCAGGATCTGGCATGGACAGGAGCAGAGAGTGTCTGTGAGGAGCAGTCACTCATGGCACAGGCTCGCTAGAGAAGGCATTAAGGAGAAGCAGCCTTTTCCAAATTCAAAAGGAGCCACAAAATGAGCTCCCCACGCAAACCTAGGTTAAGTCTTCGTATTTGTAATCAAACCTGGCACAACTCGTTAAAGAAAAAATGGTGTCTGTGCCCGAGACTGGGATTAAGTAAATATTTGGTTCAATGTCGGATCTCCATTCTAAATGTAATTAGTAAAAGGCAGGGGATTAAAATCATGGCAAAAAGCCATTGTTCATTGACAATGTTGTGGTCACCTTATGTTCATTTTCACCAGACCTCCAAACACATTACCATCAGAGCCCCACTATATAAGATCAGAGAGATAGGCAACAAACAGCTGAAGACCTCCACCTTCGCATAACTTCTCCTCCCTCACTCCTCACCCACTCCCACTGACTACCTATCTCTCCCTAACTGTCTGAGTGATCTACGGTTCTGCTACGATCAGCAAAGGACAGCCACACCATCTAGCACCATCTCAAGTCAGCAGAAGCCACTGTGTCTTGTATCGTTACTGCAATCTCTGTTACTGTGTCTAGTCCAGGGGTGGGCAAACTTTTTGGCTCAAGGGCCACATTGGGTTTTGAAAATTGGCCGGCGGGCCACACAAACCCCCCCACGACACACGCCTAAAAAAATACATTTTTTATAGCCTATAATTTAGTATGAAAAGTATTTGTTTTAAAATACTGCTAATTTGTTTTAAAAATACTGCTAATTTTATGCTGTTTAACAAATGTATAAATTGTACACTATCGCTTTAAGACAGTCGCTTTAATTCACGTTTATTTCTCAATGATCTTCTGCCTGCTCCACTATGGCCAGTGCTGTACCTACGGCTGGGCCCTCTCACAGTTTTTAAATGGTCAGTAGTGAGAACTACTGTTGCCTTCATGATTTCCTTTTAAAACTTTCTTATAAGGAGGAGATATCAATTATCAACAATCACAAGCCAGCTGGAACCTGCGGCTCTCTCTCCCTCTCGTGAGTGCAGACGCGTTCCCAATTAAATGGATTGCATATGTTCACGTTAGATCTGCTGCAAAGGAGATAACTAAGAGTTAACTTAGTTTAACATGATGTTATCTCTATTAAACATCATGTTTTGACATTGACATTGTAAACGTTATCTAAGGAGAGTGAAAAGCAGTTTGCAGTAAAGCTAACCAACGTCTATCGCAGGAAAAAAATAGCGAGCAGCCTGATAACTAGCCTAAATGAAATGCTCGGCGGGCCGGATGAAAGTGCTTGGCGGGCCGGATCCGGCCCGCGGGCCGTAGTTTGCCCATCCCTGGTCTAGTCCATTAAATCTGGCAAATGCAATTACGCTCCACTGATGAAATGCAACACGATCCACTGGGAGAACAGCAGGCTGCCGGGGCTACAGTGAGTTGGTGTCACCAAGGGAGTGTCAGGATAAGAACACACACACACACACACACACAGGGAAGAGCATCATCAGCAGATCCACCTCACGCACAATTGGGTTTTACATTAGGGTTCAACCAAGGCCTGGACGCTCTATTGACGGTAGAAGAGGTGGCAGGTGAGGCTTGCTTGTCAAGTCAGCACATCCATCTCTTTGGTGAATCCATAACAGCATCCTCTACAACTTTTCATCTGGACAGTTGAAAAACACCATTGGGCAACTTATCGTGATTGCTCCAGTCAGAACTAAGGACCATTCATGTGATTGCTCAACAAACAGGTTGTGTTACTCAATACACCCTCCTCCACCCCCTAGCCCCCATTCCAGCACTGAGCTGTTGAGAAGTGTCAGATGACATAGTCAAGAAAGTAAAAGAAGATTAAAGGGCACTCAGATGGGCACAATAAATAAAACTCAGGCAGACTGACTTGACTTGTCTTGTCTGTACAAATGCAGGTCAGTTTGCTGCTGAAAGACATAAAACATTCAACGAGCATCATCAGACTTGGCACCGCACCGCGCTGAGAACTGATGTCATGAGAATCTGCGAATAGGTTCTGCGCACACTCGCTCTTCACTCACTCACTCACATACACACACTCACACACACATACACACACTCACACACACATACACACAGACTCTTTGCACCTACGCCAGATGTCTGAAAACACAGCAAGACTCGTTCTCGGGAAAAATCCCCAAAAAGAGAAACTGAATGAATGAATGGCCATAAAGAATCCCCCCGCCCCCCCTCCACACACACACAAACAGACTTTTCACTACACTGAGACCGAGTGAGTCAACACAAATGTGAATCACAGCATTAGCAGTGACTAAGGGGACACCAATCCTGCTTCACCCCAGTGCTGGGAGGATATGCATCACTTCCACAGCCTCCCTCCTGAAGGATGATGCCATTCCAGAGAGTTGCTGCATTCTAAACTTCCCCTAATAATAACATAAGATGACAAATGCAATTTCATCACAAGCCCAGAACAGGAGTCTACTGGAGAAACACACCTCATGCTTCATCAATACTAGAGCTGTGCATATGAATCATTTAAAATATTCTACCACTTCTACTTTAACTGCGTTAAAGAATAACCAAATAGGGATTTTAATATCTGTGTAGCATATCTTGAACGGTTAACCATAGTAATTTGAATATCTGTGTAGATCAGAACCCTCTACCCTGTCTCTCTCTCTCTCCTCTCTTCCTCCATCCCTCTCTCTCTCTCTCTCTCCTCTTCCTCCATCCCTCTCTCTCTCTCTCCCTCCTCTTCCTCCATCCCTCTCTCTCTCTCTCTCCTCTTCCTCCATCCCTCTCTCTCTCTCTCTCTCCCCCTCGCCCCCTCTCTCTCTTCTGTTCTTACCTGTTCTCATCCCACCTCTTCCCACACTTCACCTTGCCTCACTTCTCCTCAGGCCTGACAGTGAAACTATTGCGTAATCCTGTCTAGGTGTAAGCGGCCCTCCCACCCATAACTCTCAGGTGCTACAGAAGAAAGGAAAAGAGGGAGTGAGCGAGAGAGAGAGAGAGAGAGATTGAGAAAGAGAGAGGAAAAAAAGACGCTAAACCCGGCAGCTTAATTTTGCTTCTCTCGCAGAGTTCCAGACAGACACTAGGCAACCCCGTCAGCCTCTCTTAGAGACCTGGCACAGAGCATCCCTCTGGACTGAGACTGAGACTAAATGAGATCTGCCACTGCAGCCTGGTTCTACAGGTCGTCTTCTACAAGTGCTTTTACTGTCTGAGGGGAAGATTATGCCCCCTCTCCTTCCCTCCTATTCCCCCACTTTGGGAGTGCATGTCACTCATCTAAATGAAACCCAAATCCTCCTCACGGGTGCCACGGCGCTCTCTCTGCCTGCCGATGGCAGATAAGAGCTTATGCACTTTACAGCCGGGGATCTAACTTCAGAAATACACTTCACAGAGAGAAAGAGAGAGAGAGAGAGAGAGAGAGAGAGAAAGAAAGAGAGAGAGAGAAAGGCAGAGGCAGACACAGAGAATAGACAAAAAGCAGAAGCAGAGGGGGGAAAAAAAACAGAAAGCCGGGAAGACAGAATTAAACTCAACAGTGAGAACGGGAGAGATTGCGTAATAATGCCAAAACTAGACATCAAGTGTTAAAAATGGATGAGACAAAAAAACCATAACCCGTGACATGAAAGCACATGAGGCAAATCATACTAACGGAGAGAAGGACAAATGGGAGAGAGGGACAGAGGACGGACAAAAGAGAGTCCAGGATCATCATGACGTGATCATTACAGCTTCATGTATGTTGTTCATGCATTGTATTCTGCCTCAAATGATGGCTTCACAACGTGAAAGTGATTCTGTTCATGTCCTTGTGCAAAGACAAAATGATTAGTATTCAAATGACGCAGGCCAAACATAAGTGTGAGAGCTGCAGAAATCTATCCTTTTTGGGAATATTGATGCAAAGCCTGCTGGCGTCATGTTCCGATAGCCGTCATGAAAACAGATGGAGAGGAGAAATATTTCTCTTGTAGGCTGTAATCAGTAACTAAAACATCAACACTGGTCCAGCTGTATTCCAATCAATCACTGCCATAGAAAGACAAGCATCCCTATTTGATTTTCACACTGCTCATCAAGTGAAAAGTTAAATCCTTAGTTGTCTATAGTACGTAAGTCTGGTGGAAACAGCACAGTGTACATCATCTTGATGATTTGGCTAAATCCATGTGACACTTTCTTTCATCAAATAACCCTAAGAGTATACGCAGACATACTCAGACAAGTGAGATATGGACTGCTGACGGGGGAAAAAAACACTTTTCAGGGTTTACCACATCGTCACCAAGGATGAGACATTCACCTCATCACCAGGGGAGAAAGCAAATACAAACACAGGACATCGAATGGTTGGACATGGTTGGCAAGCTGTGTGTGGTAACTGTGAACTGAATTATTTAAGAGAGATGAAGTTGTAGTAATGAGACTACGGATGCCTCAGTGGAGTTCAATATTTAGATTTGCAGGAGGCCCCAGTTTACACAAGAGGAGCTAAACGTTCCCATTAACGTGTCTGTTGCCCCACAAAGGCTCGGAGCTGATGTCATTCCTCTGGATGACTAGCAACAGTATTGAAATTACATTCAAAAATACATCAGATACGTAAGCAATATATAAACATTCAACTGTGCAAGACCTGCTATCAGCTCAGTGATATGAATCCAACAGAAACCATGGCCGGATGAATCTCACTACAACGCATACACTGGATCTTTGATCTGAACTTCGATTTCAACTTGCAAATGCTAAGCTGTCAGTGAGGTTAGGGGAAGTCCATCTAACAATCTGCATCTTTATGGCCTTTAAGTTTGTGGCTGGTTCAATACCACCCTCCACTGAATTGACCAGTGGAGCAGCTACCACCACATTGATTAAGCCAACCTTGCACCTGCAGCTGAACTAGCCAGCATAACTCCATGGCTCAGAGCGTGGAGGAAGAAGTATGGATTCTAGAACCCCCTTTGTTAGCTTAAGGAGGAAAACACTATGAGGGGGAGGAGAGAGGTGGAAGGAGGCGTGTGTTACAGGGTGTTGAAATTCACCGGCCATTTCCCGGGCAAACACTTTAGCATGTCATCGCGTTTCCCCAGCCTGACCGGGCTCTTAATTCAACAAATCCCGCTAAGCTCTTTCCTAAAACAGGGGGCTCTCCACAGCACTCTCACGGGCACATGCCTCATTAACTCAATAGCAGCCCAGCAGGTTCACAGTGCTCTCCGCGCTGGTTTCTCATTACGGGCCCTATTCAATAGCAGCACCAGCCAGCTGGGCAGCCAGCACTCTTAGCACATTTAGGAGCGAATGAAGCAGGAGTAGATCGAGGGAGAAGGAGTGAGAGAGAGTGAGGGAGAGAGAGTGAGGGAGAGAGGAAGAGAGAGGCTGAAAGAGAGAGAGAGAGAGACGAAGCAAGGGAAGGTAAGAGTAGATTGAGGGAGACCGAGTGAGAGAGAGCAAAAAAGAAAGAGAGAGACTGAAAGAGAGAAACAAAGCAAGGGAAGGTGAGACAAGGAGTAGATTGAGGGAGACAGATAGAGCAAGAGAGGGAGAGAGAGAGACGAGACAAGGGAAGGTATGAGAAGTGTGAGAAAGTGCACAGTGTGGGAGCTGTAGCCAATGTACCAGAGTAAATTTGCCTGAACAAATCTGGGCCCCAAAGAAGGAACATGTGCTCTATGGAGCGTGCTCAGGCTCTGTCCCAAATCTCTATGCCAACACACACCATCACTGGCCTGGCTATTTCACTCCCTCAACCTGGTTCCATAGCTCTCCTGCCTGACCACCTGGTTAGAGTGAGATTACATTCAGGATGGACGGATGGATTACATGACCCTCCAGATTAGTAACAGAGGCAAATTTATAATCTGTCAGACTGAAAAGAGATTCTATGAGAACTTTAGCTCAGGGTCTTTGCAGGGTAAAGAAAAATCACCCTTTGTTGACAAATAAGCATAACACTGCTGCTGTCAATCATTTTAATCCTCCACAAGGCCAACGACACATGCACCCACCCAAATAAAAATGAGAAATGATTCACGACACAACATCTGAGAGTGACCAATACAATCAACCTTATTTGTAACCTAAAGGCTTTCATTGATAATATACCATGTAAGAAATAAATATTAGCAGATTAATTAAAAACCTAAAAAGAAAAGTAACAGGGAAGGTACTAACATGAATTTGTTTTCTTTTTGTTTCCTAAAGGGAATAGACTCCACAGTCCAGAGAAAAACATTTAAAGCTCAGAGCCGAGCTGAAGAAAACGAGAATGAATTGGGACATAAATCAGTGCGTGTCGCTGCTGGTGAAGGGGTCTGGGCTCAGCGGCATTGATCTGGAGAAAGCCTGCACAGGGATGAGAGACATGTTCAATAAGTGATTAGTCTTCCAGCTCAACGGCAGGAGGGGGGAGTGGAGATAATCAGGCCAGGGCACAGAATAGGGGGGGAGGGGGGTGGGGCAGGATAGTGTGTGTGTGTGTGTGGATGAAGCTCAAGAGTGATGGACAAAGGGAGAACATGTGTGCATGAAGGTCTATCTGTGTGTGAGCTTCAGAGGGACAGGTTTGGTGTTTGGTGTGTGTGTGTGTGTGTGTGTGTGTGACAGGGAAAGTGTGCGGTGTGTGAAAAAGTGGGAGGCTGATTCACTGATATCTGGATTATCCCATTAGCGGGGAGAGCCACAGCAGGCCCCATAAAGCCCTTCTGCTGAGAGATTCACAGCCACTGCTGCCAGAAGGGCTCTCCGCCTGGAGGAAGCACGGGTGTGTGTGTATGTGTATGTGAATATGGGGGGGTGGGGTCCACTCAACACACACACACACACACACACACACAAACACACAGACTAGACTATGTCATTGCTATTTCCAGCAGAGTTCTCATCAGATCCATTGCGAATAGACAAAGCTAAAAGAGCCGGCCTGAATTGTGAGCTAAATCTGTCTGAACAGATCGTCTGAGCATGTCGGGATAGCCTGTTGATGTAATAATCTTGACAATGATAACCAAAACAGACACTGCTTTCCCACTGACAGGGTTCCAAGTGCGTGATCATGAAAGTAGTTAGGTGTGCTGATGGGGACGGACCGCTTGATGCTGCTCTTCTGGTTTGCAAACTGCCACTTTAGTATTTCTCGGGATGAGGTCATCAGTTACCCAAACGCAGATCGCTGTGCATGCAAGTCAGAGAGAGAGCAGGAGCGCAATGAGCCATGGTGCTAGAGAGGGAGGCTGATGCTTCAGCAGGGGGGGAGACTGCGGGGGGGGGGGGGTTGAGAGAAGGAATGCCTTGCCATTCTGTGCGCCCATTTGCCTATGGGATTGACGCCGCCTGCCATGTCCTGGGTGCCCTCTGATGGCCTTGCTCGGCTTGTTTATTTCCAAGCCTGTGTCCTCCTGTCCGACACCATGGTTTTGCACAGGGTTTCTATACAATCATACTACATACATCGTTGGTTTTTGCATTGCATGTCCAGGAAAAGAAGTTGTGTAAGTTTCTGCCCCATTCACACCACCTGTCCTGATAATAACAGTCAACAAACAGCAGATAAACCACAGTGTATCCAAACAGGATAGAAATGTGGTGGTGAGACAGTTAGTCTCAGCTTTACATACGACACACACAGAGGGAGAGAAAATACCGGGACGTGTCTCCTCCCCTCACTAAACACACCTACAGTAAGAGTGGGTCTCTGCCATTCCCTAGTTCTACTTCCTCTCCCTAACCACAGTGGTGTGGTGCATAGCTTACACTTGTGTCTAATGCGGAATTCCAGACAACTCGGACATCGGAGGTCGGACTTCAATTTCAACCTTGAAGTTGAGGTAAATCGACTTACACCGAGTTCAGAAATGGGAACTCTGACTTCAAGTGGCGTTCCATTGTACTTTTTCCCAGTAGGAGGTCAGAAGTCATGACCTTCAAGTTTGTCTGGAATGAAATTGGGAAATAGAATATATCTGATTTCCGAGTTGTCTGAAATGAAGTGTAAGGTCCAGGCTGCACCGCGTCCACAAGTGAAGCTCTCCGTTTGCAGAGCGTAAAAACAAGACTGGTCTAATTTTGGAGTTTTAGAAATCTGGTCTAATTTTTGCGAACCTACACGTCACTATCACGTCTGGTGTAGCCAGTTCCATTGATTAGAGTAGAAGCTAGGGGTCCATTCATAAATTCAATCTGCCGTGCTCTGGATGCTCCGAGAGTGTGACGCTCTAAACAAATGAACATTTTTAATTTACGAACGGTTAAGACCAGCAGGCCAGCCGAATGATTAGCACAGTTAGGTCAGGGATATAATTGGCTTTAACAACGTATCATGGCTGCCACACGTATCCTGTATCTGTTCGATGAGTCGTGAGTTGTGCACATCTTAAAGTGACGCATCTCCATGATGCAATTACATGAACCCTAGAGTTTAGTAAACGCAGCAAGTAAATAAGCATGCAAGACCAGCTTTATTTGAATTTTGTGGTCTGCACTCTGGTTGAGTCCTCCAGTAACATGTGTAATACTTGGACAAGGATTTGCTCATAACGCAGTTGTATGCGAACATATGCGAATACCTGGTCAGAAAGCAAGTATATATCCCCAGCCTAACACCTTGTGTCGGGCCACAAGCGATTCCATTATCATCCGCCGGTGACCTTTGCTCATTCAGGTTCAGGTTCCAGAAACAAATCAAGTCACCCCTGACGGTCCCGCAGCATTAGTCAGGACTTCAGTCCCCCTCCCCCTTTCCCCCACCCTCTCCACCCTCCGCAGGCACCATCATGGCGCTGGCCGCATCAGCACAAATATCTTCTTCTGGGCTGCTGTGAAGCCACCAGCCTTGCCACACTCTTTCAGAGGAGCTGCCCTGCAGTCCACGCCATCCTCTTCCTGACGTAGCGGTAAACAGGGGTTGGTTTATTGAGCCTTTCTGATCGCGACTCTGTCACATCTTCATTAAGCCTCATTTCACGGAGAATAAGTCACACCAGGGACCGAGTGAAATCCCTAAATTCTTTTAATTGCTTCAAAACTGTTCATGGAAGATCAAAGTTTTTAGTTGACTTACAAGCGAGTTAATTTCGTGTGACAATTCGTTTAGAGAGTTTCTGCTCCTGTGCCTCCTGCGTTAAGACTGCAGCACTGCGCTATTATTTTGCTTCAAAAGTGTGTTGTAATTTGCCATGTCTATTGTCTAATAGCCTAAGTCATGTGAATGTCGCTTTCATGACAGACACTACAATAAGAGAGTCTTAACCAGTAACTTCTGATAATCAGACAGGCACAGAGGGGAGTGAGCAAGAGAAACATAAATTAGAAATTAAGCGTTTTTCCTTCAAAATGAACAAAACAGAGATTGAAACTGTTGCATCAAAACAGGGAGACAACTTGTCAGACTTTGGCTCTGACCATGAACCTGTCCAAAGCCACAATGTCTGAAGCGTGAGAAAGTTAAGTCAGGCCTCCAGGCAAAATATGCATGCTGTGCATGATGTTCTTCTATCACTATATTCTCTCATGTTAGGCTAGTAATTTGGGGTCCAGATTACAATGAATAAACATTCTTCTTGGAGCATGTTTACTAAAATCACCCCAGCCACAAACAATGCTTACAGACAGGCCATGCTCGCCGAGGGGGAGAGAGAAAGAGAGAGAGAGAGAGGGGGGGGGATAGAAAGAGAGAGGGGGATAGAGAGGAGAGCTTAAGCATATCCGGTCGGGCAGCAGAGACAGGGACCTGTCACCACAGCTTCACGAGTCCTGATGATCCTCGGCCGAGGCAACTGTCAGCAGCACGGCTCTCACCTCACTCATCTGCTCCACAGCTCCATCCTATCCCAGTTAACTCCCTGGCCACTCCCACCGGCTCTCCATAACAACAGCCTCTTTTCATCAGGCAGTGAAAGAGAACACCTCCAGCCGTGGCCAACTGACCTCTAGAGAGGTCTCCTTGACGCAGCAAGGAAATAAGGCATTGTGCCACAGGCTAAACCCTAACATCTTCCCAGACAATTAATTGATGTGGGGGGTGGGAGTGGGGAGCACGGACTTCCTTGCAAAAGATCAAAAAGAATGCATACATATAAACCACAGTCAATCAAGACTCCCTCTGGTGCCTTGTCTCCCCTTAAAGAAACCCAACCTAGCCTCACATCACTCCCTCCCAGACTAACGAGTTGTCTCTTGGGACTTCTGAGGTTGCTTACAACTAATTCCTCACAGACAGTAGACCTAGCCAACGTCTCTCCTAGCCGGCGGAGCCTTGAGGTTGTTTCAGTCGACACCGTTTTACAATGAAAATCCCTTGTAATTGCCATGCGGTTCGTGGTGACAGGTCCGCAGTGGCCGGCGTCTTGGGGCTCGCACTGACGTGCTCATTAACAGGTCACAGCTGAGCTGCTCCCTATCTCGCTCCCAGGGGCTCAGTGAGGTGTGTGTGTGTGTGTGTGTGTGTGTGTGTGTGCTGCAGGCATTGAAGAGCCAACAACGCAACGCCACAAACCCCCTTCCAGGCCAGGACGAAACCAGAAGCGGAAAGATCCTCAATATCATACAACTCCTCGTGAAAGGAATTGGACAGGTTTGAGTACTGTGCATTCGGCGCCCGTATAGCTGGAGCTTTGACCACCCCGCCCGACCGAGCCAAACGCAGGGCTCCCTAGTGGCGAGAGGAGACGCCACCCTTCTGACAGAGCTCTCCTCCACACACTCTGTTCTATTATTCAAAATGAATGGAGGGCCCTTATTAAGAGCCTTTGGAAACTTTAGCCAGCTGATAAA
The DNA here is from genome assembly GCF_046254945.1 of Alosa pseudoharengus. Lineage (NCBI taxonomy): Eukaryota > Metazoa > Chordata > Actinopteri > Clupeiformes > Clupeidae > Alosa > Alosa pseudoharengus. The sequence continues at coordinate 27,292,091 of NW_027468565.1, read as the reverse complement.
AAGCTCCTTTCTGTCATCTGAAGTGCCCTGGCTAGCACTAAACGGCTGCCTCTCAGCTCACATCTCTGGCAATCTGCCATCTGCCCCGCATGTAATATGAAACTAAAAATGACTAAAAGAAGGGGGAAAGAGAGAGGCAGTGAGAACAGAGTGTGTGTGTGTGTGTGTGTGTGTGTGTGTGGGGGGGGTGGTAGTGGTAGGGGGGGGGGGGTTGGTAGTGTTGTAGCAGCTGCACCCTCTCAACTCCTTCAACCAAACACCTAAGCGTACACCAGACAGGTGAATACAGTTGCCATCAAGTCCCTGTTCACTCTGCCACAGAGAACAACACAGGCACTGTGGCTCAGCACTGAAGCGGCCTCCTGGCATGGCAGGCAGGGAGAGGAGGAACAGGGCCAAAGCTGTCACGGCCCCCTGGGGCGGCTGACACCCGTTTAAGAAGAAGAGGATTGAGCTGGGGCTGACACTACAGATTCTACATCCAGACAGATCAAGCAACAGACAGAATAAGGGAGGGAGAGAAAGGGGGGTGGGGTACTGTGTGTGTGTGTGTGTGTGTGTGTGTGTGTGAGAGAGAGAGAGAGAGAGAGAGAGAACTAGAGTGAAAGCACAGGCACAAATGACAAGATAGGCAACTTGTCAATCAGGCATCAAATGCCGTGCCTAGATCAGCAACATGAGCATGACCTATCTGAGACCAAAATCACTGCAGTAGTACTCTGTCTGCCATCCCCACATTCAGTACTTATTTCAAACCAGAAGACAGAAAAGAACTTCTGCTACAGGTCTGCGATTCAAAACCCCTGACTGGCCCAGGTTAAACCCGTGCGGGCCCTCTACAGCAGTGTTTCTTAACTGGTGGGTCGGGACCCAAAAGTGGGTCGCGGAACCGTTCTGGGTGGGTCGCAGAGCTTGTGGTTAAAAATAAATTTTAAAAATCAGCAATTTAAAATGATACCTTATCAGATCTAATATTGGAACTTTATTTTTTTGATAAACTTTATTTGTAGTCTACAAATCAGTCATTGTCATTGACATAGACAATGTTTATGACAGGTCATGTTAGATAATTTTAGTGGTAAACGGAAGTAGGCTGCTACTCTGAATATTTGAAGTAGCCTACAGTAGGCTCAGATATGGATTCGCTTAAACTGAGGACAAAATAGGATAGAAACCCCATTGTGTGGTGTGCAGTAGATGGCTGGCACATGAGAGCATGAAACCATCAAAACTAAAATGCCACATAGAAACAAGGTACCCCTGTCAAAGTCATACCTGTAGAGTACTTTGAAAGGTGACATCAAGAGTTGAAGACTTCACAAATGTAGGCTAATGCCAAACAAGTACTGTAGGCCTACAGGCACTTCGCTTGTCTTACCATGTAGCTCGCCATATCCATGGCTTGAACGCTAAAAAAAATATATGGGTCGCGACTTTATGAACATGGGAAATTGTGGGTCCCAAAGTCAGACCAGTTGAGAACCATTGCTCTACAGTATGTAACAACTTGAATGCTGAATGTGAACGTAGTATTTTGAACGTAAACATAGTGATGTCATTAACGGCTGCTTATTTGAAACATGGAAGGCGGGCTTGGTAAAGCACAAACAAGGAAGTAGAATTTGAAATACTCTACACACTGCCTACCCTGCACCTTACACAGGCGCCGCATAATGCAACTGGGGGAAATCATGTTGAGTGGTAATGATTAACTCTGCAGATATAACATGCAAACAAGAGAGTAAAGGTTCTCATGTAACCATGTGCTGGGTGTTTGCTCTGAGTTGTCCAAGTGGGCGGTGCCTATCATCCTTCCTTTTCCCTTGTCAGTTTTACACAGCAAAACAGCTACCAACCTTCCCTCATTGTCTGCTCCACTACATATATTATCACAGTCCTCAATGTTTGGGAGACATCTGAATGGTCTAATGGCGGCATAGAATAGAGCATGGTATCAAATGTTGAGCTCTCCAGAACATTGTGCACCTGACTCACATATCTAATCCAATGACAGTGATGACTAGGTGTGTCAGTATTCAGGACAGTATCCAGCATGTCCATCATCCAAAGTGAGTGACAGGCTATCTCCATCATATGTTTGGTCTTAGCTGGCAGATTTTGGTAGAAAGAAAGACAGAGAGAGAAGCAAGCCGGAGAAAAAGAGATGTGAACAACTAACTCACTTGATGAAGCATCGGGCTCCCTCGAACGTATATCCCTCCTCCCATCCAGTCGGTAAATCTGGTTTATAAGGGACAAAGAGAGAACAGCACAGATCAGCATGAATGCAAAAGGCACACAATGTAAGGACCTGTGCTCGGGTGTCAGACACCAAGCCAGACGAACGTCAGGAGGACAAACAGTATTCTAATGTTACTGCACTACTACTTGCTAAATGATAGTCACAGAAACGGTGCAACCTGCCGCTTGATCTGTTCAACCTCCTGCAGCAAGGTAGCCGTCAGAGTAGTCTATCTAGAATCTGCGCTAGGCTACTCGTTGCCTCATCAGCATCAACTCTTCTAACGTTAGTCATGGAATGTTATCTGTTGTTATCTCACTGTAAGCAAATAAGGAACGCTACATCTAGTGTTAATCTGTTGCTTTGATAACTTGATGTGTCCTGAAGAATGGGGCTATCTTACAGAGTAATACCTTATGTAATATGCACAATTATTTGATTATATCTCGCTGTAGTGCTGATGACTGATGTCCCCCGTATGCGAGTCTAGTCCAATGCTGAATACCTTGCTAAGTTAGCTAATCACGTTGAGACTGAGCACATAACACTCACTAATGAACTGCATGCTTGTCAATCACCGCGCGCAGAGCTTTAAATTCACAAACCGCAGTGTGCTCCGCCAGACCCAGTAAGCACCAACTTCGCGGGCTAAAAACAACTGTGGTACAAAATCTCTGGTAAAAACCAAGATCTTTTAAACGTATTGGAAATCATTACTTACATTACCAGATGACTATGGAATACAATCAGCAGCGCTTGCTAACGTACGTCTGTTAACGTTACCTGCCAAACGATTAGCAGTTTAACGTGTGCTACCCACTACAACGGCTGTTGGCACAACTATCGATAAAGCCGTTAAATTCGGTTAACTTTAGCGGGCTGGTGTTAGGTACAAATGTCTGGTTAATTTGCCACAGCTGAACTGAAACCGGTAGTAGACAAATACAACATACACTTTTGGAACTAACGTTATGATATTGTGTGAGTTAACGTTACATACGTTAAAGATGAGAGATATCTTTGCTGCAATACTGGAAACTTTGATGAGGTGTACTTACCTGGAGTTTTCCTATGCCCTGTGATGACTGCTTCTCCACTGACTGGATGCAGCCAGGTTGTACTCTTTGCTTCTTCACTGTTGATAAGAAACGGGAAAGGTGAACATGAGGGGAAATCGAGAGTGAAAAAATATTATCGAAAGATTGGTCAATACATCCGGGCCGTATATCCAATAGATAATTACTTGATAAAGAAAATCCGTCCGTCCCGAGTAACCCCAGAACTCCACGAAGAAGGGAGACAGGAGATCCAGTCCGGGTTTAGATCCGCCGCCATGTCTGGCTATTCACGGGTTTGAGCTGCGCGTCTCCGCTCGAGTCGCGCGTACACGGAAACCCTGGCAACTAGAGAGTGAAAAAGCAAAGGAGAGAACCTCTGGGGGGCGGGAGCGCTCCGGTGCCGTGAGAGGTTTTTCTTTCTTTATGCTTCGAGTTGGAGTTGAAATTAGAATGTTTGCACAAAGTGTGACATACAAAGGCAAAATTGGTTGAACTTGTGTTTTAATACGTTTTACTCGATATGTCGTTACCTTGAACATCGTTCCTGAAAGTCTTTTTAGGCCAAACAGTGGCCAGCATCACACCACCCTAGAACTGAGCTACATTTTATGAAGACTCTGTACTGTTCTCAATACAGATGCTTTGGGATGAGGTGGGCATAGGCTACCGGCACTTCTGAATAAACTATCCTCCCTTGCTTGTGTATTGTGTGAGTGTTAGTGATTCATATATTTAATCCTACATCATGTATAGACCTGGGTTTCCAATCCGAAGGCCTGTCTTTTCCGCCTCAGGACAAATCCACCTGTTGCTCTTCTGCCACTTATGTGTGCCACAAGCAGTGTTTGCTTCTGATCTCTAACACTTGTGACAAACATTGGTTTGAATTATTGAATCCTGTGCAGCTGCACGTATGCTGTTGAAGAATTCCCACTGTTACATTTTACACATAATCAGCCCATAATAATCTATGCCAATTCACCAGCATAATTGAATGCTAAAAGAACAGCCATGCATGATTGAAGTTTGTTTGCAAGAGTAGGCTACATAACACAGCAACTCACATGACCCTGTAAGCCCCCTTGAAATCATGCATATTTTCATTATTATGCTCTCAGATGTTGGTGTCAGACAGCTTTTCACAAAAGTGGTTATACAATCAGCCTTAACAATAGATATGACATTCAACACCACTGTGATTGTGCACAGCCCGTCAGGGGTCATTGTGTTGTGCGCCATTGTGCCGTTTTGCTTACCAAGCACTTTTTTTCACAGGTGCCAGTTTTTGAAGGAGCCTGTCGGATCGGATGTGAACTGCCTTTGAGGTAATGTTATCGGCGTGAGGCTCTGGGTCAGTTGAGCAGCACCACCAAGCATAAACCACAGTGGTCAGACAAATAGATTTGAAAAGTAAATTGAAATGAAAATCTAATTTAGCCAGCACTCTATTCTTAGCGCTGTGGATTAAATGTCAACACTCAATCTTGGGATGCCTTCACACGTACACCACAGTAAATTAAATTGTCTTTGATCCATGGAACCATATTGAAAATGTGGATGTCTTTAGAAAAGGTTCATGACTGTGGATGTCTTTAAAAAAGTTTCATGAAATACTTAGGTCATGTGGGTATGTAATAGTCATACCTTGTGATCTAACACAACATGACTAGTTGTGTGAGGTAATAGTACAAAAATACATTCTGCAGTGAGGTGCAATAACAGACAACAACAGTAGCCTACAGTACTCACCATTCAGTGTGTCTGTCATGCTGAGTCGATAAACTGTTATAATGCATTTCATCTCAAGACATTAGCAGTGTAGAAGCCAGGGCCTTGGGGCAGTGTCAGTGTATGGTTAGCTAAATCTGTGTGGGATGAGGTTTCAGCAAGAGAGGGAAGCTCTGTAGTTTCTTTTTAAAAAAAACTATCACCCAAACACACAATGTAGAAAGCGGGGGTGGAGTGAATACAGTCCTGGGAGTGAGCAAACGGAATTAGGAGGAGTGGGAGATAGAGGCAGGGTCAGACAGGGCAGGCCTGTGCACTTGGCTGTAGCACTTTTATGTCAACACTGTTAAATGCCTAGCTCATTTTGGCTCAGGGTCCTCACTGGTTGTGTATTGATTGAGACTATAAAAGAGAAGGGGGAGACGTAGATAGAAAACCCTTAGCAGCTCCCTGGAGGCTCAGATAGTTTAGTCCCCTGAGCCAAGCAGTGTATTAAATAGCCATGACTCCAAATAGTTTGCTTGTTTGAATTATGTTGTATTGAAAAATATAAGGTCACATCATTGATGAAAATATTTGTCCAGGTATATAACAATTAAAATAAAATATATAAACAGGCCTGTTATTTTGGTATGTCATCACTTCTCCAAGGGAACACTTTTTTAGTCAACTTTCCTGAAAGTGTTTTTTTTTTTGTTAACAGTAATGGATGTAGTTAACAGTAATATAAAAACAGTACCAGGAAGATTTCAGTGGAAAAAGAAGCATTTCCCTAGGACGTGTTGTTACCGTTAGCCGAAACTTAGTGCTTAATATGTTTGTGTGGTATATTAACTCATGTCTTTTGACCAGCACTAACATGGGAATTAAGTGATCCCAGGCTTGTTCCTATGAATATAGCCGAACTGTCTCATCGACTTCATGTCCACAGGCCTACTCTACAGGGAAATTAGGAGGTTAAATGAACTGCTCGCATAGCTTCAGCCTTCCCTTCGCCGTATTGACATAAGTCAAATTCCACTTCTCAGGGAATATTGTTTTCTCTTTTGGACCCCTCTTTACCTGGCGACATCCAAGGTAAACAGCGTGTGCTTGCTATCCTCACCCCCCAGCAGTCTCTTCACATAACGGCCCTGGATGAGAAGAGAAGAGGGATGTTGAGGGAGGTCTCAAGTATTTGTTTAAACTCTCTGTGCCCCATTCTCAGCAGCCAAAGTACAAAACCCTGGATCAAAACTGCTAAGAGCCTTACTCAGTATGTCTTAACAAATGCTTTTCTAAGACAACCATTTCAATGTGTGCAAAAAGAAACCTGTCATAAATGGCAAAAGAGCCCAGGTTTGTGAAAAATACCACACAGCAGCATTAAGTGTTTCACTTATGTCTTTAGCCCTTCTCATAAGCCGAAGATGAATTAGACTTGACCTTTGACTTTGACTTGTTTTGTTTTATATTCAATACTAATAGGATAGCCTTGTAGGAAGCCCACCAATCCCTCTTCTTGATACCACAAATGTTTTCTTTTCACATTCATACCTTATTGTGGTTCTGAGCAGGAACATATCAGCATGTATAAGGATGTGAGGCGCTGCTATTGTACAACTTGCCTATTTAGGATAACAAGCCTACTTTTTAACATGTGCGCTTTATGGGGAAAGCGTAAGCATAACCGCTTTAAGGAAGCGTGCAGGTGAGATGGAGAGGTACCAAAGATTGTTAAGGCGGAGCAAGATACTTCGTCGTAGTTCATGTCTATGGGCGCAAAATGGGGATCGAATCCTGTCTGCATAAAGAGGCGTGTCGATGACGTATTGATGAGCGTACGTTGCAACCGGCCAACAGCAGCGGCATAAATAACCGGCGCACACCTGATATAAAGTCGATTTTCTCCAGACTGGAATGCTCAAAAATGCTAAATATGTACCTGAAATGTTCAGAAGGGTTTGAGGATCATGAAAACGTGCCCGAAATTCACATTCCTAACTCTATAGAACCAAGACCTTAGCATATGTGGTAAAATTCTGAGCTATGCCCATAGACTTCAATGGAGCAGTCGCTGCCTCTGCTCTGCATAAAGGGGGATTTTGACCCCCTCTCGTGCGATACGGGTTCCCGGAAGTGGCTCCTGATGAAATATCTTGCTCCGCCTTAACAATCTTTGGAGGTACATCTGTAAGTCCTTAAATACAACCACAGATAAAACAAGGCAGTTTTATGTGCTTCAGAGATAGGCTACTCTCCAGAAAAACAAATGGAGACAGGGGAGAGAGACCTAACGGCCTCTAACCCTTTGGGCCTTGCCTTGAGTTCTTTGTTATTTCCCTCTGTCTTAAAAAGTCTGTAGTCAAAGATTTCTGTGCCCTGAAAAATTACAGTGTCAACCCCTCACTCCAGGGCCCAAGTAGCCATGGAAAACGTGGCCAGGTAATAAACTGTGGATCAGTGGCCAGGGAAAACGAATAAACAAACAAAACCACTTCAGTCAGCCAAACGCTATTATTCTCTCCTCTGCTCTTTGCCACTTCAGTCAAAAGTCTTTTAACGTCTTCAGGTTTAAAGTCCAAAATCAGGCGGCCAGTTTGCAGGCTCTTTTAACACAGCTGAATATGTTGCCTTGACCAGACCAGCCTTAGCACATGTGCGTGCATACATACGTACAGACAATGGAGCGCAGACATGCAGGCAATTATTATCTCTGTGATTTTCTTCCCTTTTTTTTCCTGTTCTCTGTACGTCAGGCATTGTTTTTCAAGGCATGTCTCTGATGGCTCTTCAACACCCTATTATGTAATAGAACCACAGTTCTATTTAAAAAAAATACTGTTTTCATCATCTTGGGCCACACTCGAGGCGTCAACACAATAATGAATGGTTGCACATTATCAAACAGCTGTCTGAGGTCTTTGTTGTGCTGCCAGCCCAGCGGTCCCCACAGTCCTCCACACGCCGGCCTAACGGGAGCGCAGGACGAGTGTGGGCTCTCGCAGTCTCATTGAACAGGCGTCGCACTCGGAGCAAGCTGATCTCAGTGCAGCCCTCGCGCCAAGCAAATCCTGTACACCGGGGGAGAGAACTCCAGGGCACGGCTCTTGATTAGAACAGAATACTCGTTTCGCCACTCGTTCTGCCTTTTAAAAAGCTGCTCTGCGTTTAGCTCGCATTATTCTTGCAGCGTCCAGTGTTTGGTATTCAGCCAGACATCCTCATGACTACAGCACGTTCTCTCTCTCTGGCATGCCATGTCTCCGCAGGTAATAGGGTACACTTTTCCTTTAATGCAACGGAGTTGATGTGTTGATGTTTTGAACCTGTCAAATAGCATTGGAGAGGTGACAGCATGTTCGCTGGTAGACATCATGAGTTTATTAAACTCCTATACAGTCTCTGCTGCCCTGTTGACAGTGATATCCACCTGCTACCCCACTCAACAGTAAATGCACAAATAACATTGTAATTAAGCTTGCAAGCCTGACCACCAGGATTTCAACCTGACAGGATCGCTCTCATAAGTCCAGGCTCCCCATAGAGCCGACTGCTTTGACAACTACTGATAGGCCTATGGTAATAAACTGGATCAGAACTATGTCATATTTTCTGTCTGGCTTTACAAATTCATTCTAAAGTGAATTAGACTGCTTGACAAGATATGGTAATAAACTGTTGATTAGAATTATAGATGGTCATATATTCTGTCTGTCAAAGTGAATCTTGTAATTTGTCCATCTTTACTGGAGCAAAAATGGGGAAACATGAGTTACAGAGCAGTGTCTGTCACTTTGTCACAACTAAGAGTCCACACCACAAAACTGGTTATTTTATAAGCCATTTGAATATGAACAAGCCTGTAGTATAGACTACACCAAATCAGCCTGCCAGTAGTGACACACTGAACACTTATATCCTCTCAGTACATCCACAGTTACACTGAGTAACTATAGACTTCTTTAAGAGACGTCTAAGAGATTCATATTCAGAAAACAGTATTAGAGTTTCTGTAAGCAACTTGTTTGGTATATTTCAGTTATCTGGTTTTACACTCCAATACCTTTCTGATAGCCTACCTCAAATACAACACACATATCAGAGATAGTTCAGTTGTGGCCAGCAGCAAATGCATATCACATATTTTAAATTCATGAAATGCGAGCGCAGTGATTCTGTCACTACTGTTGTGATTACTAATGAACCTCCTCAGCATCTCTACCTCCCTGACAAGACTTCCAATTAAGTTTTAGAGAAGGCCAGTACATAATGCACTTCTTGTTTTAATGGCACTGACAAAATGGTCATCTTGTGCAGTTTCCATGCGCATAAATATGAACATGGCCTCTACAAATTGACACATAAATCAATGAACATTCCTTTTAATCCTCTCCTTTTAATTGTGTTCTAGAGCACAACTAAGAGCTCCAAGAACAAAGAGGGAGTGGGCTGTTGATGGAATGATGAAATCCTCCTGTTCTGGGACTCACTCTGCCAGTTTTCTCCTTTGCCAGGTTGCTCATTAATCTCCAGGATGAAAGGTGTCATTAAACTGACATGGAAAGAAGCCATTAGTCCCTCATGACTACTTAGGTGATCACAGTGGAGGAGATATTTTAAGTTCTGTTTTTGAGTGCATTGAATACATGAGAGAAGAATCGTAAGGTTCCTGTTAGCTTTTGTTTAGATCCCTGATATTGTCAGCTATGTTGTTCATGTGGACTTCCATGACAGTTCAGTTGCCTTAGAGAAAGCTTATGCAATTAGAGAAAAAAATATACTGCAACTTTTCTGGGACAGAAACATAAAAGATAGTACATCTTATACTTGCCACTTTTACATCTCTAAAATATACATAAAAACGTCTACTGTATGTGGGTTTCTGGATGCTGTTCAACAGTATTGGTTGATGTTCAGCTAATAATAGCTTGACATTCTAATGGTACCATTACTGGGGGATCTCAGCGTGGTATTTAGGTAATGAAGAGTGTGGTCCATTAGTGGCCAGCAGAATTTAATATTGATTAGTGGAGTGTAAAGCACATCCCTGCCACTCACATCAACAAATGAGCTGCATAAGAAGGATGCACTGATATTAACGGCTTTTCCCAGGGCCTGTCCCTGTTGCCGGAAGATTTGCTGATACTGCAGGTTTTGATAGGCAGGGGCACCTCTTAGAAAACTTTATGTGGTGCCATCGATTTTCCGTGTTTAAATAAAATTGTGTTTAGCTGTTTTAGGGGGAGATTATTGATTACCTTTGCTGAAAGCACTAACATGTGGTGATGCCTGCAGCTGCACAGAGTATTTCTGCATGCTTGTATCATGTGCAGTATGCATGGAAGACCTTTAGGTGTAGACCCAGGCAAAGTGAGCATCTAAAAAGTACACCCTGTACTCGGGGCGGATGTCGGGGGAGGGGGTAACACTATGCTTATTACATCCTCAGTGTGGCACTAATTATTTTTTTCAAGTAATCGAGAGAGACATTTAGCTGTTATCTCTGTGTGAAGGACTGTAATTCCCATGTCCCTAATTCATTACATATTCAATTTAGCCATGTCTATGCTCTATCCATTTTCCTTTTTAATACAATATCTTGCCTCGGTTGTTATCGCCCCATTTATAAGTTCCTTATATGCCTCATCTCATTTACAGTACATGCAGAGTTGAATTATCTCATTATTGCTGTCATTTCAACTTAGTATATGAATGGAGAACATTGGTTCAACAAATTCTGATTAAATAGTAGTGATATGGGAAAAAATCAGTTCAAACTGGAACAGTTTAGTCCATGCGATGAGAGAAAAAGACTAGAAGATGTCTGGCCTACATTCAGGGTCTAGGTCATGTGGGAGGGGATGACCTCAAAAGCCAGACATCCTCACAGTAAAGGTCATCCCTCTAAATAGTCACTTGAGGTCAGTGACTATATCCTCGGAGATCCTCAGTTTCACTCATTCATTTACCTGCTGAAAGACACAGCAAATGTACCACGGTGTTAATTCAAACAGCATCATTCAGTGAAAAACACCAAGAGATTCAGTTTGAGAGCAGACAAGACAATGAGAGCTTAATGTAGACACATCATCAAAATCTAAGGCTCAGTTTTGACCAGAGCAAATTAAGCGTATAGAGGAATGATGTATGGCACAGTCAATGTTAGAGCTTATTCCCATTGCATTCATAGCTACAGACATTTCACAGTATTTCCTGGGATTTCATAGAACTAGTTTGGGTAGTGCTTCACAAGAGTGAGTCTGTTGTCTTGGCATGGGCTGGTGACACAGCAAAGGGCTGAGTGAATAAAGGCTGTCTAAATGTGCAGCATTCGGTTTTCCCCAAGGTTGCAGCATGCAGGAGACACATTATGACAGAACAATTCCGACAAAACTGTGTTTTTCTGAAAAGCTGACAGTGATACGCCTTGTCAGGAAGAGGTGTTTGAAACGGACATGAAGACATATGTTTTTACTTTACCGGTGCATGCCAGCACTGAATTACTTTTGAACATGCTGAACGTGCAATAGACCCTCAGTAAAATCCCACAACAGTCATTCTGAAAGGCTACAGGAATTGTCTTGGACTATGATAAGCCTACCTTTTCTTTGAGCAGAATATTTGTGTACAATACAGACTGTGCCAGTCATATTAAATGCATCAAGTTGCCAGTGTTGGGGGTAACGCGTTACAAGTAAGGCGTTAGAGTATTAGTTTTTTTCAGTAATGAGTAATCTAACGCGTTAGTTTTACGAATTCAGTAATCAGTAACTCCGTTATTTTCCAAAATAATTACTCGTTATTAAGAATTTCCCTCATAAGGAAATGAAAGTCCCTGCTTTTCTTCATTTAGTCAGATGTGGCTGCTTGCGTCTGTGCCCTGCTCCTTGCCTCTCTGTGTGTGTGTGTGCAGGCGCGCCTGCAGGTGTACGTCCATACACACTGTGCGTACCATCAAGCTACTCAACAACAGAAAATTTCCCTTGTGTGTGTGTGTATTCACACCAAATTGGCCTACCATACTTTCCCAACTATGCACAGTATCCCTTTAGCTGCATGCCATTAGGCTATTTACCATTTTCTATTACATAAAGTTAGTGAACACGTTATCAAAATTAACGTGCACGCATTTTGTTTGAGCAAGAGAGAGAATACGCACGCAGACACGCTATAGGCTACTTGTTTTCTTTTACTCGGCTATCTATTATCAGCACACAATGTTGAGATAATTCACTAACTCAATACTCATCAATGGATATCACAAGTTTAAACAACGAAAACAAAGGATGGAGGCAGCAAAGCTAGGAGTTATTCCAGATGGGCAAGAACAAGGTAGGCAATTGGTGTGCTTGTCAGAACGTTAGACTGCACTAAAGCCAGACGTCACGTTACTCTAGAACAAAATAGAACAAAACTAAAGGTAACTTTAGCCTGTATAGGGCTGTATCAAGTTGTCTAAATGAGTAGGTCATTGTAGACATTGTCGTTGTATTATTGCATGTGGATGTTGTTATGCTATGTAGGCTACTTTTTTGCTGACCAATGCATGGACCTAAAACGGACAAATATTGTTCACGAGTGATTTTTTTTTTGCGGGGGGATGAGTGTGCGTACCATAGCATTAATTCCTGTGTGTGTGTGTGTGCGCGCGCGCACCTGTGTGTGTAAGCTACGTGTGTTTGATTCTTGGAGGTGGCGCGGTAAGCTACATTCTTATGTTAAAATGAAAAAAGAGGAAACGACATCGGACAAGGATGTTTACTGTTTTTTTGTTTTTGTTTTTATTAGCATATTACTCTGCCTATTACCGGTATATGCTATTCATGGAAGCTGTTCTAATTCAAAGGACGAATGCCTGTTAAATAAAACGTGCAATATGCTGACTGTCTTTCCTGTCATTACCCTACAGTTAGGTTCATGATTGATTCATGAACAGTCAGCACTGTCAGTGCATCTAAAGGAGGATGTGTGTTGCTGCTGCAGGCGGAGACGCACCCCAAACGCATTTTAATTGTTGGTAATGCACAAGTACTCTAACGCGTTACTTTTATTTATAGGTAAAGTAGTAATGTAACAGATTACTTTTAATTGATAGTAACGTAGTAACGTAACTAACTACTTTCAAAAGTAATGATACCCAACACTGCAAGTTGCAGCCATGTTTATTTGCACTCACGTTCAATCTATACCTCCTGGGAATGTTATCTAAGGCTGAGATTGTGCAGGGAAACAATGGGATCATTACACAAGTTAGATTAAGGTAATTGAGGCAGATTAAGGTAATTCTTTGTTCAGTAGCCTACAGTAAAATGCCCTGTAGCAGTTAAGTGTGGTCCTGCAGCTAGCTTCACCAGTAGCACCATCATTGGTTAGTAAGGGAGGAGGTATTCTGATAAAAATGCTTATCTGTTCAAATGTAAATGTAATGACAAAATGTGGGCTATTCTCTTGCAGATCATGTTTCTATTATCCGAGGTTCTATTTTAATGAGATTCTATTGTAATGTTTTCAACATTATCTGGCGGTGGTAGGGGTGGTTAGCCTGGCTAACGTCAGATCTCATCTCTTTGAGCTGGGGTCTGGGAACTAGGCCTTCATTTTCTCGTATTTGAAACGTGGTTTACGAATGCCCAGAGCCGTTTATTGGGTGCTACGAATGTCAAATGTGTCTGTATGTAGCTCATAACCAGTGTTGGGAAAGTTCACTTTCTACGTGAAATAGTTCAAAGTTCAGTTCACAAATTTTAAAATGAACTAGTTCAGTTCATAGTTCATAATTCAAAATTTTGAACTATGTTCACACTTTCCAAAAATGAACTAGTTCATAGCTCTTTTTTTTTCAAATGTTGCTGCGAGCTATTATTTTTCAAAATTATTGCCACAGCCCATATAGAATGCAGTTAATTTGGGTTGAGGATCTGTCTTGACAGTCTTTTGATTTTGTATTGGCTTGCACATACCTTGAAAGGCTAGCCAGGTGCTTCAGTTCAATATGTGCCGTTTCAGATTTGCTGCACCAAAATGTACGATTTTTCCCATCCTCACCAACCTTGTCATAAAACTTGTTTAAATGATCATACGACGCCTCCTTGCTGCTTTGTCGTCTACATCAGCCTTTCTCAAACTTCTTTGACCTGAGGCCCAGTCAAGGCATACTTTGGGGTCATAGGGCCCACCTACATTAACCCACCCCCTATTCCCACCCCCCCATCAAATTATCATAATGATATCACAATTATTATTTTTTTATATACTATATTGCTATACATGCACTTCAACACAGTCAATACTTAAAGTGCTAAGATTGTTAACAAAAGTTTGTGAAAACATGCACATCAGAGTACTGCTTTACTAATGTAAAATATAATTAGGCCTATAATAGTTTAATTGTTTTTGCATTGTTGCATGATGCTTGCATGAGAAATACTTCTCAAAACAACAGCAATTATATGGGTGCCGTTGTTTCGGGATACCAGCAACAATAGCAGCTTTTGTGGATGGTAAATGGCGGATCAGATCATGCTTAAATCACTGATCTGGAGATCTTTAACTAAGACTAATTAATAGCCTTTGGCTGACTTTAATACTTAATGCTAGACAGTGTTTAATATAGTCTGTGCTCTGTTTTTTATGGATAAATCCACGTCGTTATCCACGTCGTTAAATGTTGTTTCATAATTAAATTAGCCTTCCAATAGGTTGAAGCTTAGCCTTGCTACCAAGGTACACACGCATGCATTGAATAAATGCTCATACCACGACTTAATTCTATGCTTCTATGTTTGATGACACCAAATTAACAAGTATTTCCTACTAATTGCAGAAACGTTTGTTTCCTTTTTTTGTCCGCGGTTCCTTGATCAATTGCGCAGCAAATTATCAGACGATGCCCCGGGAATAATTTCACTCTGCAGACCAGCATTGTCCACGTTGCGGACCGCGGCCCATAGTTTGAGAAATGGTGACCTGCATGCTGCCATATTAAGGCCTTTTTACGGTGTGTTTTAGCCGGGTTTTCGCATGGAAGGCTCTGTAGAAATCTGGCACCCTATTGAAAGAAGTTAAACTGAAAGAGCGTGCCATTCACAGACACAAGAATGAACGAGTTCACAGTAACGTTCATCAGGCAGTAATACAGTAAGTTCAGTTCACGTTCGCTCAAAATATGAACGAGTTCATGAACTTTCGCTCAATGAACGCGTTCAGGCACAACACTGCTCATAACGGCTTTGGTGTGTCGTCATCGTCTTGCTGCCCTCCTTCCGTTCTGTGATTGGTTCCTTCGTTGAGGTGAAAACGAAGTCAATAGAGTGTGCCAGTGACGCCACTTCCACTTGCCTCCATGGGACCTATCTTTCAAAAAAATTTGAACGCCAGTCTATGGCGAAAAAGAAATTATTTTCTGGTCCCGGTTGACTTGTGCCTTGAATTACCCATATGATGTTTGTCAATTTTAAAGACAAATTTTCATGTAAAGACATTTGCAGTTTGTTTCGTAACTATTGAATTACAACATTGTGAAAGATCGTAATTCCAACGACTACAAACCCATCAGTCGCGCTAGTGACGTTAGCTCATTCACAGCCACACTAGATTGTACAAGCATACCAGCAACAGGTCTTAATTGGGCTTTCCTTGCCGATGAAAATACCATGAGTCAGAGGATTAAACACATCAGGTAAGTTGTATTCGTCCATAGACTGTACATTAGATACTGTTAAGTGACATAGCAGGCAGCAAGATGCAACCGTTAACTAGCATAACAGCTATCAGCTAGCTAATCTTATCGTTTCGTTGGTGACGTACATCATTCGAGACGAGAGATGTAGTCCACTGAGCGGATTCGTACAAAACCAACATAACTTTTGAAGTCTATCGAACAACAGTACTTTCTTGACGTGAAAAATTATCTTTTAAATTCACACACATCATATGTGAAATTCGTGGCACAATTCAAACTGGACCAAAAAATAATTGTTATCTCTCCATTAACTCCCGTTCATATTTTTTTGAAAGACAGGTCCCTTGTAGCGGAAGTAAAACGGAAGTCACTGGGACACTCTATAGAATCCAGGCTGCCTAGCAGCGTGAATAAAATCGCGTGCGCAAGGCAGCATGGGAAAACCCAGGCTAAAGGGTGGTGGTAAAAGGAAATGGTGGGTGATTAAACTTGTGACTTGTGTTTACCAAAAGCTGGAATGCTGCCTTCATAAGGAAGACCATCTAAAGTTCTGAACCTTTAAACACTCTCTGGAAATGCCTCCCTAATTCACTTCCACACATCTCTTCGTCCTTCTGAGGGCTCTCTCGGCTCTGGAGGTTCTGATTTATCACCCACTAGGTCACGGGGAAATGGATTTCCATCTCACAGCATTGTCCTGCCTGGAACAGCCAGCTACAGCATTGTCATGCGCAGACACCCACCTCCGCAGTTGAGCCACTGCTGCGCCCCATTATTGGCATTCTGTCAGACGCGGGCATGCGGGGGGGGGGGGTGCATTAAAGCCCACGCGTCGCCCACTTACCCATGCAGGAGAAGAGGAGTGGCGCTGTCCTGCTGAGCTCACTTTAATGCGCTTTGCTTTCCTACAGTTTAGTTGGCAGTCAGGTATGCGACCATTTTGCAAGGCAGTTTGCTGTGAAATAAATGCAAAGTTGTCTTTTTCTTACTGAATGAAGTCTTCAAAAATGATGGAAAACACTAGTATCAGCTAAGGGCATCCATTCCCTTATAGACCAATGTGTTTGAAGGTCACATATGAAAATGTCACTTTTTCAGTGCTTGTACACATGCATTTGGGTATCTGGGAGGGCTACCAATGCAAAACCACTGAAATAACGAAAACCTGTTGTGTGTTTATGGACTGCACAGGTCTGGACTTGTGATTCAGTTAGATGAGAATAAGTTGTTGAACCCGGGTCTCCGGGGCACTAAACCTGCAGCTTGACCACAACACCAAAGAGCCAGGCCCGTTGGTTTGGCAGTCAGAGCACATACTCAACTGTAGTGACGGTAATCCGTCACACTGCCCTCCTCTTCGGGAAGCTTGCCCATGCACTTCATGCACACTGGCGTCCCTCGCGCAACCACCAGCTGTACTTCTTCCATCCCAGGGTGCCCGACACACGTGCTTCACCCATCTCTGGGGTCCCTCACACAGGAGTCCACCTATCCTGGGGGTCCACAATACGGCTTACACATTGGGCAAGCTTCCGATGACCTCACGGCAAGCCATCCCACTTCTGACACCATAGGCTATGTAGTGAAGGGAGAGAGCAATGACCCCACCCGGTCAATGACCGCAATGCCAAAGAGCCAGGCCTGTTGGTATGGCAGTCAGAGTGCATACTCAACTGTAGTGACAGTACTCCGTCACAACCACCTCAGTTTTATCTGGTCCCGCTCACGGCTGAAGACCAAAGGAGTGAAAGTTTGCTTTTATCCCACAAGCTTGGGACCTGTTGCCAAAATGTCGAAGCAAAGCCATTGTGTATCATGCTTGTGTTTGTAAAGACGAAGCAAAGCCATTGTGTATTATGCTTAATGTTGAAGCAAAGCCATTGTGTAACATGCTTGTGTTTGTAAAGACGAAGCAAAGCCATTGTGTAACATGTGGTAACACTTTACTTGACAGTATCGACATAAGAGTGACATGACACTGTCATGAACACATGACACTGTCATGACACATGAACCCTAACCCTAACCTTTAACCCTAACCCTAAACATAACCCTAATCCTAACCTTAATGACCTTTTTTTGTCATTTATTTTTTATTGAGGCAGATAAATGTATATACATTACAGTAGTAAATCTTCAGCTTATGGCCTTAGGTTATGTACATTTTCATATAATGAAAAAGAATAAAAGAAAAATAAAAACAATATGAACATGGGGAGTTTACACTTTCCATTCCATTTCAGTTGGTACATATGTAAAAAAAAAGAGGACAAGACTAAATAACCCCTTCAGCTAACCGAAGTCTTCTCTTATACATGAAATATACCCAGTCCACTTGGTCCAAATTCTAGAGAATTTTTCAATCTGAATTCTTAATGAGTATGTCATTTTTTCCATCACATATATGTCTTGAATCACATCTAGCCAGTCAGTTAGTTTAGGAGGATCTGGTTTTAACCATCTTCTTGTAATAGCTTTTTTACTTGCAACTAGAAGCATCAGTAGTAATCTTTTATCACTGTAGTCCCAGTCATCACATTCAATGTTTCCTAGAAACATAGTATCAAACCTGTATGGGATATTAATCTGAAAAACAGCTTCTAGGTGTGTGTGTATTTCTTGCCAGTATGTTGCCAGAGCAGGGCCTAACCCTAACCTGTTATGACAAAAACCGAATGACAGAAGCGTTATGTCATAAACGTTTATGACATGTTCATGACAGTGTCATGTCACTCTTACAGTATGTCGACACTGTCAAGTAAAGTGTAACCCATGTTTGTGTTTGTGAAGTCGAAGCAAAGCCGTCATGTAACATGCTTGTGTTAGAAAAGGAACAGGCACACTAATGGGGTGCTCTAGACAGGGCTCTTCAGAAACAGTTGAAAATAGATGTTTTATTAAGAATTCAAGAAGCTATTTAAACTTGTGTAAAAAGGTAACATATGTGCAGGGTTGGGTCAGATTACTTTGAAATGTAATCCATTACTGGATTACAAGCACCTTGCCTTATCACCTACAAAAAAGCACTCAACGAAGCTAAGTCAACCTACTATTCCTCGCTGATCGAAGAAAACAAAAACAATACAAAATTTCTCTTTACCACAATCTCCCGCCTGACGAAGAGCCACACCGAAGTAATTGAATCTATCCCTATTTGCCTAAACAGTAATGACTTCATGAACTTTTTCAATGACAAAATTGAAACAATTAGAGATAAGATTAATAACCAATCAGTCTCACCAAATATTTATACTCCATTGCTGAACGGTAGCAAAAATATAATTGAATCACAGATGAGACGAACAACATTGAATTAATTTACACCTATCGACATATTAGACCTCACTTCCACAATCTCTTCATCAAAATCTACAACTAGTTTACTAGATCCTATTCCTACCCATCTTCTGAAGACTGCTCTCCCTTTCTTGGACAATGCTCTGCTCCAGATTATAAATAACTCACTACTATCAGGCCATGTACCATAGTCGTTTAAGTTATCTGTTATTAAGCTATCCCTCAAAAAGCCTACCCTTGACCCTAACAACCTGGCCAACAACATATCTAATCTCCCTTTTTTGTCAAAAATACTAGAAAAAATTGTGTCGAAACAAATTGGTACCTTCTTGCATATGAATAAAATCCAAGAATTATATCAGTCTGGTTTCAGAGCTCACCACAGTACTGAATCAGCCTTAGTTAAAGTTTTTAAGACCTCCTCATCGCTGCCGATAATGGACATATATCAATATTAGTCCTCCTGGACCTCAGTGCTGCCTTTGACACCATAGACCACAATATACTACTCCACAGGCTTGAACATTCGATAGGCATTAAAGACAGCACTCGCTTGGTTTAGATCATACCTTTCTAACCGCAGACAATTTGTACAGGTTCACAATAAACCGTCTACCCAGACTATGGTAAAATATGGGGTGCCTCAAGGCTCAGTACTAGGGCCCCTGTTATTTTCTCTCTATATGCTTCCTCTAGGCTCAGAAATTAGGAAACATGGCATTAAATTTCATTCTTATGCAGACGATACACAACTATACCTTTCCATAAAACCTGACGAATTAACTCCGTTAACCAAACTTGACACATGTAAAAGAGACATAAAGACATTTCCTGCTTTTGAACTCCGATAAAACAGAAGTCATGGTTTTAGGTCCTTAAAAGACGAGGGATATCCTATCCTCATCACAGGCTACATTTACTGATCTTCGACTATCCTCATCCACAAGTGTTAAAAATCTAGGAGTTACAATTGACCAAGACCTGTCACTAAGTAATCACATAAAACAGATTACCAAAACTTCATTTTATCACTTAAGGAACATTTCAAAGATAAGGAAGTCTTTATCCTTACCAGACGCTGAGAAATTAATCCATGCTTTTGTCACCTCAAGGATTGATTATTGCAATGCTCTATACGCTGGCTGCAATAACACCTGTCTAAAGAGCCTACAGCTTATACAAAATGCAGCTGCTCGCACACTCACTAGAACTAAAAAATATGAACATATTTCCCCTATCCTGGCATCTCTACACTGGCTGCCTGTTAAAAGTCGCATTGACTTCAAAATATTACTTCTAACATACAAAGCCATTAATGGCCAGGCACCAGAATATATTAAAGATCTCCTAGTCCCATATAACCCACCTAGACCGCTACGATCACAGAATACTGGCCTTCTTGTAATTCCAAGAATCTCAAAAACTACAGTAGGAGGCAGAGCTTTCAGCTATCGCGCACCCCTCCTCTGGAATAATCTTCCTTCCTCAATTCGACTAGCAGACACCCTCCCTATTTTTAAGTCTAGACTTAAAACATACCTCTTTACTGCCTCCCATAGTTAGGTATGGTGCGGTGTGGAACTTCACCCACCTCAGGGATTTTTGGAATGGACCACCCTGCTGAGTCCTCGTGTGACTGGCACCCCCAGTCCCACGTGCGATGGTGGTCACTGACCATACCTGCGCTGGTGCCGACTACCCCTCACCATACCTTAGTTATGCTGCTATAGCATAGTGCTGTCATGGACTTTTCATTTGTCACGCCGTACAACCCCCCCCTCTCCTCTCTCCCCTTCTCTCTCTCTCAACTCTCCCTCTCTTGCCTATTCTCACTATGCTATACTGTAACAATATATAGTACCACTAATTACTTATTGACATTAACCATTTTGATTTTCAGTAATACTAACCCACTCTACATCTCTCTTTTTTTCCCCTTACTGTACCTCACTTGTGAGGTATATCATCACCACTCATCAACCATCCATGTGTTGGCCCTCCTCTCACCCATCTCACCTGAAGTCCCATCCTCGACTGCCCTATTACTGTGCCCCTATCTGGATTCCTGGCCCGTACAGCCTAGCGACCCATCACCTGCCTATGACAATTCTGCCCGGATTCCTGGCCTGTCTGCCGACCCACCACATGTGTGAATTAGTGAAGTTGAACCGGCAAGCCCAAAGGCCGTAGCCCTAACCAGTAGGCCATGGCTGCCCCAAAAGGCAGCATTTGAACATTAAACCACACAATGATCCAAAACATACAGCCAAACAAGACAAGAAATGGTTAACAGAGAACAATATCAACATTTTAGAGCGGACCTCAATCCGTCAAAAAAATGAGCACAAGGCCAAAGTGATGGCAAATAATCGTTCCTGCCTCAAAACCCAGATTGCTAAAAAGGTGCAGTCTACAATTATTGTGGAGAGGCTTGGTGGATATTATATGAACCATTTTGAGAGCTGTGGAGGTAAATAAAGATGTTTCCAGTGATTATTTAAAAAGGGTATGAATAATTTTGAACACGCATTTTTTATAAAAAAGATAAAAACACTTTTTTTTAGATTCCATGTTTTTACCACATTGTCTTGCAACCTTTTGGCATGTGCAAGTGTCATTTTAAGTAAGAACAAACATATTGGTCAAGAGAAAAATCAATATTTGCCAGGGGTATGAATCATTTTGTTCTTAACTATATCTTAAAAAAGTCTGAAAAGTAAACATCCGAATAAACTGCTTGTCAAATTAAAAGATAGCTAGGTTATCATAAAAAGTTGCATTGTTTGCATGATAAAATGTAATCAGGTAATCCCCAACAATGTAACTGTAATCTGATTACACATTTTTGTGTCACTAAATTTTATTGTAATCTGGGCTGATTATAGCCAACCCTGCATATGTGACCTTTAAAGAAAAGGTCAGAATATGAAAGCATAACAGGTGAATACAGTATTTGTCCAGCTCAAGCTGTCTGTTTTGCTATTTTCTGTTTTTCTATTTTAAAAACTCAACTGTTTTGTTTCTAGGGATTTATCCAAAATACTCTTGCAGGTTGAAATACCCAGAAACATCTCATTGGATAACAACACATACACTTTAGCCACTTATTTCCAGATTCTAATACTATTCCATTAATTTAATAAGGTTGAATATGTTCTGAACTCACAAAATTATTTGCAATTCAGTAGTCACCGCAACCTTTGAAACCTTCAGGGACCTGGAATGGCAACAGTACATATCGTATATGTTCTATAGTTGGAATCAATATGAAGGCAGCACCAGACGGACCACCTACAGAGAAAATAGTTCACTGCTCTGACTGAAGTCATTATCCTCAAGTCACTCAGAGCACATTCAGCCCCCACTCAAACTTCCCATGTCACTTTACTGAAATCTATGGAAAGAAAAAGGTGTTGCTTTAAAACACCAGAAGACCTACTTGTGTTTGTCCGTGAGGGAGGAGAGACTGGGCAGTGGCTGTCACTCAGGCTGAGTGAGGAGTGCACCTGAAGCGAAGATGTGTGGTGACAGATGTGTGATGTGTTCTGGAGCAACCAGCAGGCACTAACGCCAGCTCACAGAGGAAAGCAAAAACGAGAAACAAAAGGGGACTGCTGAATGGATTTGAGGCACAACGTTTTACCCCCCTTCCCCCCTTTTACGTTTGCAAAGATGCTTGAGGTTTTGCTTTTCATAAATCTAAGCTAAGACCTTAAGCTTTAGGTCTTATTCATGGAGAGTATAATCAAGGCCAGCATGCAAGTTTACATTACTGTAAACGGTAAAACATACCTGTGGATAGCTCAATGTTTGGAGAAATGCAAAAGGAGGATGTTTTGATTGCCAGAACATCGCGTTGCAAGAAAAGAAGTGTCTGAATTAACTATGCCCACTCACAGGTGCTTTATGCTCTGCTGAAGCACCAATTAGAGCATCCTATTTTGGGTGTTTTTTTTCTGTTTCTTCCTCATAGTTAGCAACTCACAGCTCCATAAAGAGACTGCACTGTTTTGTTTGAAATACATGACATGGCTGTAGATGTCTGATGTGCCAAAGGTGCAGAGGCATAACAAAATAATCTGGCGAATATTCTGACCTTTTTAATAAAACTATTGATGAGAAAATGTATTGCTTCAATCTTTTGTCATCATCATCGTAACCTTCAATACTGTAATGTACCACCTTTACCTCTGTGACCTGTGGCTGCATCATAGATGGCTGTAACACTCAGATATAAATACACATACCAAAATCCTCTGCATGTTTAGAGAGTGTTATGTGAGCTGCATGTTTATAAATACATGAGATACATATGCAAGAGCTACCTTTGTACTCTAAATGTAATGTGAAAGCCACCAGAACATATCCGCTTTTCAGAAATCATTTGTATTTTTAGATATTGATGCTACATCAAGCATTTTCATTTGCTTAGACTAAATTAAGAATGGAAGCTCATTATCTTTGAATAAATAATTAATAATTTACGCTTGTGTTGAAGGGTACAAGGATGCAGAAAAACCCTCCATTTTGAAAGGAGAATAAATTCACTTATAGTCTATGACATTCGCAAAGTGAAACTAGAAAGGAATTCATTCAGATGTGAACCTATTCTCTTTACTGAATAATTCTCTTTCTATCATGCTTTTGTGTGGCCCATGCCTTGTGAAGCCTTGATGAACTCAATTATGCATACTGCATGTCAACCTTTGTCATATGTATGAATGTTTTGTGAACTTGCTTGAGCTGTGTATGAAGCTCATGTCAGCTTCAGTTCTTTGGTGGTAGTGTAACATGTTCATCTCTGCCCTTGCCAGTGTTGTCTTCTGTTTTGGGAATCAGTGCTGAATGTATAGCTGACCACTATTCCAGGGAGACTATAGTTATACTTCTGGCAGATTCAGCATATGTGTCACTTGAAAAGTCATTTTTGCAATTATGTAAGCACATAATGTAATCTGAAAACTGCTGCCCTGAGTAAAATAAAACCAATGCAAATGTTCTCAGATGGTATTCTGTCTATAATGGAGTGGAATGAAAATGTCAGTGTCTCCAAACTTTTCAGTGTATGTTTGCATCAGCAGGTGAGTTCTTTCTAACCGAACACATGGCTGCATGTGCCCACATGAGGGTGCCCACTGAGTCTCACCCAGCTGTGGCGCTGGATAGCAGCATTCAGTCATGAGGTGCCAGCAGGAATGGATTACTGAACTGGCCTACCAGGCCCAGGGCACTAAGAGCTCAGTGTGTGTGTGTGTGTGGTGGGTTGGCCTTTTCGCATCTGTGCCCAGAGACCCATTATGGGGCTTCGGGCTTGTTACCGGAGAGTTGCCGGTTCGAACCCCGACCAGTAGGCACAGCTGAAGTGCCCTTGAGCAAAGCACCTAACCCCTCACTGCTCCCCGAGCGCCGCTGTTGTTGCAGGCAGCTCACTGCGCCGGGATTAGTGTGTGCTTCACCTCACTGTGTGTTCACTGTGTGCTGAGTGTGTTTCACTAATTCACAGATTGGGATAAATGCAGACACCAAATTTCCCTCACGGGATCAAAAGATTTTATATACTTACTGTATACTTATACTAATACTTATACTAACCCGTCCATGGATGCCAAAGGATGGCCCTGCAGGGTGTGAGTTTCCATGTTTGAGCTGTGACTAATATTCAATTGAAACTGTTCTTGGGATCTTGAGAAATGTCAGACACTTTCTTAATTAGTGCCCAGCTGTGGACGGCCTGTAATGTCTAGTTGATATTGTGATGAGTTGGGTGGTGTTTGTGATTATGATAATCAGAGTTATGTTGATGCTGATGATTATGATGGTATGGATGCCATAAGAATGTCCATTTAAAACAAAACCTATTCATGCTCCAATGAGACTGCATTAATCAGCCGTATGTTCACCCATAATTACCTAGAACCATTATGCCCAGATTTTTCCCATTGCACATAATGACTAAATACGGCAAGCGCACAAAAACATCTGCTGCTCAGTATGGATAGTTGACAGTGATGTAGTCCTCAATTTTGCGATTATGCACATGAGATATATCTTTGTTGATCAAATGTGTCCTTTTTCTTGAGATTCTTTTTCTTGTGATTGTAATAGGCATAATTTAAGATGAGGGCTACTCTCAATGAATTAAATAAATCTTGAGAGAGTGAGTGGATGAATGAATGGTTGGATCAGAGAGGTTGTGGAAATCTAGCAGCAGAACAGAGGAATAAGACGTCTCATGAACAGAGATCAGGAGTGCAAAGGAGGTGAGAGAACAGAGAGAAAACAGATGTGAGGAGCACAGAAAGGAGGTGAGAGGAGCACAGAGTGAAAGGAGGTGAGAGGAGCGCAGAAAGGAGGTGAGAGCCATGATGCCGATAACCAGGAGGGAGCAGTAAACAAAAAGTGTACTGAGAGCATCAGCTCAGAGAAACTTGCAGTCACAGATTATCTCAAATGTGCAATTCATGGTCTATTTTTCAGGGATGAGAAATTAGCTCTGCTAGTCTTAGGTTAAAAATAGCTCCCAGGATTTGGGCATAATTCCCAAACCATACAGGGAGAAAATCCTAAACAGTAAAAATCTGAACTGTAACCACTATATGGGCTAAATCAAACAACAACAAAGCAAGGACTCGAGAAAGAAAAGACAATTCAGACCTCCACAATTTCTTCCACGAAACACTGTCAATTGGGAGACATTTAACTACCAAACCAGAAATATATGTTCTTTCAATTATTCGATGTCAAAGTAAAGGCTGATTCAAAGGTTCATGTTCTTGTTGATTACAGCTGTGTAATGTCTGTGAATTGTGTTGACATGAGTTTTTGGGTGACTGAACATGCTGACAATTGTCTGTCAAATGTGATACACTGAACAATACGGTCTGAGTTATTCATCTCCAGCTTCATGATCAAAAGGATGACATAACATGGAACTCACAGTGCAAGCAAGAGTGAAACGTAAATTAATCAGTCTACTGCCTTTAATGAGACTCAACAATGTGTTTATGCATGTTTTTCTATCTGTACTTCACCTACACACTAGAATAGAAGTGAAACACGCTAGAATAGAAAGCGAAAATACTTTTTCCTCTACTTTTAACGACCAAAACATGCACGTAATTCGCTGCCGGTGTAAATTGATACACTGATTTTAATGGAATTCTAACACCAACAATAGATGGACATCAGACAGGCGACTGAAAAACACTTTAAAAAAACGGCTAGGGTAAGATGGACACAGTGACTCAGGCACAAATAGTGGCATCTCACTCAGTCAACTCTACATGGGCTCTAGGCCACATCCCCATCACAAGGGTCTTCTGCGACCAAGTGTCCTCTAAGTCAACACAAGCACCATCCAACTCAAATCAGCAATGGTGTGTGTTCATGTGAGGAGTTTGTCTTGTCCCAAGCACTATCACATGTGTGCACTGTCAGCACTGGGGTACATGCAATTTGCTATTCCATCCATCCATTTCAGATGATGCCCACTTCCCCTGCATCTCTCTCTCTCTCTCTCTCTCTCTCTCTCTCTCTCTCTCTCTCTCAGTGCAGGCAGACAATTAATCAGTGGTCTGTCGGCTCAGTGGCGTGTCTTCACTGCAGCTGCTTTGCTCAGCAAAAAGGGGGGGGGGGGGGTTGTTTGGGTAAATTAAATAAAACGCTTACTACACTAGCAGAAGGGTAAGAGATGAAGAGAGCCAACAGCAACGGATATCCTACTGGTATGACCAGACGTCTAGATGTTTTCGCCCTATTTTCACCAGCAGCCACCGACCCAGCATAAGTCAAATCAAGTCAAGTCAACTTCATTTTATAGCACATTTCATACACAGAGGTTATTCAATGTGCTTTATAAACATAAGCAAACAGGAATAGCGGATAAAAGCATAGAAGGGCAATAGTCAAAGAATAGTTTAAAAAGTAAAGAATAATAATAAAGACCAATAAAAAGAAAACATAAAACGCACAAGGTAAAATCATTTAAAAATAAAGAATAATTAATAAGCAAAGCATAGCTGAAGGGCCAGTCAATTCCACTTGCCCGAGAGGATGGGAGGGCAGGAAGTGTAATCCTCTGTTCACAGTCACAAGGACAGGCAGACACACACATAACAGACTCTACAAAGAGTCGGCAACACGCAAACAACAGCAACAACATAACAGGAGAGGTAGAGCTATTGCACAACAACAACAACAACAACAACATAACAAGCAGGGACGTCACTAGGATTTAGAGACTGGGGGGGCTTAGCCCCTATCAGTTTATTCAATGCACGCATAGCGCGCGCCAAAAAAATTTCATCACATCTTTAAAGTGCTTCTTTAATTCATCATTTATTACAGTAAAGAGTATAGCACAGCATATAGCAGAGCTGTCACCCTCTTTTCTTTACCTGCCTCCTAAGACCTCCTGCTTACCTCTCTTTCAAAATGTCCTCTGTTATGTCATATGCACTACCATTACATCTGTGGCAAGTGGAAGGTCAGTGGCATGACTGGCAGGCTCTGGCATGCTGTGCCATATCTCTGTTGCTTATTAAAGGTGCTCTAAGTGATGTATGGGTAACGTCACTTCTGTTGACTTTTAAACAAGTTGTTGTGCAATAGCTATACCTCTCCTGTTAAGTTGTTGTTGTTGTTGTGCAATAGCTCTACCTCTCCTGGGGGGTATTCCATCAACCTCGCTAAAGGCCAAACCTGGCTTATTTCGATAAGTCTCACTAATTTTAGTGAGAATTCCGTTCCATTAAAGGATAATTCCGGTGTGATTTTGATCTAAGGTGTGTTGAAACATGATACCGAGTGTGAATGTATGTCTAATAGCTCACCTCGGATTGTCCGCTGCACTCAAAAATTTGGCTCTAGTTAGCCAATGCTACCAACAGTGTTTCGTTGTGGTGCCTCAGGCATCGGCCTAGCCATGCAAATAAATCACTGTTTTACACCATTTACGAGGCTCAAAGTAGCTCCATACTTCATTGGTAGACTTCCGAGGGCCTTGACATTTAAAACGAGACATGGAGAACTTTGAAAAAGCACTGGTAGTTTATTTACAAGACGATTTATACAGACAGTACCTTAAGGAATTTTACCGTTCAACGCCATCTTGAATTTAGTCACGATAAGTCGAGCGACGAGTACGAACGAACAGGTATGATAAGGGATCAGATTCCAAAAAACACTTCCGTGGAAATGGATGGATTCCAGTTGGGGCAACTGGAAGCGATTGAATCCATGCATTTCCACTGAATTATGTTTGGAAAAAAGTAAAGCGCACTCCAATGGGGATACCTAGTAGTAGCCTTGGTAATATCAGTCCGCCGCAGAGTTGTTTAAATGCCTATACCAACTTCAGGGAACAAAGTATAACTATTGCAACGCGATGCGAGGGTAGTTGTATTTCTTACACTATTCTATGAACACGGACATTTACATCGATTGTCCGGAATTTGCCTTGGGTGTGCTTTGGAGTGGGTAAGAGTGGCAGGCTAACACATACCATTGACTTGCGCTAGCCTAGCACCTGCGAACTCCTAGCACCTGCGATAATGCCATTTTTTCAGTTATGTCTACTGTTGATAAAGGGTCATGCACATTTGGTAGGCTGTTCAGTGACAGTAATATGCTTTGCCAATGGGCTATAATCTGATGCAAGCCAAAGGATAATTCTGTAGCCTCTAGGCAGCTAATAATTAAAACTGCTTCATGTGTCGACAATTGTTCATGAATGTCAAATCAACTGTGTGCTACACAGATTAAATACTAGGCATAAATGACAAATTGAAAGCCACTGCATTTCAGATAATTATATTTCAAACACTTTGTGACTTATGGGAGACAATAGGCTATTATGTTGATACTACTTTATTTTATGACCACCTATACTTAGACAATAATTTGGAGTGAACTCTTTTAATCTAAGAACGTAGGCTATAGATAGTTTTGAATATATGCCAAAGTTGTTTTTGAGTTTATACGATTTATTCATTCACTTGTTTTGTTCAAGCATAGACTGTATAGTCTATGTGTTCAAGAGTGAAGCCAATCAAACGCGCAATTGATTTCAAACCATTAGCATTGTTGTTTTAAATGCTTTCATTATTCTCCAATTTCTGTAGGCAATCTATTTTTTTCTCTCAATGTTAAATTTGATGACTTTCGATGAAAATCCTGTAGATGGTGCTTGCCAAATCGAACAGAAATCGTCTAGTAGGGCCTATTGTCTTAATTTTACGACATCATATCCTCTTTTCGTCAATCTACTGTTTTGGTCTACTGTTCTACCTCGTGCATGAGCAGAGATGAAGCTGAACTAAACCTCGCTTGAATAAACGAGGCCAAGATGCCGCTAACTTGAGTTAATGGAACGGCATCAGCCCCAAGTGAAAGTCTACGCTAGTTCAAGCCAGACTATTTCTGTTAAGCGCCGCCTTCATTAGCGAGGTTGATGGAATACCCCCCTGTTATGTTGTTGTTGTTGTTTGCGTGTTCCCAACTCTTTGTAGAGTCTGTTATGTGTGCGTCTGCCTGTCCTTGTGACTGTGCACAAGGTGCTCTAAGCGATGCTGGGTAACGTCACTTCTGTTGACTTTTAAACAAAACAGAGAGCTAGCTCGCTACTTCCTCCCACTCCCTTCCGTGCTGCTCCCATGCAATTGAAACTCTCCTAAACGCGCATCTCGTCTGTGATTTGCTGGAACAGTTTGTTATGTTTTTATGGGCTAAGTTAGTCCAGGTTGTTTTTGTTGCCATTTTTGGAGTCTGGGCTGTCCACAGAGATCGCATTTTTTTACAGTGTATTCAGGACACAGACAGCTAGCGGTTGGTTAGGTGATGTTTACAGTAAGTGACATAAAATGTTTTAGCCTAAAAAACACGCGGCATCGCTTAGAGCACCTTTAATGTGAATGGCATGTTAATCTAAAAGATAGCATGTTAAACAACATGTTCTCCAAATGGAGACCAACTCAGCCCTTCTTTTAGGAAGGAGAGCAAATGGCCTCTGTTAAATATTTATCACTCTTTGCCGAGGTTGTTGGATTCTTTATACACTTGCTGGGTATGAATTATTAAGCATATGTAGTCAGAGATGGGCAGTATTTATGATGCATGTATTAAAAATACATATTTCAAATACATATTTCAAATACAAACTGGGGGAAGCCGTGGCCTACTGGTTAGGGCTTCGGACTTGTAACCGGAGGGTTGCCGGTTCAAACCCCGCAAAAAGTGGGTATGCGCTACATGCGGCGCATAGGGGCGCAGCTCCATGGGGGCGCCAAAGCGATGGTAAAAAAAAATTCTATATGTAGCTACTGCTGTCCGTTTCTAAATCATTTTAACATTTTCTCAATGTTCTATAACATTTTAGAGGACTAACAGGCTAGAGGCGCCCTATCTCATAAGATTCCATCTAGAATTTTGACATAGAAGAGGGAGTGGGGGCGCCGTGAGCGCTGGGCGAGCAGATAGGCCTACGAGTAGTGAGTTGCCGTCTATGGAAAAAGATGGATACAGCAAAAAAAGCTGTTGGCGACTAAAAATAGAAAAAGAAAGAGGGAAAAGGAGATGGCATGTCAAGGGATGCAACAGCAGTTAAATACGTGGACGGTGAAAGGCAACAGGTAGGATTTAAAGTGATGACGTCTGTGCTTGGAGGCTTGCAAATATGAATGTTAACAGACTAGCGTTTGTTAAGCATAATGCCGATTGAAACATAGCCTATTCCATTCAGATAGCTAGGTGGCTACCATGCTCATACTGCACTTTTAATGGCCAACTGCAAACAGAAATGTCACGCTAGCAGCACCTCATTACATGTTTCCATATCCTAACAATGAAGGCTGCTGACATTATGAGAACCGTTTAGACTCTTTTAAAGTGACAATGCACCATTTATCAATACTTATCAAGTATAACATCAAATTGGCAACATTTCTTTAAAAACGTATTCAATAGACACTAATGCACAGTAATAGCGCCAATATTGTTGTTGCATACCCCTCAAAAATGGGTAGCTGCGCCCCTGGTCGGGATTAGTGTGTGCTTCATCTCACTGTGAGTTCACTGTATGCTGACTGTGTTTCACTAATTCACGGATTGGGATAAATGCAGAGACCAAACTTCCCTCACGGGATCAAAAGAGTATATATACTTATACTTACTTAACTATTTTGCCATTTGTATTTTATTGGGTTGAAGAAAATGGCTACGTATTTTGTATCAAAGTACTTTATATAGGTGTGTATTTTTGTAACAATACTGCCAAATGTTTTTGGTAAAACCAATACTTTTGGTGATGTGATGACATCATAAACATGCAAAACAATAAATGTAGCCTCTGACTGAGTAATTTGCCATGGCTTGTTGCGATCAGAATATTGACATTCAGAAAGATGACCCAGTGCAAAATGAGTAACGTGTAGGCTGCTCTCACACACAATACACTCCCTCTCTCACACCAACCCACTCACTTCACCACATGTTTACTTGCTCACCCACACTTATAAGTTTGCCTGTTTTTGGTGGAACTTTGGAACAACTTTGACTGTGATGTGTAGGCCTATGTGTCCTCCAAAGCTGATGATACACACTTTTCTGAGCAATGTTGCTGGGCAACGTTCCTATTGGGATACAGTAGAGGGTGGCAAGGGGTGAGGAAAGGAGAAAAAACTGACTCATCTAGTTAAAAAGTGTCAGCCTACTAGGGTGCAGTTGTTTTGGTTTGAATATTATTTACAGATAGCCACACAAAGGCCTACTCAGAAAGCAAACCAGACATATAAGTTTTTGTACACCCAAGTTTTTGAATATTTACTAGACTTTGGCCACAATATCTGGACTTATTTTCTATACCAATGCACACATTTATGTCCATATTAGTTATGGTTGTAATTTATTCAACCCATCACTGGCATTAGATAGCCTATGTTTATGTTTAGCCAATGATTATTGTCATATAGTCACATTGCACTGTCTAAAAGAGATTAGTCAATATTTCTTGATTTGCCATTCAGATCAGAAATGGTTAGTTGTCCATTCCTCAAAATCATGCATGGGGTGAGGAAACGGGCAAAACCTGTTCAAAAGTGTCATAGCTTAGTCTAGGGTGCAGTTGTTGTTTACATGGAGCCATGGTAGTGGCCAAACAAAGCAAACCAGACATTAAATGTTGCACAAGTTTTTCAATATTTGCTAAGCTTTGGCCACAATATTTGGAGTTATTTTTCTATACTTCGACTGTGTTAGCTAACATTAGTCTAGTTGACAAACGCCACGGAGCATTAATTAGTATAAAGTTACCAAGTCTGCTAACGTTACCTACCAGCTGCTGGTATGCTAATTGAAGTTCGTTGTAAAAGTTTGTTTTGTTTCTGTTCAGCAGTTCATACCCAGTGAATACAGAACTATGTTTGCATTAAGGAATGTTTTTTTCTGGTGTTCAGGGAGACAGGCCCAAGATGAGACAAATGACATAATGATGCCTTAGTAGGTAAGGGATAAAGGACAACACGGTTGTCTGTTCACAGAAATTAATGCACGGTCGAGGTTGTAAAACGGCCCAACACGAAGCGGAGGGCCGTTTAAACCTCGTAACTGCATACATTTCTGTGAACAGACCACCGTGGAGTCCATTATCCCGCTTATTCCACGCTTATATCACTGTAGTAAATGTTTTGGTTCTGTTTTGTTTTGTTTTGTTTTGTTTTGTTTGTTGCTGCTTGCTTTTTAGATATTTATTTCAAATTATAGGCTACATATAACAAATGATCACAAGTAATTGGATAAAATAACTCACTGAGGATAGTGTTTGACTGGAACTGAAGTCTTTCAGTAAATTAAGCAGCTCATGTGTGCATTTCAGAGAAAGCATTTTACAAACAAATTGTGCTTGCTAACCCAATTAGCTAAATAGATTTTCCATCGATTAGAAAGCCGATCCGTTTGGGGAAAATGTCACATAGCATCCTCATTTGTCTCCATAGGTCACACTCAAGAAGCCTTAACAAGAAGGTTAAAGCTGCATACACAGTGCCCTCCTCTTCAATAGCACAAAGGTGTCTTGTTACCATCCTGAGCAGCAAGGTGTCTTGTTGCCCTCCTCCTGAACAGCAGCAAGGTGTCTTGTTACCCTTTTGCCCTCATTTATCAGCACCAAGGTGTCTTGTTGCCCTCTTGAACAGCACCAAGGTGTCTTGTTGCCCTCCTGAACAGCAGCAAGGTGTCTTGTTGCCCTCCTGCTGAACAGCAGCAAGGTATCTTGTTCCCTCCTTTTTCAGCACCAAGGTGTCGTGCCTAAACCAGTTGTGTGCCTCTCAGTTACACCACTGTGCTGGTCTGCATGAATACAAAGACGTTCTTGGAAAGAGCCCCATTGTTGTGCTGTGACTCCATCTAGCTGCTATGCAGACAGGAAGCCCCAGACAGTGATGAAGCTGAGGAGGTCGCCTGCTCGACAAGAGCCAACATGAACCTATACCACTCTCCTGCGGCTATGCTGTGGAGCCCACCACACACCCTAACACACAAACACACATAACACAGCTCTGCAGTGGAGCCCACCACACATCCTCCTGAACACACAAACACACATAACACAGCTCTGCAGTGGAGCCCACCACACATCCTGAACACACAAACACACATAACACAGCTCTGCAGTGGAGCCCACCACACATCCTGAACACACAAACACACATAACACAGCTCTGCAGTGGAGCCCACCACACATCCTGAACATACATAACACAGCTCTGCAGTGGAGTCCACCACGCATCCTAACACACAAACACACATAACACAGCTCTGCAGTGGAGCCCACCACACATCCTGAACACACAAACACACATAACACAGCTCTGCAGTGGAGCCTATCACACATCCTAACACATGAACAGTGATGGAGCGTTGGGGGGTGGGGGCGACGACTCTGGAACAAGGCACACTGGAATGGAGTGGCAGGGTTAAATCTGACTAGTTTAAAGTAAAAAAAAATCAAACGATAGGCTAACACAGTTGCTCTGATAGTCCCAATGATATAAACAGATCTGATAGCATACTAGTCTGAGTATAAAATGTTTAATAGTGAAATATATTGCCATGGTTGGTTAAGAGTAGGCTTATTCCACAGACATTACTGACGTTTCATAATGGGCAGACATTCTTTTCCTTGCAATAACTGGTGACTATTACAAATAAAATCTCCTGAAAGTAGTCTCAGTTTATTCTGACAAATTAAAAATGAATTTACTTTTTTTGAAAATGCATGGCGTACAATTGTCACTGCCTTTCTTATAAATGTTTCTCATATTGTCCTCCTTTTTTCCAAAGAAAACAAATTAGCAAAACATGTTAGATATTTTTGTCAGTTTATTTATGTCTGAAAACTAATTTCCCAGAGCAGATAGGGTAATGTGTTCATGAGACTGAGACAGAATGACAAATTGTTGAAGTCATTCATTTTCATGTGTAAGGATTTAAATGGCTTCTGCAGTATCCTGAAAAACATGAAAGGGCCTCAAATTGTTTTATTAAAATGAGGTGTTAGACAAAAAT
Organism: Alosa pseudoharengus; assembly: GCF_046254945.1. Lineage (NCBI taxonomy): Eukaryota > Metazoa > Chordata > Actinopteri > Clupeiformes > Clupeidae > Alosa > Alosa pseudoharengus. The sequence goes on along the minus strand of NW_027468565.1, from coordinate 27,257,545 downwards.
ATAAACAGATACACCTACTCAACTACCTATTGGAGGACTTGAATGAAGACATTTAACAAGAGTAGCACCTAATCAATAAAGAACCCCTTCCTCATTCAAAAGGTTCATGTGATCACAATTACAGAGGCAAGGTCAGTTCACTGTCAACATTAATACAAGTCGTTTGGCTAACTGAAGTAGTGTATTATGCAGTGACATACTGTATATGTTCTGCAGTAAGACAAGGCGCTTCGGAACTCACCACCTGCTGCCCTCTGGCTAAAGATCACTTAGCGTGCTGCGGTGTCCCTCACCGTGACCCAGTCCCACACGAGTGCAGCTGACTGACTGCAGAGGACTGCATGTACTGTAGCAGCAAGGCCAGGCAAAATGCAGTGCTGTCGCAGTCAGTGACCCTGTTGTTTATTTAAGATGCCGAAGTGTAAGGAATTATGGTGGCTTTGCACTTGTTTGGTGAGGCCGTGTTAGCCATTGCTGGTATGTTTTAAAAGAAGTGGTGGCGGGTCTTGGTTGGGTTGGTGGTGGCTTAGAAAGACCCTCCTCACTCTCCTGCCTGCTTAGATGTATTTGCCTTTGGGCTAAAATATAGTACTCTTGGTTTTTAAAATGTTTAAAATGGTTTAAAAGTCTCTTACTATATATATATATACTGTATATATATCTCTTTCCATATCCGTATCTCCTTCCACCTGTAATTACATTGTAAGATGTAGCAAGACTGTTTTGAATTTATGCACACTTGAAGGATTCATGTTTGATTCCTAAATCAGTAATTACTGAGTGGCCTGTGTTTACCTCAACACAGCTGTGGGACTGTGTGTGTCTGTGGCCCCCCCACTTTAGAGATCCATGATTGGTCACACATGTGCGATAGCATTACTAACTGGGTGGTGGCGTCATCACCTCTCTGAGGACTCATGCACTGCGAGGGGTAAAGAAACAAATGTGTGTGTGTGTGTGTTTGGAGTGCTGGAGGACGAGCGGGTGAGAATTAGCCGGTCAGATGCAGTGAGCCCTGGAGCAGGTCTTGTCCCCTCTTGTCTCCTCAATGTTTCCATAGCTCCGAGGCTGCTCCCTGTATCACGGGATCTTGGGGCTCAGTGACCTTGCATGACTCCAGAAAGAGTCGTCCACTCTAAGGATGACAGGACGCAGCCAGAGGTCATCTTACAGATAAGCCTCATTGCAGACATCAGCAGTCTAACTCCAGGCCCATTTTGCATTTAGCCCCCTTTAAAATACATGAATAAATAAATAAATAAATAACACCCTGCTGTCCAGACAATTGGGGTTAACAGGCTGACTGTTAGCTGGAGGAGCAGGCCCATGAACCATGAAACAACTGAGTGGTGTAATTTCCCTCAGATGGGGCTCTGCGCACACGCTGCTGCTGCACCACTGGCAGGCAGGCAGGCCGGCCAGCACTGGGCCATCCATCTCCTCCGCCATGACGGGGGTGACGTGAGGACAGCATGGAGGTGGATGTGGAGGGTGGAGCGATGGCATGAGGTAAAAGAGGCGTGTGATTCCCAAGTGCTAACTGGAGCCTGAGTGTGAGTGTGGATGGATGTGGGCACCAGAGTGTGTTGATTGAACGCCTTTTTGCTGGTTAACATGCCGTGAACCCTGGTGGGAATATGCGTCAGCCTCCTCTGCCTCTAACTCTTCCACATACATACACACACACACACAGACACACACACACACACCATAAACAGTTGTGTCCAATAAATAAGGCTTTCCCTTATCCTCTGAGCTTCTAATGGTGTCCTTGTCAATTCTCAGGTGTTTTCTTCAATGGAGAACAGCAGGATATCCCAATTAAAATTAAAAACAAAAAATGAAATCACTGAATTATCTTTGACCACCTTTAAAGCCAGAATGTGAATATGAACAAAAACAGGCTTTGCAGAGGACCTTAAATTTCTGCATGATCTCTGTTTCATAGGATGAAGCATTTGCAAAACATACAAGCTGATTTATATCTTTTTTTTTCAAGGCAACTCATAACATGATGAACGGCAGTTCTGTCATTGTCTGAGCGGCCCTCTATAGGCGATTACTGACCTAGCAACTTTTGTGTTCAGGTAGGAACACTGCCCCCCCCCCCTTTCCAAAATAGAAATGGAAAAGCTGCTATGCTACAAGAATTCGACGATCTCTTTCAACAGACTGTTGGTGCATTCTCTCTGTATTCTATCAGAGTTATGCTCATACTTAGTAGCAAAAGACACATATTTAGTTTGTTTATAATTGTGCTTCTCAACTGTAGGGGGACCCTGAGAGCAAATCTTCTTTAGTGCTGCTTTAATGAATACGTTATTCACAAATTGATTTGCATTCAGTCAACAAGTGCGTGCGTCTGCCAAGTGGCAACACAAAACACCTTCCCAACCACTAAATGGCCTCATCACATCATTCATGAGATGTTCATGAGTAAGAGCCATGCTGCTCTTTCCACTGTGAGAGAGAATAGAGATGTGAGCAAGTGAGGTGAGAGCAGCAGTATCGGCCTGTTCCTCTGTCCTCCGCTGTGAGAGAATTGAGATGTGAGGTGAGAGCAGCAGTATCGGTCTGTTCCTCTATCTTCTGCTGCGAGGGTATTATCTCATCAAGCATGCTTATCCAAAGGCCCTGACAGCCCAAAGTCTTTTCTCTTCAGGCTGGCCTGCAGCTACTGAGCTGTGACAGGGCTGCTGATGACTACTCTTGTGCACCACTGACTCATCCCGCCGCTTCCCACCTCAGGCAGAGCATCCCACCCAGAGCACCACACACAGCCCACCGCACCGCACACAGCCCACCGCACCGTGCACATCCAGGCCCTGAAGCTTTTACTTACAGATCAACTATCAATACATTGTGATCATGGCATGTTTATAAATGTGGGGAGTCATCCATTCAAACCCCAAGTGACATGGAGAAAGAGAACAGGCAGAGACCGCTGTGGCAGTCATGTAACAATTATTTATTCAGGGAAGACTGACTGGGCATTGAGCTCCTTTACAGCACAAATTCACAATCAACAACAACAACAACAAACAACAAGGACAAAAGAAGAAAAAAAAATCAAAGCTTTCATCTATCTACACACATACCTCACTCATATGCTGGTTTTGTGGCCAAGTGGAAATAATGCATGATTATTAGATATGGAGGGAAGACCATCATTATGACACTTCAATTAGTTCTATGCAGAGGTTGCCATGGAAATAAATGAAAATAGTTCTGATCCAGTTGATATCCCATTCTCAGCTAATTGTGAACCTCCCTTGGAACTTCCTGAAGGTAAGTCTTTTAAAATGGAAACTGAAAAGACAGCATTTTTTTAGTTTAGTTATTACGCAACTAAGAATCAGCTAAATTTCTCTGTCACTTGACTCAGCTACACAGACAATTTAATTAAGTCAAGTTACAGTAGTGCTTCATTTGCAGTGGTTCAGTGGAGGTGAAAATAGGTGTGTTGGGAAAGCATTATTGATCCTCCATACAGTATGCCTTGGTAACTGTAAAAGGCAGTGATGAGGGCTGGTCGCATTAAGCATTTAGTCAGCCTAACGGAAGTACATATTTAGAGAAATTAGTTGGTGCGTGATGCATACAATGTTAGTTTTAGTATTAAACACCAGCATTAAGTAACATGTTGAAAAGTATGATCAAGAGCACATTCTAAAAGACGAAGACCAACTGTTCTTTATTTAGTGAGAGAGGGGGGGAGGGGGGGTGCACAATTTGAAAGTAATTTTTCCATCTGCTACCACTTCTCTCTTTGCTTTACTTTCATCTCTGTCCTGAGGAGGAACAGAGTGAATGTGGCCAGTTTAGACTGTCCCTGTCTATTCCGCTATCAGGCTCCCACACTCATGAATGCTGTGAGATATCTCAGCATCAGATTTGGGAGCAAAATAGGCATGTCATGAGACGTGCATCATTTACTTTAAAGCTAACCAGCTCTCTATTTTCCAGACAAATCAGGTCCATAAATGGCAACCAATGATGTCTGACTGGATGGGAAAGGGAACGTTATAAGGTATAATATTGCAAAACAGAACAAAACAAAAGGACTTGTTATATTAAGCAATACTTGTTGTTTAATACTGCACTCCACTCCACAACATTGTAGCTCAGAAGCCAAACCTCTCCAACTCCAGAGGGAGCAGGACAAGAGAGTTTCATGTCAAAGAAGAAGAAACCCCCCACCTCCAGGAGGAGTGACATCCAGCACATATTCCAGTGCTACGCCTCCGACCATGACAACCGCCTCACCGCCTCCGCCCTTCTTACCTTCCTCCATAGGGAGCAGGTGGAGGTCTCAGCCAATCAGGAGACAGCTGAGGCCTTGATTGACAGATATGAGGTGGATGAGTCAGGTTAGCTGAGTGTTTTGCTCCTGGAAGTCAAAATGCAAATCAAGTGGCTCTTTATGATGCTATTATATCATCAATGACATCATAAATATGCATGCATTCTGTAGGACTTTACTTGGGTAGGCTATACAAAAGCTTAGTCAAGCTGCACAGATGCAAGTTATTCAAGTGTGACATGAGTTGGGCTCTTTCCGCTCGGTTCTTTTCCTAAACACCTCTAAATATAAAACTTAGCAAAATAGACGGGAAAAAAGCTCTGGGTAGCAAAATTGATGGGTTGAGAAAAGTCAGCTACAAATATTTTGCTAAGAGGCAAAAATGACTCACACAGGGGGTGTAGGACAGTACCCTGATTTAACTTTGGTCTCACAGATGAAAGCACAGATACAATGCAATTATATCAGCCTTTAAATGTCCCAAAGGAGTAAGGCTTTTTGCGTCAATGTAATAAAATATCACTCTACTATAATGAAATGAAACAAACAAAAAATTTCCAGAGGCCTTTAACAGATGAGCAAAAAATAGGCCAGACTATAACTGCAGTGTGTCATTGAAATAAACATTCGCATGCTTCTCTTCTTGTTGTTGACTCTGTACAGCCAGAGCGGAGATAAACATGACATTTGACGGTTTCCTACGGCTAATGGAGTCAAAGGACTGCTGTGTGTTGGACCAGACCCACACACGGGTGTACCAGGACATGAGTCAGCCTCTCTGCCATTACTTCATCTCCTCCTCCCACAACACATACCTGACTGGAGACCAGCTCGTGGGAAAGAGCCACTTAGATGCCTACATCAGGTACTAGAATGCCCACATCAGGTACTAGAATGCCCACATCAAGGTACTGGAAGGCCTACATCAGGTACTAAAATGCCCACATCAGGTACTGGAATGCCATCATTAGGTACTAGAATACCAACATTAGGTACTAGAATGCTCACAACAGGTACTAGAATGCCTACATCAGGTACTGTAAGGCCTACATCAGGTATTACAATGCCCACATCAGGTAATGGAAGGCCTACATCAGGTACTAGAATGCCCACATCAGGTACTGGAAGGCCTACATCAGGTACTAGAATGCCAACATCAGTTACTGGAAGGCCTACATCAGGTACTAGAATACCCACATCAGGTACTGGAAGGCCTACATCAGGTACTAGAATGCCTACAGCAGGCACTGGAATGCCATCATACTAGAATGTGAAGATTTTGGGATGCACCATTTCATTTTGTCCCTGTAGTCTGAACTGTCATGTCTGATTACCCAAAACTGTAAATCAGATATAACTTGTATTGTCTGGGGAATTTTTACTTACATAACCTACTATGTGTGATCGCCAAGGGCTAGGTTTGGTCTGAGCTTTGGTGGGGACACCACCAACCCCCCCCCCCCCCCCCCCCTCTATGCATTGACCCATGTAAGCACAGCTCAGTTTTAAGAAACTTAAATACATGCATGCTTAGCATTTTGTGAAAAGATATCATTAAGGCTACATTGACAAACTCTTAACTGTGAGCTGCCTGTATATTCTCTGATTCTGATATTTACAGATATATACTGTAGGCGATGTAAGCACAGCTCAGTTTTAAGAAATGCTTAAAGCCGAAAGACCATGTTGAATTTTGCTACAATTAATTTTTAAAACCGGATTACTCTGGAACAGCTAGCTATACACGGGAATGCATTACACCTTTGTGTTCGGTAAGGTCTGCTGTTTATTCTGATATATGGTTTGTCATGTGTTGCGTGAAGAGTGTGTAGGCCTACAATATTCCACCGAGACGAATGGATGTGGAGGTGTGCGCCGAGAATAATTATTAAATATCTTGAAGTCATTTTTCTCGCGAACTGTTTATCACAGCAAATAGTGGCTAGCTAGCACCGTTTAAAAGCTGAAAAAAGGCTCTTTCATGTGTAGCCTACGAGGAGTTCAACAGAGAAGAATGGGTGAATTTGGACGCACTTCGTATGCCTTGTAGTGAAGTGAAGCTGAAGCGCTGCGCAGGAGACTGTGGCTCACTGGTAGTTATTATAGTATACTTCAAATCAGCACGATTTACCCTTATAGGCTACTGCACATTACAAGATCTGTACGAGATGATCCGCAGCACTGAAGTGAGAAATGATTTAACTCTTTGTGTAGCGCATGTGAGTGCTTTTTCCCCCATTTCGACCTGAATATTGGTGGGGACATTTCAGTCGTAATTTGACATTGGTGTGGACACGTCCTTCGGTCCCCACGCAAATCTACGCCCTTGGTGATCGCTTTCAGATTGTGCCAGCAAATTACTTTGTGCAACAACAAATCAACAGATTGGTTCTGGCTGGTATTGTGAGACAATTTAATATTTTGTGACATATTTTTCATTTTTGTTTTGTGAGGCATCAACTGGCACCATTACTGTTCTGAGGAAAGGTCACCTGACTCTCAGGACCTTTTCTGTAGTTGGTCTTCCAAATAGTGAACGAGTCTATATCCAGTTTATATGATCAATGTTTTGGGTGTAATATGTACAACAGGTATAATATCTGATTTAGCATCATTTGTGATTAACTTTTCATACGGTCAGTCTGTAAGTGCATCACTTTAGCACAGAAAACCTTGCGCAACGGACCAATCTCACTTGGCAATTTTTGAAAGTCAAAATCTAAATGAGCACCATTATTCAGCTCAGAGACTGATGGTGTTTCCTCCTGCTGGAATCCGATCGGACATTTCATCGGGTCCTGCAGCCCATTTTTAAGCGGCCAAACTGACAGATTAGAACAATGTAGGCAAGGAAATGGACTGAGGACAGCAAAAATGAGTATTTATGGGCTTCCTGAGTGCCTCGCGACCGCGGCCGCCCTGCCCTGCCCTGTAATCTACAGCCCTCGTGCCGAATGCACGGAGCGGTGGGAGGGTTTGGGGGTGGGCTGCTTTACTTACCTAATGAGGGTGGGCCGATGGAAGGCTGCTCCTGACCTCTCCAAATGCCCCTTTTATCTTTTGCTGCATGCGCGGCAGTGTGCACGGCAGCCATGATTAAAACAAAAAGCACAACACTCAGCATAATGCGGCTGTTTAATAGGAGTCTCCAAGCCCATGAAGAGATTCATTTGCACACTGAACATAGAAACCAAGTGAACGTAAATCAAGAGGGCTTTGATTTGTATTTCATAGTTTCATAGCAGAACGGCTCCCCAACGCTCAGTGGTACCTGCTACTGTACAAGCAATGCAATAAGTGATTATCAATAACGGTCTTAAGTTGCGATCATAAGTGATCTGTGAATATACCAGTGAAATAAGATTTTTGAGAACGAAATAAAAATCAGAGAGAGGGGGCTCAGAGTAAAATCTCTAGATTCCTGTAAGTCATGAGGGAGAGAATCTCTAGATTCCTGTATGCAGTGAGGGAGAGTATCTCTAGATTCTTGTATGCCTTGAGGAAGCGTATCTCTCTGCATATCTAGACTCCTGTATGTTGTGAGGAAGAGGATCTCTTCCTGTATACCGTGAGGGATTATATCTCTGCATGTCTAGATTCCTGTATAAGGGGAGGGGGGGTCTCTGCCCCACTCTCTCTCTCTGGCCCACTGTTTTGGGTTTGTGCGTTGGACATATTTCAGCAGGGCCTTACATTGCCATACATTACTGCATTATTGATAAGTCACAGCTGTAGTCAGCAAAACAAACACCAACGCTCCCATTAAGGGCAAGGAGCCTGTAAACAACACGGTTAGTGTTATCTCTGTGTCTGCAGCACTTGCTGAGTTTCCTTTCATGTGCTGATCCTGGCACTGTGTTGTGACCCAGTGTTCTCAGGAGAGGCTGCCGCTGTCTGGAGATCGACTGCTGGGACGGTCCCGATACGGAGCCCATCGTCTACCACGGCTACACCCTCACCAGCAAGATCCTCTTTAAAGATGTCATCGCCACAGTGCAAGAGTATGCTTTCATGGTACGCAGGCATAGAATGTTAAAGGAGAACTATGCTTTTGCCTCCGTCTCGCTCTCCTGATGCTCTCTCTCTCTCTCTCTCTCTCTCTCTCTTGCTCTCTCTCTCTCGCTCTCTCTGTGACTGTGGAGATCATTATGAATATTACAGCTCCTTAATAGTCACACTCAGCGCTGTGGGGTGCAAATTCAGGCTTTGATCAGTGGAGCTCAGAACATCTTCAGTAGTTCTATGAACAGAGGAAATCCTCACAGAGACCACTGCCTTTTAACTGCAGTGAATCGCACAGCTGAGAGAAAGAGTGGGACTTCTGTATCAACCCATGTGTATCAACCCATATTAAAAATCATGGGGAAAATGATCAAATATCCTTCATGAAACGTAACATTTTCTTAACAGTGTCTATGGGAGGCTCTCCTACATTTTTAATGTTAAAATGAAATGAGACTTGATGCACACATTAGTGAGATCGACTGATGATGGGTGTCCTTGTAGGCTTCTCCGTACCCCATCATCCTCTCCCTGGAGAACCATTGCAGCCACGGGCAGCAGGAGGTCATGGCCCATTACCTCACCTCCATCCTGGGAGACATGCTGCTGGATACTGGCCTAACCGTGGATGTCCAGGGAGATCTGCCAAGCCCTGACGTAAGTCACTTTGCAAAGCTCTCACTGCCTAACTGTAGGGTATTTTTCAGTGTCTGACTGCAGTAGCTATTGTGTGGAATGTACTGCATGCTATGGCATTATAACAGCTTTGGATATTTGGACTTTAATCTCCATATTGTCTTTTGTGGTGTCCCCAATTCATGTTCTGCACAATACATGTAATATAGATCTAATAATATTAATATAATATACAGTAGTAATATTTGCTAGAAGGTTGTTGGTACAAACAACCATGTTATAGGTTTTCTCTCTCTCTCTTTTCCACACACACACATATGCACACACACACACACACACACACACACACACACACACTGGAACAATATGCTCTCACTAGTATAGCAATAGAATTTCAATAGACATGAGGCATAAATACTGCTACCAAAAATAGAGTATTGACTTCTTTATTACCCAATCCTGGGATTTTGCTTTCTTAATATAATGGATTGAAAAGAATGTTGTTTCTATGTGGACTTAGGGTACTATAATTTCCATAGAGGCATGCCAAACCCTCCCAACAGGCTGATGTCCTTAAGAAGCTGTATAGATTCTGGATATCCCAGCGCATAGTTATTTGCTGTTGGTGCACCAGACTGGCGGCAGTAGAGTGTGTCTAGTGGTGCTGATTATAGGTCTGGTGTAATGGTTCATCGCCAGGAACCGGGGTCTGGCTCTCTGGGAGACGCAGGATTTAGAGACTTCATCATAAGCTATTCTGCAGAATGTGTGTTTTTGAGAATGTATTGTTATGATAGGATATTCCGCAAACATTTCCAGTAGTACGAATGAAAAGTGTTGCCTCTGCTTTCAATCACTTGTGTGGACCTTTTTAATATCCAGGGTGTGTATAAATCTTTGATGTGAAAATAGCAGGGCTCCATGTGGTTATCACTATCTGAAAAAACACATGTTCAGTTTGTTCACGGGCAGTGGGGAGAGGAGATTTATTGATGAGAGAAGTTTGGTCGTTATGGGTTTTTCGCTCCTGGAAAATGTGAGATTTGTTATGCTACCATATGATTCATTCCAGATAGAGGAAATGTTTTCCCCCAAGTCAGTCATCCATGATAAGATGATGACTAAATCCTGTACAAAAATGTATGACTGTTAAGGCAGCAATAACTAGCCTAATTACTCATCATAGAAATATAATTCATCACCCTATGTTGGTCATCTTATATACCTTGTTTTTATAAAAGTCGGTTTGTAACATTACTCTTAGTTTGTCCAGAGATGAATGGCTTGTCTGTATTTGTTAATACATTAAAGTAACACTGGATAATGGATATTAGATATTGAATAGACATGACAGATGCATGAATAGATGCAGGGTATCATAGTATTGGGATGTCCTTAAATTACCACAAAGTACTGACCAGATACTCTGCTAATCTGTCAATGTCAATTTTTTATTTATAAATCTGCTGACAGGAGCTGAAATATAAAGTTCTCATAAAGAACAAAAAGCTGAACTCTGCACCGCAGTTGGAGTTGGAGTCCAGAGGGTCGGAAGCGAATGCTGATGGAGAGGCCGGTGTGGAGGAGAGCGATGAGGAAGAGGATGCTGATGAGGAGGAGGAAGAAATGCCAGCGAAGAGGTCCAAAAAGAAGAAAGTACGATGAGCAGCTGTTCTAGACTGTTGAGAGCTGTATTGAGTGGCTCACCATAGGGCTGTGGCCCTGAGTGTTTTGAACACTTACATCCACAAATGTGTGATGCAATAACAATGGCAACGTGGCAGGCTGCCTGCCTCTGTGGATGGTCTATTACCATACCAACGTTTGAATTTTAAACTTTGTAACTTTACAACTGATGCATTTCTGTGTCAGAGCTCTGAGTTAGAGTTTAGTACAATTAAGCTCTAAAATGTGATCATCCACATTCCCCTGAGCGTTTTAAAACTTGTGGTCCCCTCCCACCCTTAGAGTTCATAGTGCAGTGTTACTATGCTTATATGTGATAGTCAGGTAATTATAAGAATTGCGTCAGGTTTTTATACCCTTCCTGAACATTTAGCTATGGTTCTTTCAACACAGAAAAAGAAGGTCGTAGTAGCACAGGCATTGTCTGATTTGGTCATCTACACCAAGTCTGTGAAGTTTATCAGCTTCGTGCACTCCAGAGATAACCAGCAGTTCTACGAGAACACATCATTTGCAGAGAAGAAAGCCAAGAAGCTGGTCAAAAACTCAGGTAGGCTAATTTGCCTTAGGTCAGATCAGGGCAGAAAGGCTCTGTCATTTCATTATCAATTGACCATCAAACTCTAATAAGTGTACAAAACAAAACCCAAGAGAGAGAGAGAGAGAGAGAGTGAGAGGGAAAGAGAGAGAGAGAGTTGTGGGAGACAGAGAATGAGACAGATATAGTCTCATAGTCTCTCATGGTGGAGAAAATGAGTGTCGTTTTGAGTTTTTCTGTTTATCAAATGGATCTTGTGTTGTAATCTCCCTCTGGTGTGCTCCCCTCGCAGGAGCAGAGTTTGTGCTGCACAACGTGCGGTGCCTCAGCCGAGTTTACCCCGCAGGCTCCCGAACCCTCTCCTCCAACTTCAACCCACAGGAGTTCTGGAACGCCGGCATCCAGTTAGGTCTGTACCAAGCTCACACTCGCTGATGCACCCCTCATATGGGACACAGGAGACCCACAACCTGCATATGGGACACATAGGAGATCCACAACCTGCATATGGGACACATAGGAGATCCACACACTCTCTGTCTCTCTCTCTTTCTCTCTCTCTCACTCTCTCTCTCTCTCTCTCTCTCTCACACACACACACACACACACACACACACACACACACACACACACACTCTCTGTCTCTCTCTCTTTCTCTCTCTCTCTCTCTCTCTCTCTCACACACACACACACACACACACACACACACTCTCTGTCTCTCTCTCTTTCTCTCTCTCTCTCTCTCTCTCTCACACACACACACACACACACACACTCTCTGTCTCTCTCTCTTTCTCTCTCTCTCTCTCTCTCTCTCTCACACACACACACACACACACACACACACACTCTCTGTCTCTCTCTCTCTCTCTCTCTCTCACACACACACACACACACACACACACAATGTGAATGGAGAAAGATAGGGTAGACAGCCTTTGATGCCAACTGTGCAGCTTTGATACAACTGAGGGACTGACAATTTTCTGCTAATTGCCCTCCGGCAGGTGAGGTGAGGCTTGAAATGACTTGAATTATCTCCAAGGTTTCTCCTTCTGCCACATGCTTTGCGTCTTTTTGCCCCTCGGTTGTGTAAAGGAAATACGTTTTGTGAATGTCTCCCCTTGCATGTGATATTGTTCATTCTGTTCAATTCTGTTAGATTCTTTTCCGTCTCTGCACAAAGCTGAACTCGACCTTAGCAGAAAACTTATCCAGAAAACTTGTAAAGTGGCAAAATCACAAAATCGAACAGGAGCAGAGATGAAAAAGAAACTATAAACGCAACTCTCACGTCACATGCCATCAGAGCTGCTATAGAATTTGGGTGCATGTCATGTATATGACTGTCTGTGAAAATAAGCAGTCTTAAAAACACCCAATTCTCTACTTCAGTGTGCTTGCACCACAAGCTAAATCCCACAGGATTACATTTGTATAGTTCAGCATGGCTTGCCTGAAGCCTTTTTTCCTGCGTGTCTGCACTTTGTGACTGTGCCCCCGTGCTAACATTGTGTTTTGGTTGCCTTGGACCCTCGCAGTGGCTCTAAACTTCCAGTCCCTTGGCTTACCCATGGACCTGAACAATGGCCGTTTCCAGGACAACGGCGGCTCGGGCTACGTACTGAAGCCCCATTTCCTGCGGTCCGGGGAGAGCAGCTTTGATCCCAACGCTTTCAAATACAACCTGAGGCCAGCTCACCTCCTGTTGAAGGTACAGAGGCAGTATGCACACTGTTTTGTTAGTAGATGAATGAATACTTCTCAGAAAAGTGTCCAATTCATTACATGATGTGATTTGACGTTAAAGGAACACGTCAACATTTTGGGAAATTAGTCTCCCCACAGACTTAGATAAGATGAGACATAACCTTCTGTTTGTGCGTGCAGTAACTCAGTCTGACCAACCCACCATTAGCCTAGCTTCGCATAGCTCATTGAGGTGGTTGGAACAGTTTTGTTATTTCTGTGTTTATGCAGTGGCCATCCCAAATACCCAAATACATACAGTACATAAAAGTGCTGAAAAAGGGACATTTTCATGATATGGGGCCTTCAGAAAAACAAAACAAAATATAAAAAGAGCTCAATCCTCCACCACCAAAGACACAAAGTACACAAATGCAACGAAAGAACAGGGTTCCACATCACATAACACATCCAGTTAAACTCAATGTTAAAAAATCCTAGGAAGACTTCTTAGCTCCACAAGGTCAAGGATGCCTGCCAAAACGATGGGTGCCAGGAAGTTACATAATCTGATAATTAGCACACGTACAGCCCAAATGCATTGTACGGCTCATCACAATAATAACTTCTTTTGAAGAAACTAAGGCATCATTTCTTTACAGATAGGCCCGGTCTAATTAAATTATTCATGTACATTCTGCAGAGGCAAAGGGACAAGACCTCTTGAAGTCTGCAAGAAAATAAAATGACTTTAGGCTTTCACTGTTGAGAGCTCTCTCTTGTAGAGAAATATGATCATTCATGAATTACTGATTATAATTGAATCATCTAGGAGTGCTGAATGATTCTGAACAATATTTTAGCATCTCCCCTCTGAGGATAGGTAAGACTGACACATTGAGCAGGTATATTTAACCATCTGAGCTGGATGTTTTGCACTAATTCAGTCTGACAGTGTGAATTGGCCGCCTACAGGTGCTAAAAGGCCAGCCGTGTCTATGGGCTGCAGCCAAGATATACACATACTCCCCATAGGGACGAAGGGTGTGAGAGCTGACAGGTGAACAAATCTCTTTTTTCTCACCTGCATTGAATGACAGTGTGAGGGAGAGAGAGAGACAGGGAGAGAGGGAGAGGAGAGTGTGTGCATACAAAGTATTGACAGCCCATTCTCTTGGCTGATCTATTCCTAGTTAGAGATGTAACGGTATGAACATTTACATCACGATTATAGAGACCTTCCCCATAAAGGGCATGTAACACCAAGAATGATAATTACAACGATAATGGTAAAAAATTATCGCTCTAGCTAATATGAATGACGCTAATATGAACGACCACATCGTTTTTTCTCTGTTTTGTGCCATTTTCTTACTTTCTCTCAATATTTCAAGGTCCAAGCACAGGTATAATGGCTGTTTTTCCATTTCCTGTTTTGAAGCCAGTGCTGAGAAAATTAAAGTGATTGATGAAGTAGGCTAGACGCCGGATCTGATTTTGAAAACATACTCCCCCAAAGACATTATAATCCACTAATATTGTTTCACTGAGTGTGAATAGATGGTAATTAAGCAGTGTACTATTTGGCTGTGTGAGGCAAAAACTGGTCCTTGCCAAAATAAGCTTGTTAGAGTTTCTACCCAGAAATGAATGTCATTTTTGTTCTGGTCTCCTAGCAATATAGTAGAGATCTGCTCTTATTATCTCTGAGTTATTCTTGCACCTCTTTAACTAGGGAAGATGTTAGTCCTCTCTTGTACTCTCTCTCTCTCTCTCTCTCTCTCTCTCTCTCTCTCTCTCCCAGACGTTTGGTTTCCTCTCTTTATTTCCCATTTGGACCCTTGAATAAAACATGCCAGTGAGTGCCGTATATGTGCAGCTGTATCTGTGAGGTCTTCACCTCTACCTGTTCCTGTGCGGCGCCGCCTTTAATGATTCTTTTGCTGCCAGTGTGTGAGTTCTGTCTAATTTCTCTGGTGTAAAGAGGTCTGGCTTATAAATAGGTTAGCTTAGGTTGGTAAATTATTCAACCAGAGTGGGGAATAGAGCGTCTTTATTTTTAACCTACCTGAGGAATACTCTAATTTGCATTCTATGGCACCAGAGTCTTTTAAATTGAACACTGTGTGTTTGTGCCACCTTATACTTATACGTCCACCTGAGCTGGAATACCTGAGACATATACGGATACACTCTTGATCACAATATATTATTATTTTTCAGGCATGCAGTGGACAGTCCTACCCAGAAAAACTATTAACAGAAATGTTATTACAGAAAGCTAATTACAGGGACAGTCCGTCTGGAGCAACTCAGGGTTAGGTGCCTTGCTCAGGTGCACCACGTTGGCTAACCCTTATATCGAGTCCACGACTTTCTGGCACTACACATTTAACATATCTGACTAGACCTCCACCGCCCAGGGTGCACAGTAAAGGCCCATGCAGTGACATGGAGCTAAATCTGACTAAATGATGAAAAGAAAACTTCTGCAGAATTTCTTACACAAGAAAGTTCTTCACTGCTTTGCAGTAGATATGAGTGTGAGACAGTGGTGGTCTGAGGGGTAAAACAGCTACTAGAAGCTTAAGCAGCATGTGGTGTCCAGCAGCACGCACGTACGCATGCACAGACACAAAAACGTACACACATGCAGTACACACACACACACACACATACACATACACATACACACACACACACACACACAAACACACACACACACACACACACACACACACACCTCTTCCACTTCAGACTTTAAAATGGGAGCACTTTGCTAATTGCACGTTACGGATGCTAAGCAACCCATTTCAGCTGATTATCATCAATGATGCTGTCAAATAGGAGCTTTAAAGTTGGACTTTGAGGGTAAGTTTCCAGGCTGTGAAACTGAGACTGTGTCTGAACAGCCATGGATCTAAACTGTGCTGTGCTAAAACAGCATTTCCTCAGACAGACTCGCTGTGATCTTTTGGGTGAAGTGCCATTTGGGTGTGGTATTAATCGCCTCTGCCCCTCTCTATGTGTTTGGGTGTTTTTATTTTGTAATCCACAGGTGATTAGCGGCTCCAACCTCCCTTCTTCCAGGACTGGCAAGGCCCTGGATCCGTTCGTGAGAGTGGAAATCCACGGGGTTGTTTCCGACTGCTGCAGAAAGCAGACAGATGCAGTCAAGCACAATGGTTGGTTTTTTGATGTGGTCTCTTTTTTAAGTATATTTTTTGGGCTTTTTGCCTTTATTCCGACAGGACAGTGAAGATTGACAGGAAGTGAGTGGGAGAGAGAGAGATGGGGTGGGATCGGGACATGACCGCAGGTCGAATTCGAACCTGGGTCCCCGTGGGCACATGGTACGGGCGCTGTAGCCTGTTGCGCCTGTAAGAAAAACATGGCCTGCAGACATAAAAATCTTGGGGGGAGGGGGGGGGGGGGTGAATTGTCAGATAAGTACAGACAGATACAGGAGGTGCTTTGATGCAGTAAACCAAGAACCAATTAGACGAAGTACGAGGAATGGTCTAGACTACAGCTAATGACATTAATTAATTTGCTGGTGAAAGTCCTTCAGTCCAACACACCAGTCTCCACTTCAAGGTCTTCAGCTTACTTAATGTTCTTTCAGATATGTACGCTTTGAACAGAACATTACGCTGTATGTTGAATTGTTTCTTATGATTAATTTAAGACGTTCACTAACAGCTGTACTACTTGAGAAGGTTAATGTAAATTAAGTTTTAATTTTTTTCTTCAAAAGAATTAGAGTCTTTGAGTTTGCTTTGAGAGTGCAGGCAGCGCTCTGCTGAGATGGCTCTTTAAGATGAGCAGGATAAGGAGGCCCAGCTCTTATAGACCTCCAGAAGTGCCTCCAGAAATGGAACGGAAACGGAGTGCTGAACCTTCTGAGTACTTTAAGATGCGAGTACTTTCTGCCGAGGCACACCACACAGAAAATCCAGACTTGAGGTTAAACGTAATGTACAAGTACAGATAGTGGGAGAAAGCTGTGGCCTGATGACAGCTATGTTTATGGAAGCAAACTACTAGCATCCGTAAAAGAATTTGATGTTAATAACCCACATCCAGACATTGTCAGTGATGCATTACATGTGTCATACTGTGCACACTCATTTACATTTGCTGGTCTTTACTGGTTGTTACCAACAAATGTATCCTGATAAAAAGAGGAAGAAGCAGCCTGACTGGTAGTTCAGCCAAAGTAGTTGTACCAAAGAATCCTTGGAATAATTGTTGATTGTACTCACACGGAAATGCCATCAGAACAGAGACTCAGCCAGAAGGTTTTGATGACCAGATCAAAGTCAGAAAGCAACACCAAACAAAAGACCTCTTAATTCTGTATTGGTAAACACAACTAGATTAGAAGCACAGTTGTTTTTACAGCTCTGACCTTTTGGTCATCTTTTATCTTATAATTTTCCTGCATTCCCCTGCAGACCACCTGTAAAATGTGGTGTGTGTGTGTGTGTGTGTGTGTATGTGTGTGTGGTGCGTGTGGTGCTTGCGTGTGTGTGGTGCGTGCGTGTGTGAGGTGTGCATGTGGTGCATGCGTGTGTGTTTGTGCGTGTGTGTGTGTGTGTGATGTGTGTGTGTGTGTGTGTGAAGTGCGCATGTTTGTGTGTGCATGTGTGTGTTTGCAGTGTGTGCACGCGCGTGTGACACTCAGACAGACAGACAGGCTCTCATTAGCCTGACTCTCTCCTCTCCTCTCCCCAGCAGCCTCAAAGCAGCAGCTGTGGAGGAAATACCACTCGAGAGTGTAATTGCTTGTGCGGCTTAGAGGATTTGATGGACATATTCATACCCACTCGCTTTTCATGCTCCGCGTCGGAAGAATCCGCTCTTTAAAAAAACATGCACCCCCCTTTTTTCTAGTGCATGATTGCCTCTTAATTAAACCATAAACAACATATTTGATCAGGGAGTCTGTGACTGCCACACTGGTGGGGAAGATGACAGCTGAATTTATCTCCAGGAGAGTTGGTTTCCTCGGGTGGAGGAGATAGAGTGTGTGTAGAGGAGACTTGAAAGCAAGATGTTAGTTGACTAAAAATAAAGATTTGGAGATGTTTAATTTGTAGACATAGAAGAAGGAAGATAAAACCAAGTGACAGTAAGATTTCATCAGTTATTAGTACAGTTCAGATTTATTTTCTTTCTCTGGTTTACACTTTGCCAGACTCTTAAGAGTCGGATTTGATAGGATGTGAAAAGCATATGTGATTTTTTCTGAAGAGTGCAACAAGTTAAATTTATGACTTATTTAAAACATTGTGAATGAAATATAAGACTTATTTTATGCCCACAGTGGCAAATAATTTGAAGGAAAAGTTGAAGGAGTCCCAGGATCATTTGCAGAGTAAATAAAGTTGTTCTGTAACAATACAAACTATACAAACTAGGCTACGTTTTTTTTAGCACTTGATGTGATATACTGTCATATATATCTGTACCATTAAGAGGAAGAACTACAATGTCAAACAACTTCAATCTATGTTACTAAAAACGTTAAATGACCATTAACATAATACAGACTTAACTGAGTGTATTTAAGACCTAGTGTGTAATATTTGGGTGAATTTAAGGCCTAACAATCATAGTATAACATTTTAGACTTTTAGACTCTTTAAGACCCTGCGGCAACCCTGTAACCCTCTTCCTACACTGTGTGTTTCAGCACTGAGTCCGAGGTGGGACGCTGCCATGAACTTCACCATCGAGGTGCCCGAGCTGGCCCTGGTCCGGTTCTCTGTGCGGGACCAAACCGGACTCCTCAAGAGTGAATTTGTTGGCCAGTACACACTCCCTTTCACCAGCATGAGAAAAGGTCAGATGAGACGCCACCACACACTCCTGTTTATGTGTGTGCTTGTGTGTGTGTGCGTGCTTGTGTGTGTGTGCCAAAACTCTCAGTCTAGGAAGTACTAGTTTTTGAGATGTACATCGCACCTGAATGTGTGGAAATTGAAATTGAAGCATAGAACAGATGACAGCATAGAACAGAGAACATTTTTATTTGTTATCCAGCTGTGTGTGTGTGTATAATTGAGTAAGGGTCTGCATATGTGTGTGTATGCATGTCTGCCTGTATGTGTGTGTATGTGTGTGTTGACTTTCTGTCCTCAGGATATCGTTGGGTGCCTCTTCTATCTCGAGAAGGCTACAGCCTGGACCCTTCCTCCCTCTTTATCTACGCATGGTACTCTTAAGGCCTGGCTCTCTGACCTATGCCCCCCCCCCCAGCCTGAGCCATCACATGAGGAGCAGCTAGCCAGCAACATGGTGCCAGCAAAAAATAAATAAATAAAAGCACATTCCTATGCTAAGAATGCATTTTTTTTTATTCAAGACACAATCGTCTCAAACATACACGCCTGGACCTCCCCTCCTCCTCCTCATGTCCAGGTAATTACAAGCCTCACGGTGGTTTGTGAGAGCAATTAGAGCCGGACTTCTGGCACCAAACATCAGGAAAAACACACACACACACACACACACAGCAAAGAAAACAATGACTAAAAACAGACAGTAGAAATAATACACCCCATCCACACAGGCACAGTGGTGATATAAATAGCATGTTAAATAATACACACGCATACAATTAAAACAACACACGCACAGTGGCTACATCATTAGTCTAATCCTTCATAATGATCCGGAGCCTAGTGGCGGCATGTCGGGATATTTCGATAATAGGCTGAGGCTGTGTAGGATAGCTGACCACAAGGACTGCTCTCTGTCCCCCTGCTCTTTGTAAATGGCACCAGTGGCTGACGCCGTGACGCGAGGGAGCAGATTTAGGGCCAGCTGTGGGGCCTGTAGGGAATGTGTGTGTGTGTGTGTGTGTGTGTGTGTGTGTGTGTGTGTGTGTGTGTGTGTGTGTGTGTGTGTGTGTGTGCTGACGCAGGACATGCCATTTCAAAAGCCGCCATGCAGTTAAAAGGCATCTATTCAACACCCGGAGCAGGAACCACAAACCACTCTGAGTTCTTCACACAGTGCAGGAACCACAAAGAGTTCTTCACACAGAGCAGGAACCACAAAGAGTTCTTCACACAGAGCAGGAACCACAAAGAGGTTCAGAATTCTTTGAACCTTGGTGTTATTTAGTGAATCAGCCTGCATTTCCACCAGTTTCCGCCGAACCAAGAGTGCGTCATCAACAATGGGTGTTGCATGCAAAACAAAAGTTAATGAGATGCATAAACGGGAGAATGATATGAACAGTTGCCCCGTAAAAACAGCAGGAAAAAAATGCTAGTCAACGTCTGCAGTGTAATGTCAGTTGACTAGTTTTGGGCAATTCCACGCAAAACTGTCACGTCCATAACGCCAACTAAATACCATGGCATTGTGTTGGCCTTATGGACGTGACTGTTTTGCGCGCAATTGCCCTTTAGTTTACTCATGACAACAGTTGATATGAACGGAAAACTTATGCTTTTAGCTTTCTCCCCTCTGAAGGGCAGATTGACACGACCACTCTGGTTCACAGGAAAAAAAACACCAAACCAAAGTGCCATGTTTCGAAACGTGTTTTGTTTGGTCGAAATGCTCTGAACGGAGCCAGTTCTCTGTCTGAGGAAAAAAGCTATATTATGTTTTATAAATGCTCCTAGTATTCAGCTATGATGATGACCTGGAGTTTGCACAATTGTGTTAAAACCATAAAAAAAATACTTGCATAATATATACACATCATACGTCTCTCTACGCTTTACATGTAGCCATTAAATGTACTCAAGTGCAACATATATCTCCTGGATGTTCACACAGCAGTTCCATATGAACAGATGACTCCTGTAAACAGTTCTCTCCCATGGAGATGCTTCTTCTGTAACAACTCCATCCAGCCCTGTCAGTCTGTCTGCCTGGCTACAAAATGAATGTGCAGGCATTTTCACGTGCCACTTTACCAGAGGTGTGGACTGCCATCTGGTGGCCGCACGGCTAAAACACACTCCAGTGATTTTTTTTTTTTTTTAAATGGGACAGTGTCCAAGTGGGTACCACTCCTCGACGTCCATCTTCCTCTCCCCCAGGAAGATGTTGGTCGCTGCCACAAAGTTCTTCTTGCTCTTGACCGTCACCTCCAGCACACGATCGTGGAGACTCAGGATATTTCTGTACTCAATCTAAATGACAAAAAATAATGTTTGTTATCAAGAAGCAGCTAACTGAAGCCAGCACCAAACAATGGGCTCATTCATAACCCCTTGTCCTGGTGGAGTTTATATGGAGATCATAACCTGCGCGGAGGCTTTGTGAACTCTACTGGGGTTGTGATTGGCTGAAAAACAAAGCAGCTTTTCAGGCGAACATGACTCATAGTTTCAAAATATCCTTATCTGATAGAGATAGTGCTAAAGCTTCCCACAGGTGACCAGCTAAAGGTTAAAGTCCGGTGAAAAACCGAAAGGAGATGGTTCTCTAGAGAGTGGCATTTCCTGTATGATAGGTCGAGGGAGTGTCTCAGACCAATCTGTTGAATGTAGGGTTGCCATTGATTTGAGCTTTCCTCAGACTGACATGATAAATGTGACATAGAGGGATAGTGGATCAAAGTCAAAGTCTGCTTTATTGTCAATTTCTTCACATGCCCAGACATACAAAGAGATTGAAATTACGTTTCTCACTATCCCACGGTGAAGACAAGACATATTCTACCAATTAAGTCCACAGACAAACATAACATTCAAGTAAACAATAAAAAGTAAATAAGAAGGCACATACAATGAAGAAATAAGAGCAGCAAAATTGGGTTGAAATTGTGCAATTGTGCATCTGTCTGGCTTTGCGTCTGCACGTGGTGTGGGTAGTGGTGCGCTGCACGTGGTGTGGGTAGTGGTGGGCTGCACGTGGTGTGGGTAGTGGTGGGCTGCACGTGGTGTGGGTAGTGGTGCGCTGCACGTGGTGTGGGTAGTGGTGCGCTGCACGTGGTGTGGGTAGTGGTGCGCTGCACGTGGTGTCTCGTACCAGTTCGTTGAATGTTGGGTTGTCGTTGTTTTTCACCACTTTGGTCTTTTTCTTTGAAGTGTTGTGCTGGTCTGGTCTGAGGCGAGTGACCACATAGGCATCTGGACACGAGCCATTTGGCAATCTCTGGAGGAATTCAGAGAGAGGGATAGCAGAGAGAAGGATGGAGAGATCACTGACAAACGACTGCAGCAGTAGGACTATAATCTGAGGTGAGGTCCTACATTGCCCATAATTTCAATAATTGAGATAAGCTCAATCAACCCATTAATTACATTTTCATTGTGAGATTATTCATCGTAAGAGACCTGAAGTGCTTGTAGGACTGCACTTCAAAAAACGTACAATGTTCTTTAGGTGCTTGACCATGACCGAGAGTTTCAAGTCTTTGTAAGACATGAGGAGCTGAATCTGGGGTTTGGATGGACCAGTTGGATCTGCAAATAAAATGTTAACATGAGTAAAAAGATAAGCACATACTTTGTTCTTTTTTAAGTGTTTCTACAGTAAAAAGAAATATGTGAAAGCCTCTCAGAACAAGTTTGCAGACTGATATTTCAAAGAGGCTGAGCGGTGATATCGGTGTCAGCCCCGCCCCCTACCATGCATACCTTTTATCGTTGTGGCCGGTCCATCCAGGAACATGCTGCAGACAAACTCATTCTGTTTGAGACATTCAGATTAAAGAGTCAGAAAGATTCTGAAATACCACATTATGACATTCAAAACATGAAGAAGCCAGCCCGAACACTGGCCAGGAGGGACACAAGAACGGCTACTTACACCTTTGCATGGACCCTCGAACAGCTCCTTCAGATATTTGTTGAGCAGAGTCATTTTTCTGTTTGCTGTAAAAGACATATTAAACCACCTAGGGAATCTAGCAGGTGGATGAGAGTGTGTTAATGTCACATCTCAGAGACAAGCTTTCATAACAGTGATAACACAACGTTCACTGCCATTTTAGCGACGCTATAAAATATTTGCCATGTACAGAAGACTTGACATTTTCACAAGGAAAGACAGGTAAGATAAACATTTACTCACTGTGGAAGAGCAGACTCTATAAAGTGCTTCTGCAGCTTTTTGTGAATTAGCTCAAATTGTCCAAAGGTTTTTTCACTGATGAGGAACCCATCATCAATGGTCACTCTCACTTCAAAGGTCTGAAACGCAAAACCACAACCCATATTTCCCCTTCTTAGATGTTCAAGAACGTTCTTACATTAGGCCTTACGGTACAGTGCTGTAGAGATGCTAAATGATGAACAAATACAAAGCAAGCTAACGCTAAAGCATATTAGTGTCATCTGGGCAGTTAGCAAGACAGAGAGCTTGACACTGAGCAGATGGGCACGGTCTGCTCACAAGTGGCCTGGATAAGACTGATGCCACGTTGTTTACCTCATTAGCGCCCAGTGCTAAGTGGCTGGGTCGTAGACACTCACAACCCCTTCAAGCAAAGGGGAACATAATTATATCGCTGGGGGTCCATTTTGTCTGTGGCATGAATTAGAAGGAAGAGCAATTCATAGGTGTCATTTCACAATATGGCCCTTGTGCCAAGATCTTGTATCTATCTTTACACTTCCTCTTTTTCCTTGAATGTAATGCCTGTACAATATCTGTTTTGTAGACGGGAGTGAATTATTAGTGTTTGAATAGGTTTTATCTTTAGCCTTGAACGTGACTCCTGTACAAAATCTGTTTTGTACACCGGAGTGAATTATGAGTGTTTGAGTAGGAGTCTGTGTAAAGTGTCTCACCACATATTTTCCTTTCATCCGGAACTTCTGGATGATGACCTCTTGGATGTTTGTGCTGGAAGAGGACGCCTGCACAGGGGCCGAGGGCGATGTGGTCTTCTTGGCTGGAATCTGGACCATGTTATGGATGAGGAAGTTGAGCTTGACCGGGAAACTCCCCATGCTTTCCTTAATCTTCCTATGAGGGTAAAGGACCATACAAACGTCATTTAGACCTAAACCAAAATAACACTATGTGATGAAGGAACCCACTTTTAGGCATTGTTATAATATTAGGCTCCTCCAATAGGGTCTTCATGGACAGAATTAACCTATGGATGTGAATGACAGTTTTGAAATACTAGAAAGTGATGGTGAAATGGATAGATTTTTTATTAAGACTATACAAGAGCAGTGCATGTTCCTTTGTTTAAGATCTGCACTACTTACAACAGAAACAAACAAACAAACAAAATAAATGACTTTAAAATCTCTGCTGCTCACATTTTGAAGCATCTGATCGTAATTTCATAACAGGTGTTTATTTCAACTCCACAACATATTACTGTGTATCTCTACCCAGCTGTCACTTGCACTAACCAATTTTATGCTGACACATATTGCCTACCATTAATTACTTTATATGCGCACTTTGCAAACAAACACAGTAACACTCATCAACAGACAGGATGGCTGCAACGTATTCTGACTTCGGTTAAATGAATCATTCCTGCTCTTGTGTACATGCTGTCATGTGTATTTTCTTATCTCTTCTCACTCTCCCCTCTTCCTGTTCCTTATCCTCTCTCTCCTCCTGCTCACTCCATCTCTCTCTCACACAGCCCAAGGCAGACCACCCACCACCACCCACCACCACCTCCACCACCCACCACCTGAACTGGGCTATGCTCAAAGTTCTTTGCTGTTGAAAAGTAGCTTTTTCTTCCTGGCTACCTATGCCAAATGGTGTAGTTGAATATTTCTAATGTTGTTAAATAAGAAAATCAAATAAAAACAAAACACTTTGGACTTTGATAGTCTGTATAGACTACAGGTATTCAGATTATATCTGTTGCCACTCTCTTAACAACACATGGTTAAGGTTAGGTTAAGAAGATGGATTTTGGCGATGTTACTAATAACAACAACTCTAAAGATTAACTTGAATTTCAATAAACCCCCTTCTAAAGCCTCTCAAAGTAGACTATCCAAGTTAAGTGTTGCAGGAAATCTGCTGATACCTATGAACTGCGATGAGCCGCTTCATTTGGTGACTGAAATGTTAGTATGAACTCACTGTGTGAAGTACGCTGTGGCCTCCAGCTCAGAATCACGAGGTCTGAGGTTGCTGTGCACATACTGCAGGTCCTGTACATCCTTCATCTCGGGCATGCCTGCACCCAGCATCTACACACACAGACACAAGGTAAGGCAACGCAGGTTGATTTATATAGTGCATTTCATACATAGGGGTCATTCAATGTGCTTTACATAAACAAAAACAAAGAATAATAGTAAATTAATTAATAAAAGATAAATAGTTTAATAAAAAAATATTAAAAAGTAAAGTACATAAAATAGAACAATTAAAAGACATAAAAGACACAAGGTAGAGTAATTAAAAGACATCTGCATCTGATTAACAAGACGTGCATTTGACCAGTTAGCAGAAAGCGTCTGAGAACGGTTTGGTCTTAAGATTTAGAAACAGAGAGAGAGAGAGAGAGAGAGAGAGAGAGAGAGAGAGAGAGAGAGAGAGAGAGAGGCAAGAATAAAACTGTTTACACCTCATACTACTCCATACTACTTAGCACCACATACAAAGCTAAAACATCTTAATCTTACCAGCTGTAGCAGGCTTAGCACCAGGACACTACGTCTTCGCAGTCCATTATACGCTGTACAGCATAGCTCCACAAACCGATGGAATCGCTGCGGATTCTCCCCCCCTCCTGTAATAAAGTGCTGCATCTCTGAAGAGAAGATGAATGGGGTCCGGTCCCTACCATCACAAAAATTAGGGGGAGAGAGCAGAGTGGAGAAGTAAGGTAAGACTTAAGTGTTACTAATTTGGTGATAAAATGGTGTACATAGCCACTGGTCATTTGAGTGGGTTTCTGAACTTGCCTTTTAATGGAGGCGAACTTCTGGGCGTTGCCCATGATCTTGCCAAAGTCGATGTGGAACATGTGGCCGCTGTGTTTGAGCATGATGTTGTCATTGTGGCGATCACAGATGCCCAGTACGAATGTCGCCACGCACCAGCCCGCGCAGGAGTGCAGGAAGTTCATAACAGCCTGGCAACAAGAGAAGCATTGTGTTCAGGTCTGTTGATGGCGCCTGTTTTTTTATCTGCACATCTTCTGTTTAAAGGGACACCAGGCAAGCCTGATGCTTTTTCTCTATGAAACTCCCCCTCGCTCGGTCTGAAGCTCTTTTCCTTTTCTTTGCGTCTTCCGTCAAGGGTTTTCGCTGCTTCTTCGCCGGCTCTGCCATTATACACACGTTTGCAACAATCTCTAGAGTTTCGTTAGCCTGCCTCTGTGCTGTAAACTGATCCTGCTTCGGTCGGCGGGTAGGATACACCGAACTTGCAAGTGGGATATTCTTCCTACAGGCAGTAGGGGCAGGCGAGAGAGCCTTCATTCGCCCTGTAATGAGTCATTTAACCATATACAAAGATGATTAATTAACACGAAAACATTGCCTGGTGTCCCTTTAACATTGGCCCTTTATTAGTATACAACCTTCGGAACGATGTTTCATGGCCTTTGATGCTCTGACAGGAGGCTGACTCATAGCTGTAGTTCAACAATAACTAACAGAGCCCTCAAGTGCTCAAAATGTATGTGTGTAATTGGCTCATTTATTCATTCCCTCACTATCCATCTCAAGCTGGTGTGTGGTGAGCTGTGAGTTGTGTTCATGTGTGTGTGTGTGTGTGTGTGTGTGTGTGTGTGTGTGTGTACCTCCTCATAGTTTTCCCATGTTTTGTTCCTCATATGGAACCATTTTTCCAGGGAGTCTTCCCTCAGCACGCCCCCGAGACCAAACTCCAGGTGGATCTTGGCCAAGGTCACTGCGTCTGGCACAACCTCCACCAGCCCTGGGAAATGTTCAGAAAAAATGAGTATATGGCCTTCATGCAGAGAAAGTCACATTGCATTACCAAAACACATACATGCATACAACAAAATGACACCGCTGGTTATGGTGATTCTGCAGGATATTCTGGCTCTTCCTTAGTGATATTAATGAGTCACCGTCATGGTGAATGACCTGTGGACTGACCCTGGTTTTTGCCTGTGGAGAGGCACCTGTACGTGACCATACGCATGTCCAGCCCCTCCTGCAGCCACACCCTGTTCATCACACGCACGATCTGCAGCACCAGCATGTCCTGCCGCAGGTTATCTCCAGTCTGGAGGGAACAATACATCTATTAGACAACTACTACTGGCACCCACAGACACAATATGCAGGTTATCTCCAGTCTGGAGGGAACAATACATCTATTAAATAACTACTACTGCCACCCACAGACACAATATGCAGGTTCTCTCTTGTCTGGAGGGAACAATACATCTATTAAATAACTACTACTGGCACCCACAGACACAATATGCAGGTTCTCTCTTGTCTGGAGGGAACAATACACTACTGACACCCACAGACACAATATGCAGGTTATCTCCTGTCTGGAGGGAACAACACATCTATTTAACAACTACTACTGACACAGATATATTACACTATAACGTTACAGAATGGACAGTCCTGCCGCAGGTTACCTCCTGTCTGGACAGCACAGCATATTTATGAACACCATTATTAATGTTACAGAATGAACATTTCACACCACAGTTCTTCTAAACTACTACTAATGACACCCAGAGACACTCTATCATCCTTTAGGTTATCTCCTGGATATCTTATGGACAGCAGGTTCAGGTTACTTTATTTGGTTTGCAGTAAAGAGTTCTCATTAATAGACACACATGTAGAACATAGACACTTGTCACACATCACACCACATTTCTACTTAACTACTACTGACTAGGGATGTAACGGTATAAAAATTTAACCTCACGGTTATAGTGACCAAAATGATCACGGTTTTCGGTATTATCACGGTATTTCTAAAAGTGTGTTCAATATGTTCAGAAAGCACTGATAGGCCTGCACAAGCTGAAATAGTTTCAAAAAGTGTCCATGTTTAATTGGCTATGTGCTTATAGCTTAACTTACCCTACCATAACTTGGAGTTTGCTATTTCTGTTATTTGGATCCAATGAGTGAGACCAAAGTAAGCGTTCGAAATAAAACTTTAGGCTACCGCATTCTCCTGATAACGTGAGTGGAATGGATTTAATGTGGACGCGAACATAAAAAGACGCAGAGTGGCTACATGCGGTGAAAATGTTACGTCTTTTAAAATCAGGTGTAGCCTAATCTTAATCGTAGTTAAAACCATCAATTAGACAACAGAATCAGTGGGGGAGCAGTTTTGTTCCATTGTACCAGGCCTACTGTATGTCAAAAGCTGGCTCGGATGAAGCTGGGAAGGATTAAACACACGGTTTCCACACCGCGGTAATCAACAGTGATAATCATGATATTTGAAAAGAAAACGGTAATTGTTATCGTCAACATTTTTACCATTATAATCGTTACATCCCTACTACTGACACCCACAGGCACACTCTATTTTCCAACTTAGCTGATTAATGACAAACCTATGAGGTTATCAGTATTATTGAGGTCCATTGAGCTTTGCTTAGATGCCTCTGTGGAGCATACCTTGCAGATGACGTGGACATTTTTGCCAAGAGGTTCAACGGTGATGAAGGACACATCTAGAGGCGCAGTGTTGGAGTTGTAGAACTTACAGGCCTAAAGGTAACACCACACTACGGGTCAGAACATCCTGTAACTGGGCCTTTGGCCAGTAGTAATTGTCATTCAAACAAACACCTAAAGGTCTTACATCCATGTCCACCCCCGTTACCATGATGGCAGGGTCTAGTGGTAACCGACAGGACACCCCTTCTTTAAAGAACTTATCGATTTTCCACTTGCCGCTGTTCAAAACATCCTGAGGTGAATGGAGAAGAATACAGCATGCTGAATTAAACAGCACCACCTCTGCAAGCAGGGTATTAATGCATGATAATCCAATGGCATGGTTACGGAGGTACAAATATGCAGGATATTAAAGGGACACCAGGCAATGTTTTCGTGTTAATTAATCATCTTTGTAAGTCGGTATATGGTTAAATGACTCGTTACAGGGCAAATGAAGACTCTCTCGCCCGCCCCTACTGCCTGTAGGAAGAATACCCCGCTTGCAAGTTCGGTGTATCCGACCCGCCGACCTTCAGTCTCACAAAGTCTCAGACATCGCGAGAAGCAGAATCAGTTTACATCCTGCGTCCCCAGCACAGAGGCAGGCTAACGAAACGCTAGCGATTATTGCAAACGTGTGTATAATGGCAGAGCCGGCGAAGAAGCAGCGAAAACCCTTGACGGAAGACGCAAAGAAAAGGAAAAGTGCTTCAGACCGAGCGAGGGCTCGCACGCGTATCGACACGTACAGACGCAAGGGGGAGCTTCGTAGAGAAAAAGCATCAGGCTTGCCTGGTGTCCCTTTAATGCATGATAATCCAATGACTAAAGCACACCTCACTAATGTACTGTAACAGGATAGCTAAAACTATATTGCTTACATTGTTTGTTCAAAGCAAAACAACATGCATAGTTAAAAAAGACCAACATAATAGGATCATTTGTACAGTAAATGCATTCTTAAATACAAATGCAAAAAAGACCAAAAGAATAGGATCATTTTTAAATGGAAATGTATAAAAGGCCTGTAACTCGACTGAACACTGTTCAGTGCATAAAAAGAAGTGTAGAGGGCCAAAAATTCACTGCGGAGCAAAGCCCACCTTCCTCCTGGCCTTGTCGGTGGCTCGAATCCTGTCGGCCAGCTGGACAAGCAGTCCGATCAGCTGGCTCTCTCGCTCCAGCTCCACCCTCAGGACGCGGCCGCAGCAGTGCCTCAGCGCCGCCGTCACCTTGCCGAACCAGCCGCGGTAGTGCGCATCCTCCTGAGCGTCCATCAGCAGCCTGGACAGGACACAGGGAAACACTAGGGATGAGCCGTACTGCACCATTACCAATATACTGGTAGAATTCCTCCTCATGACATACAGTACAGTAGCATAAGGTGGGTGAGAACAAGCACGGAGGAAGCAGATTGGGACACTACACACACCTCACATGAGGTGGGGACTTCTCTTCAGTGCTTCAGGACACTGAGTAGCTCGTCCAATTTACTATAACAGGGAAGCTAACTGCCACTGCCACGCTAACTATGAGGATGCACACCCAGGATGCTTGATATTACGCACTATGCACTATGCAATGTTGTTGATCGGGTAGGATCTTGACCCTTTTAGTCAGTTTTTGACTAACTGGGAACCATCTAGGCCAGCGGTTCCCAAACTTTTTCCCCCGCGGACCACCTTCTACATCCTGACTCGGCTCGCATACCCCCACCATCCAACACATAAAAAAGTAACTAATTCTATTGACGCATTCCAGGCATCGTTGTTTAATTAGCCGCACTACATGATAACATAATAAAAATGTGCAACTGGTCTATGAGCTCTCACGTAAAAAAAACCAGTGTGGAGAACCACATTAGAATTAGGTAGCATCTCACTGCAGACTACGCACTGTGGCTTTGGGCAGTCTGTCTCCCAATCCACGTGAAGCCTAGGGCTATATGCCTCATCATACTTTCGTTTTCTTCGCGCAATCTTTTATCTCTCGTTCTTTCTTTTATCCCCCTGCGCTCCATCTCCACCTTCATTAGTCTTACCCCCCTACCCATTCCATCGTTACCTGTGTCCTGCTCTGTTTCTCTCGCTTCTCCTCTTCGATCGCTTTAATTAGGCCTTTTGGACCGTGTACCTGTTTATAGCAGTGGCGTAACGAGCAAATGGTGGGCCCAGGTGCGAGAGCGCTACCCGGGCCTCATACCGACATACTTTGGCCCAGGATGAATTAGCTCTTGTTGTATAAAATTATCACTATGGTTTGTAGACATCATGATGAGAGAACGAGTTTGAAACTGTAAAGCATGTATTCATATAACCTTAATCATAATCAAGTAATACACTGAAGTTATTCCTAACCATAATACTCTTATAACATTTTAAATAACAAGTTTAACTAATACTATTAACATACTGAAGCTATTCTACCAGAATTCCCCCTACGTGCGCTCTGTATCCCGATGTCTCTGTTTGCTGCCCTGTGTCTCATTTTGTTGCACTGTGTCTCATGCTGCCTTAGCCTAGGCCTTTTGAAGAAACCAAAGTCGGCCTTGAAGCTGCAAGATAACACGTACACAGGGCGAGCTCTACTCATAACAACCAGTAGGAGAGTGCAGGGGGGCGAACGATATTTAACCCATGCACAATGCATGACCTGTGATCACTCTATACTGTACACCCCTGAACTTTCCATAAACTTAAGGTGAAAAGTTTGTTCGGGGTAGTGTTGTGTCAGCATTTTGGAGGGGTATAAGTAAGAGAGTTCTACCTTTGTTCGGGAGTGCGATCATGCGATCCACTCAGGCTTTGCGCTATGTAGTCATTAAAGGAATTTTTGCACGGAACTCTGCCGGACTTTTGAGTCTTCTTTTTGGGACAAGTTTTTGACTTCAGCACTTATAATGGTGTATTTTTGTTACGTTGTGGGCAAGATGTTTGGACTTAATTTCTGGCCCGAGTCTGAATATCTGCCACGACACTCTGATACATGCAATACACATTAAGGGTGACTTCAATTGTTTATGCAAAGGGCCTGAGGCACCGAAGTAGCTTAGTAGTTACAGATTACAATTTCAAATAAAAAACACACGACTACATAGGACCCATTACATGTGAAAACATTAAAATTTATTTTATTAACAGCCTGCACTCAGGCCAGGGTAATCTAATATTTGGCTACTGCATTAACATCAACTCGCATGGAATTATGGGAACACTCAATGCGCTCAATGCGCCTCTTCAACCCTCTGCTGAAACTGCAAGCGTAGATTGCTTGCTTATAAACTCGCACTGCGCAGAAACAAAACTTAATGTAGCCTAACTTATTTAACCGTGCAGAAACCAAATAAAATCATTCATATGCATACAATCCCCAATATGCGTGAATTAGGCCATTAGAAGAAGGCCATCTTACGAGCCTTTCGTTGTGCAAAATCGTCAACGATGTTCCCAATATTTAATGCTGGCTCTCGTATTTTCAATACACAGGATAGCTAACCCACTGAGCCTCTCCTGCCCCATGCTGCTCCTTAGGTAGGTCTTAATAAGTTTGAGTTTGGAAAAAGATCGCTCAGCTGTTGCCACAGTCACAGGCAATGTCAGAAACAACATGAGAGCAGTACACACTTCCCCGAATGTGGATGTTACACTGTCATAATCTACCACCAGCATTTTGGCAAGTTGAAAAATAGATGACTTCTGTGAAATCTCTGCTTTAAAGCAAGACCTGAACGAGAGGAGTGTTGGGAATGTCGGTGCAATATTGCGCCAGACGATCGGGTTAAAAATTTTCTGCCTGGCCCTCCCCCCTGGTCAAATTTTTTTTTCCAGGGGCCTCCCCCCGGCTCAAAAAAATTATCCTAGGCCCTCCCCCCTACGTGAATCAAATAAAACTGGTCGAAAAATGACGTTTACAAGGTTAAAACGTCATAAGCACACATACACACACACGGGGCTACAAACCAGTGTTGCGCGGGTTTGGTCACAAGCTGCCCGCGGTCGCCCGATATTTTAATCAACCCAACCGCAACTCGGACCGAGAATATTAATTAGGACAAAATTATACCCGACCCGCGATCCGACCCGCTTATTTACAAAATGTGTGCTTTTGGTTATAGCCTGCATGCAGTAGTCAATTTCTGTAAAACAAACGAATTTATTTGCGAAACTTTATGCAGTAGAACTACACGCAGGCCTGCAGGACATAATGTTTGCGCAGGAGAGAGAATGAGAACAAGAGCGCAAGCACGCACGCAACCACCAAGGATTAGAACACTAGGATAAGATTTGGCCATGGACATACTTCTTTCGAAAATAGAAATGGGGAGGCAAGGTAGGCAAGAGAGATACATTGCTGGTCAAAACGTTAGCGTTGTCGTGGCCTTTATTGAAATATATCCTTTAGTTTATATATATTTTATGTAGTATCTTTATTCTGTGTAATATCATTGTTTTGTGAAACTGAATTCTGTAGTATGTTCAGTGTGGGAAAGGAAGACTGGTTTAAGTGAAAGAGCAGGCCTGGCAGAAAATGGCATAGATAAGGTTTGGTGACAGGAAATGTATACAAAACCTAAAGAATGTATGAATGACAGGATGAGAGGGCAAAGGTGAAGTACCATACGTTACTTGGTCAGTTATCTGTAAACATAGAGGGTCTTGTCTGGGATGACTTGAAGGGGTATAAAGGCTGGACAACAGCCAGAAGATGTTAGCTCACTTTGCTCACTGCTCACTGCTCACTGCTCACTTTGCTTAGCTTAGCTTTCACTTACTTGCTTTCTTCACTAATGCTCCGGAGTGCATTAAAGCCATCATCTGCAGTATACATCCATGGTGTGCGGACTTCTTTTGAGTTGTATTATTTAATGTGGATTTGACACCACATAATTGGCGAGCCAGCCAGGAGTTGGAAAGGACAATATTTAAGTATCATCTCAGGGTCCGGGGTTTGGTCAGGGGAGAAGCTGATGCGCAACTTAAAATAAGGTGAGCAACTTTGCTTAATAGCAGCTAGTCTCCTCTGATCAGGCTGTACACTGAGTTATGAATACTTGTCTAAAACGTCCTCCAGTCAAAGAATCTTGCTAAAACAAAGACCAAGGGATTAATACTGCAGATTATGGTAAGCATTTGTGTGTACACTAATGTAAACAAAAGTTCTGCATGTGGAGAACTAGGCAAATTCCTGCATGTGGAGGAATACTATAGCCATATCAAAGAAGTTTTGCATGAGGAAAACTTAAAGTTCTGCATGAGGAGAACTGACTCAATTCCTGCATGAGAAGGAATGAGAGAGATAAAAGTAACAGTTTTGCATGTGAAAAACTGAAAGGTCTGCATGTGAAGACCAGGTCTGCATGTGAAGACCTCATTTCCTGCATGTGGAGGAAATAATATACTAACAAGTTGAGTACAGCTGATATCTGATATCAGGGCTGAATAAGTTAAAGTTGAAACACTCCAAGAGCGAGTGGATGCCCAGGTGCCTGGAATAATGTTTAATAATGTTGTGTAAAAGTTGTGGATGTAAAGCTAAAAGAGAATACAAAGAAGTGTTGAATGGAAGTATAATAGATTTTTAGTATATGTTGCTGGTAGAATTAGAAGTCCATGGCAGAGCATTGGTAAAAGACGTCATATATTTGTATAACTTGTGATTAAGGAGAAGAGGCTGTGTGTGTGTGTGTGTGTGATACCAGGCAGAGGATCTGCTGGTTGAAATAGGAAAAGGTGGGGGCTTGTGTAAACAGAGCAAATGCTGGGGACAAAGGATGTAGGTCTGAGATGGTTAAAGAATGTTGAACTGGGAAATATTGGAAAATATTTCACTTTGAAAGATGTTTGGGGAATGTTTAATACTGCAAAGTGTTGGGTTGAATGTTTTGGTCTTCCATGATCAAGATATTAGAAATGGTTGATAATGAGAATGTGGTAGTGGGAAAATGGTTTTGAAAGGTTGGTAACGCCAGAGCAGAATGGTTCTGAATTACAGTGGGCAGTTGTCTGCAGAAGTGGAGTGCTGCTTGCTGAGAATATAATATTGCCATAATAGATGGTCAAGGCAAAAGAGGAATAGTTTCATTGCTTGACACTGGGGCTGTCATAGTCACTTTGACCTTTTAAAAATTTAATTTGCAATAATGAGAGATACAGATACAGTTCTGCTAGTTTTTGATTTTCTTTAAAATACTCTACAGTTCTAGGTTAAAAGATTTTCATGATACTGGATAAAGGCAAATTATATTAGTGTTTACATACTTTAGTCATACAGTATAGCTTACGTGCATAAATAATTCACTAATCCAATAGTCAAATAATGTATAGTGTATAGTTTGGTTAAGCTAGTCTCTTTAGGTTTCTGTTTTGTTTAAAAGGTCATTTCATGTTAGCATTGTTTATAATAAGATTATTATTACAAGTTAAAGAGAGCTTGTGGGAAAAATCACATCTGTGTTATGCTGTGGATGAGTAGGCCTACGGACAGATAAGTAGGCCTAGCATGGTTAAATATGGAGTTTTAAGATCCAGGATTTGGGATGAACGCTGATGGTGGTTCCAGGTGTTGGAAAAGTGTTGTTGTGTCAAGTGTTGATTAAAAGACTAAGATATATTATGTATAAGAAGTAATATGTTGGCAATTGATAGGTTATATTAGTGGTAGCCTACTAATGATATATATGTTAGCTTATCAGTAGGTGGTAGGTTCAACTGTTAAATTAGCATTGTTAAGGATATGATAATAATGATAGTAGTATTAATAATAGGTCTAAATTAAATAGCTTAGCTATTAGCATGACTAGGCTAGGCTAGGTTTGCATAGTATTATTAGGCTCAGATAGCGGTTGGCATTATTAGGCTAAAGCTGGGTCAGCAACCTGCATTACTACACTGGATAGCAGTATTGAAATTAATTTGGTTCATGGTAACATTGTTGAAGCTTAGGTATGCTACCCATACATCAGAAGACTTTAGATAGATTTTAGAAAGATTTTGTGATGGATTATAGTTCATGGAGCACCACAGTGTTATTGGGGGAAAATAATTGAATTTAAGACTCCTTTGGATAATGTTTTAGACATATATAGGAACTCAATAAGGTTTATCAATAACTCATATTACAGTTATATGTTTGGTGTATTGTGGTATGTGTGTCATGAGTATGTGTATTATGATTAACATCCTACCTTGTGGTGTTATGGGTGTTAATATACAATAAGATCAGGTATTGTTTCCATGTACATTTACAGTTAGGTGACTGTTTAGCTCTGAAGAGGTGGTTTGGGCAAGGTCATTTGGTTATAGAGCTGTCTCGCTATGTGGAAAAGGTTTATGGCTATAGGCTATGGTTATAGCCTTCCCACATAGTCCTGTTTTTGTTAAGAGTTTGAAAAGGGGTTTTGTGTAGTTCACATCACGGGTTGCATAAGCCAAGATTAACTGACATATGATAATAATCAAAAAATGGTTAATATTTGAAATAACAGCGACACTGAAAAAGACTGACTCTGACTGACTGAAAATGTTTTGGATTACTACTTTATATTTAACAATCTAGATGATGGGGATATTGATGGTTTCAGAAGATCTCTGGGGATATTTAGTTTCTACCTGTCAAATGGTTTGAAGAATCATATGGTATAAGGCAGAAATTGTTGTTAGCACTGGGGGTTGATGGAAACTGGTGCTAAGCTGCTTGGCCCTAGAGTATAATTTGTTATTTACATAGCTATATTATAATTTAGATAATACTGTTATAATTAAGTGGTTATAGGGTTATATGGGGTGTTAGTTAATTTGCTGTTGGGGGTTTTATGGGGGCTCAGTACAGAGGGAACTGAGTAGTGACTCCCTTAGGTAAATTAGTTGTGAAATGTACTGTGGGTCTATTTATTTTTAACTAAGAATATGCATAGCTTAAACTTTTTGTGTAAAAATCATAGAAATGGGAAATTGATTTGTATTTGGTATACATAAAGAGTTTTGAGTATATCTAGCCTACACTTATACTTAGATTTATATTTAGAGACTGTATATGTAGTATAGTATATTTATACTGAAGGAAAGGTTTAAGGATACTTATTTACCTATAGATAGAGGTTGGATAGATAGATGGATGCTTTATTGATCCCCAAGGGGAAATTCAAGAAGAATGTTGAATGTTGAGGAGGTATGATAAGGTATGATAAAGTTAATTTCATAAAATTCATTTAGTAAATGTTAATATTACACTTTTGATAAAGTTACAGTGCTAAAGGATATAAAAAAATACATGGAGACAACTGGGGAATTATACTTCAATGGCTTAATTGATAAATTAACTGGAAGTATGTTTTGGTAGTGAGGAATGGCATAATATATTAGACCATTCACTGTGGAATGCAGCATATGGACAGGAAGAGCCTCAAAGTTATAGAATTATATAAGATAATTACTCTAGTAATGTTTAGAGAAACTGGGTAAGCTGACTAATGGTAAAGGGAATGCCATGGTCAACCAAGTAAGTATGGAAAGTTGATAGTCACCTATAAGGTAATAAGTAGTGTTACAGAAACCCCAGGCTAAAGTAAAATGACTTAGTGTAAAGACTAAGTGTTCCACTTAGTGGAATCCCCATTCTGATAGTTTAAGAGACCAAAAGGGATGAGTGGGTAAACAGAACAATGAAAAAGTGTTGCAGGAAAGTGGTTGAGAGAATGAGGAAATATACAGATTTATGGCCTATACAAGAATTAATGGATTTAGCACTGTTACAAAGATCAGGGATTACATGAAAATTGACAATAGTAGAGCTATAAGAAGAATAGGTCAGTCATAGTGGAAATAGTAGGAAAAAGAGGTATTTAAAATGCTCAAAAACATCTTGACATCTTGATAGATTAATACAATAGGAGATAAGAGGCAGAAGTAAGGAGATGACTTGGGAGTGAGTGACCATACATGTAGGACTAATAATAGATGCAGATGTTATAGGAAGATATAAGGGATAAAATGTACAGTTAATGGTAAATTACAAAAGGGCAAGATAAAGTAGATGATAGATAGAGAGTAATTTAATAAATACTACAATCTGCCTGCAGCATGAGTTCCTCATCCCCTCCAGCTAAACAGTAAATGTAATGCTGCCTCTTATATCTAAGGGGGGAAAGGCTCATTACCAGCCGTGTGAGGACATGCTGATGTGCAGGGGTTAATCCAAGTACTCCCTGTCCTGACAGAGTTCGGAGCAAGTTCAGCACAACAGTGCTGAGCATGGACAAACTGAAAAAAGATATGGACTCTGAGGCCTTTGTTAAGGCAACAGTGGCAAACTGGAGAGCAAAGAGGGAACTTGGAAGTGCAATGGAAGCGCTTGCAGCATCAAAAAGACAATACAGGCACCTATGGTGACCTAAGGCTTCAAGTCTGGGGAAACCAGTAGTAGCACCACCCTCAACACTATGACAGTAGGAGCAACCATCACAGGTGTTCCCAAACCTGTCAGTCTACTGGCCTATGGATACCTATTATAGTGGGCACAGTCAAGCCCATGGCAGCCACAATCTCCACGTCAGTGGGGGTGGAGACTCAGACAAGATGGGAATAACTAAGGCAGAGTGAGAGGAAATTACGGAGGAGGCATCATGTGAAAATGGACATCTGAAGCAAGACAATCATCAGTTTGTTTTGACTGTCAAAAAAGTGGACATTTCAGAAACTGTTGGAAAGAAACAGGACAGGGAGAGGGAGGAGACACCCAGGCACTGAAGGATGAGCCCAACGAGCATGCCTTCCTCTTCCCTTGTGAAATAGTATAGTTTTAAGGAGGCCTAGAGAATTCTACAGGAGAAGGTGTATACCAATACTATCAAAGGGAGTTGATGAGGACACCATGCTGAGGGACTCTCTTATGGGTGAGCCCACCTGATACCCAATGATGCCCAGACTAGGTACAGAGAAGGTAGTTAAGACATCTCAGGGTAAGTAGGTAAATACTATGTTAAGCAAATTTAAAGTATGATTTACTCTTATTCTTACCTTTATTATATTTTGATTGTTATTTTGAATAGAAGTGACTACTGTTTAATTAATTGTAAATGCAAATGTTTTAGTCAAATTAAGTGACAAAGTGATAGCACTGCTATTTTTAATGTCAAATGACACTCCATTAATTTTTAGGATAGGTGGTGGTGTAAGTAGGTAAGACTAACTGGACTATGTCCTAGGGACTGTTACATATTAACATATTACCTCTAGATCATGGGAGTTCCCTAGTGGTCACTCACACTCAACAAGTCTAAGGAATAGAATGATTTAGCTTTAATGGGAAAAATAAAGTTTGTAGGAATATTGAAATGATGTAATATCTGCTTTACATGTAACTAATGTGAAGCCAAAAGATCTTACGTACTATACTATGATATTTGATAAAGAAAGCAATAGATAAAACAAAGAAAGCAGAGAAATAGGATTGATAGGATAGAAAATAGAACTAGGATTTACTAATAGTTTAGATAACCTAGATAAAGTATAGGGTTAGAAGAGGTAAGCTTAGTTTTTGAAGAATAAAACATTACAAAAGTCTATGACATGCAGAGAAATTTGAAGTAAGGTATGTTGAAGAAATTATGAGATTACTGTATGTCCTAGAACAGCTAATTAATATAGCTTACATAATAACCAGTCTTAAAGTAGTATCCCAAATTGACAATAAGTAAAATAACATTTCTTATAGGGAAATTTGTTTAGTCTTTATGCAAAAAGAGAATAGATGGAATTAGGATCATCATAAGTCATTGTCAGAAGATTAAAATGTTTTATTATTTCAGAAATAGAAAAGCTGGTGGAAAGATGTTGGTCTTCATGGAAGGAATGGAGGTCCACAAACTCTATTCTGTTAATCACAGTAACAAAGGGGGGCGAACCCCTGGTAGAATGTTAAATTGTATGATTTGTTACATTTGTTACCTTGGGTTAAAGATTTTTATAATTTTTCACTGTCATTATCTGATTAATGTTTTATTTGAATGTCCCTTTGGGAAAAAAGAGTCTGCTAAATTCCATAACTGTAACTCTAATGGTTAGTGCCATTTATATGATACTAACCAGATACTTTCTCAACAGATACTTGATATGGTGCTTTCCTTTGCGCATATTTTGGATCTATGCGCAAGGGGGGAGTAGTAAAGAGGAATATTTTTAGAGGAATATTTTTATTGAAGGATTTTTGATTTTCATAGTTACAGGTAGTTATTGATGATAGTCTAACAAATGTCATGTGTATAGTCATAATATCAGGAAAGTGATAGTGTTGTCTAAACCATTAAGTCCCAGAAGGATCATAAAAACACTTAGTGATTGATTACATTGATATGATAAAAATAAGAAACTTTGGTAGTGGTTTGTAGGGGTTTTCAGATAGATAATAAGGGCAAATGACATGTTAAAAGGGAGAATTGGTAAAATATATGCCTCAACAGATTTAACTGGTTTGATGCCTTACACATTGCTTCGATGCAAATAAGGTCACAACAAAACCAGAGTCATCACTTTTTGCACTAAAGATAAAAAACTGAGAGGTCCATCAGAGGCCCACCTTTGGATCAGCTCCAAGGACAAATTAGAAATGATATGGAATAATTGTCATTAATTCACAGAACAATTTATAAGCAGGAAAAAGGACTTTCGGAAGGACCTACAGGGAAAGAGTCAACAATCTATAGTATACTGCCTGGGGACAGAAATGATCCTGGCAGTGGTGGGTATAGTGTTTTTGGCATGTATGCTCCTGTTCCCCTGTTGATTATAGACTTCCAGGCAAGGAATCCAGTGAGGAAGGGGGGACATTGTCCCAGCAACATCTGCCCTGATAACAAACAGGGAATGGACAGAAAACTGCAGAGATCCCAGTCCATGACATACCACCAAACCACCAGGAAATTAGCCATTCAACTGTTTTTCACAAACTGTGAGGCCACAAAGAAGAGTCAGGTAACACAGAGATTATTGACTGACCAAATCTTATAAACCACCAGGAATCTGGAATATTGACGAATCTTCCAATATGAAAGAAGTCTGTTATGTGCTTGGAGCACTAAGAGAACAGGTGGCTGCAACCTCTTGGGTAGCTATGCACCACTGGATGATGTTGGATCAGATATTATCCAAAGAAAATGGAGTGTGTGTCAACATAGGAGTAGTATTGTAGTAGTAGTATAAGTAGTATGTTTATTCCCATAACATAGCTATGGCAAAACTAATAATGATAGAAAGATAGTTTAAGGGGGCATTAGGAGGATTAGAAATATGGCTAGCACAATAGGAATAGTTGTAGGAATAGGTTTGCTTGTATTTGTGCTTGTTTTCTCTTTGTTTCTTCCTTGTTTGAGATCCATAGTGCTTAAAACAGTGGCTGGGAGAAATGGATCATAAATGCCACTGCTGTTGATGAATGAAGCAAATGGCAACCCTAGTGGAAGGAGATACTAGTGCCAGGACAGAGGACAAGGAAATGGCAACATGACAGTGATGCCAGTGATCCCAGAACTGATGCTCCTCATTGGAGAAAGGAGGAACATTAGAATACAGTATGCTGGTTGGAAGCAAAACCAGCTCTTTCATTGATGAAGTGGGATTGGGTGTGGACTCCACTCCGTCCAACAGCCAAGCCACCAATGTTCTCAGAGCATATGAGATGGAGTACGGAACTAAGAAAATGGCTTTTGTTTTTGTGAATAGCAACATTCGTAACATACTTCACACTTGAAGCGCAGCATCCAACATTTGCTAATACATCTGCGATTGCATTTACACTCTGCCATCTCCGAGGAACAATGGACTAAAAACTGTGTGTAATGAGAATGTATTATTAATAGTTTGGTGTTACTTTGGTTTCAGAGAAGAGGGTAATTATAGCATGTAACCTATCTTCATGTAGAAGCTTAGAATATTATAGGACTAGCCCTATCTGAAAACACCCATCAGGAATTCTGATGTGATCTGTTTGCTCATTTGATGAATTTATGGGGATGGGAAAAGCATATGTGTAGTTGAAGGAAAGTTTCTCCTTTCGCTTGTTGTAAACAAGTGTTGCTGTAAAAACAGGACAGTGGAAGAGTTTCCCTTATGAAGGTTTTTTCCTCTAAAAACAATGAAAAAAAAGAGGTTTTCCTTTAAGGGTTTTCGCTTCCACCGAGAGGATTTGAAACTTGCCATTCTATTTGATAATAACACTACACTATTGGATTTGATTTAAGTGAGGGTTGGTTCAAGGGTGTAATAACAGTACTAATATAAGAGTTTTATGTTTATCAGTGGTATTGGGGACAATTGGTTAAACTCATAGTTGCTGCTGTGGTAACTGGTTTGCTTAGCTGACTGGTTGTAGTGTGACTCAGCTTAGCAGCTGTATTTTCTTGATAGTAGGGGAGGTGTTAAAATAGTGATAAATGTTTGATCTTGCTGCATAAGTGAGCACTTCATGCTCAAAGGGGGGAATGTCGTGGCCTTTATTGAAATATATCCTTTAGTTTATATATATTTTATGTAGTATCTTTATTCTGTGTAATATCATTGTTTTGTGAAACTGAATTCTGTAGTATGTTCAGTGTGGGAAAGGAAGACTGGTTTAAGTGAAAGAGCAGGCCTGGCAGAAAATGGCATAGATAAGGTTTGGTGACAGGAAATGTATACAAAACCTAAAGAATGTATGAATGACAGGATGAGAGGGCAAAGGTGAAGTACCATACGTTACTTGGTCAGTTATCTGTAAACATAGAGGGTCTTGTCTGGGATGACTTGAAGGGGTATAAAGGCTGGACAACAGCCAGAAGATGTTAGCTCACTTTGCTCACTGCTCACTGCTCACTGCTCACTTTGCTTAGCTTAGCTTTCACTTACTTGCTTTCTTCACTAATGCTCCGGAGTGCATTAAAGCCATCATCTGCAGTATACATCCATGGTGTGCGGACTTCTTTTGAGTTGTATTATTTAATGTGGATTTGACACCACAGCGTAAGAACTGGTTTAAAATGCTGAATGAAGCACAAAGCTTTACTAAAGCACATCCACTGTTTAAAGTTACAAACACAACGAACTAAGGTAACTTTTATGCATGCGCGAACCTATACATACCGGTAGATATGGCTGTGTAGTCTGTGCCATAAGATTTATTCCTGCAGGCTGCCCGTTTCGGCTGTCATACTTTTAAATGGCTTCGCAAGAAGTAGGCCTAGTACATAGACCATAACTTGTCATCTTCTTTAAGAACTTTTCCCAATATTTCCCATAGCCTATATCGCTTTTCCTGAAGGGGTGTCTTTATTATTTTAACTCGCGTCTTCAGCTTCTTTACTGTTGACTTACTGTATTGATGCTTTACTGTATTGATGCTAGCCTTCTCGTGATATTTTAAGTAGGCCTATTTGTAGAAAATATATATTTAATTAATTTTAACTGAACCGCCCGCAAATGACCCGAATATCATTAAAATATTTGGTTTATGACTCATAACCGCGGGTGACCTGCAAGCTTACGAGGGGAGTTGTGGGAGATTCAGGTAGGGTTGCGACTTTTTGGACTAGCCCACTCTGTCAAAGAGACGTGAATCATGTTTTGGCGTACAAACCTTTTAAAATATCGAAAACGGATCATTGATCAGGGGAAAAAATATCATGGATCAGGAAAAAATTATTTTCCTCGGCCCTCCCCCCAGGCCAAAAAAATTCTCCTGGGCCTTCCCCTAAGGCTTAAAAAATTATCTTAGGCCCTCCCCCCCCT
This sequence comes from Alosa pseudoharengus, assembly GCF_046254945.1. Taxonomy (NCBI): domain Eukaryota; kingdom Metazoa; phylum Chordata; class Actinopteri; order Clupeiformes; family Clupeidae; genus Alosa; species Alosa pseudoharengus. The sequence goes on along the minus strand of NW_027468565.1, from coordinate 27,214,348 downwards.
GACGACCGGCCCTCCCCCCCCCGGTAAATATCGTACAGTCCCTTAGCCAGTTTTCCATGTTTACGCAGCCTTCTACCTAGCCTATACTTCAACGAAACTAACACGCCAGATATTCTGGCTGCCCGCAGGAAATCACGTGTAGCCTATTGTGTGTAGCTTATTTTTGAATGATAACATACCCTATTATAGAGTACAAATGATTTCCTTTAATTTCACGTTTCCATATCATTATAACCCAATTCGAAATTATGTATTATTTATGAATTAATTAGAGTATTAATTAATTAATCATTTTTAACTCTATTCCGCCATTGCCCTTTTCATCACGCGTACCCCCTAGTGGCAGCTCGCGTACCACCGGGGGTACACGTACCACAGTTTGGGAATCCCTGATCTAGGCAATGACTGGTGTTGAATATTGACACCAATAAATATTGATTCTTCCATTGTGTTGCTTTAACTGTGTTTTATGAAGAAAGGTGTGTAGGGATGTAACATTGGAGGACAACCTCACCAGTACAGCTGCTGAGCGATGCGCACGTTGCATAGGGAGCGCTTCAGCAGCAGTGTCACCAGAGGCCCATCCAGCTCCCACTCCATCTTTAGAGCCTGTCGCACAGAGATGAGGTCACCGTCACACAAAGATGAGGTCACAGTCACACAGAAATGAGGAGAGGGAGTTAAGTCATTTAGAGACGAGTGACTGCCGCAGGAAGTGCGTCATAACAAAGGGACACCAGACACTCATGTAACAGCTGTAGTAGGCCTACTGCTGCAGGCTCGGAAAATTAGTTAGAATATAAGGCAGAGTTTCACATGCTGCTTCCTCATGTTGGAATGTGCAAAAATGTAAAAAAAATCAAAAGGATACCTTCTTGAATATGATTTCTGCAACAGTGGTACTGAAAACGTTTTTGCTGTATAAACCAATGTCACACAGAAAACACAAAATCTATGTGATATAATTATGACTTGTTAAATTTATGCCTACAATGGTTTATTTAACATCATGGAAATTTATTTTGTCAGTCATCATGTTCATGTTAATGAATAGCGAGGACATTTAAACCATAGCCATAAACCAAAATTCTGTGTGATATCTGCCGTGAGTCCCTATGCGTGAGTCACGTCTTTTCGAGCTCCTCCCAGCTGACTCTGGCAGATCAGGTGGACAGTCAGGCGCAATCGATTATTTCATAAATAAATGTTAAAGGAACCATATGTAAGATTGTGGCCAAAACTGGTACTGCAATCACTTTCAAATTACTATAGAGCGGTGTATCCCCTCCCCCTCCCCCCTGACGCGAGGTTGCCAACCGAAACATACTGACTTTGTGATTAGTAGATAGGTGGAGGGTGGCGCATCAGGCCAAAACACAACATGACATGACAAAACACAACATCAACATCAGTTGAGGGCTGCAACTTCACTTTTTAAATGACAATATCCTGGCCGGACTAACTTTTGTCAGTGATATAAGTATTTGAAATGAACATGATTTCTTAATGTCTAGTGACATATCAGGGCCATTTTATGATTAATTGAAATACATTTCTTACATACGGTTCCTTTAATTATGAAGCATAATAAAAAGCATATACCTAATGCGACTATTTTTTCCATAAACTGTAAAAGAAAATAAGGTTTTCCCGCTGTATTCTCCATAAAGAGTAAAGTAAATTATGTACCGGTACTTACTTCCGAAATTGACATCACTTCCTGGACTTGTCTGACGTCTTTAAATTACTTAAGCCCAACTGGAAATGAGGTCACAGTCACACCACTTGGTGTGGTGCTCAAAGTACACTTAAATGATCAACATGACTCACTGATGTATAAAGCTGATGGCCAAAGTAGTAACAAAGTAATGAAGATGGTCACACTCCAAAATACTCTTATTGTCTTTTAATATTTTTCTCTCAGTAACTCCTACTGCTACTCAGAAAAAGTAAGAGTAAGAGTACAAGTAATAAGAGTATTTTGGAGTACGACCATCTTTATTATTTTGGATTATTGGAAGTTTTGGAAAACACACCCATGAAACATAAAGCGGGAGAGCGTGGGGTTTTTGCGAATAGAACATTCATAAAATGAGCAATGGCATATCTAGCCAACAAATCAACAAACCACCTTATTTTGTCTGAGAGACCTAGGACCTAGACCTAAGCACAAAGCAAGGCCAGCACTCTCACCTGCACCAGCTGTGGCAAAAACTCCTCCAGCTCCCCGTCTGATACATGCTCAAAGTATTGCACAGCGGCCATCCGGACGGTCTGGTCATGAAAACTAGTGTACAGCAAATTAATGCAGGTGTTAAAAAAGTCAGCCAAGGTATGATGAGTCAACAAAGTAAAACAAAACCATTGTTATTCTCTGGTCTCAATGCTGTGAGTGTAATCTCACATAATAGAGATTTCATATTACACCCTGTAGTTCTTGCTGGCGTGACTGACCTGTCACTGAGCAGGAAGAGAGCCTCCTCTGAGGTCTGCAGGTTCCAGTGCTCCAGGATGGTGTAAATCTCCGTCAGGTCCTGCGGTCGCCACTGGGGGGCGCCACCCAGCACTAGGTGCAGCAGGCTGTACTGCTCACTGCAGGAGTGGCGCTTGGACCACAGCAGGGCTCGCTCGTTCTCTGTCAGGCTGTGACAGTGGTGGTGTTAAGGCAAAGGTGTGAGTCCTACAAACATGCCACTCTCTCTCTCTTTACAGTAAATAAGGCGCTGGTTTTGAGTGACTGTGTCTTGAGCTTTGTCCCCGAGTGTTTCTGGTATCTACATCAATGGCCCTTTTTTCCCCTTAGGAGCTTTTAAATCACCTCTATAAAACTAACTAAATCATATGCTATGGTGAGGCCCCAGAAAAGACAGAGTAAATAATATAGGCTAGGGAATAAACACTGCACCTGACTGTGCTTGCATGCAAATGCACTCATTTAGATGATGCTTTTGTCTAAAGCGACTTAAGGCGATGAGGACTGACATTAAAGCTACAGTACAAAATGGAGACCTTAGAGTAATGATTAATAAATGCAGAACAGGATGAATAGAGGATGGTAGTGCAGAAGTTCAAGTGACAACCAGAGAAGTGATTAAGAGTCAGCCAGAAGACGTAGCCATGAGAGACAGTAGTGGGTAGGAGGAGGTGCATGTTAAGTGTGTGGTACTGAGCAGGTTACTTACAGATGAAAGCAATGATTCTGGGAAACCTCTACAATTCTTTTTTTGAGCTCCAAACAAGGTTCTGTGAACAACACTGACCCGGGCAGAGCAACAGGTCTGTCATATGTCCAATGTTTCAGCTCTGGGAACTCCACCTAAGGACGGAAAATAAAACAGAATTAAATAACTGTACACAGAACAGTTTTATTAGCTTCATCAGGAGCAAAAAGTAGTGTGTTGTGTATTATTGCTACTGTAAGTGCATTTATTTACATTCACATTTATTCATTCAGCTGACACTTTTATTTGGAATGGAATGGAATGGAAATCTATTTATTTGAATCAGGGACAATGCACAAAATAACATTTATTCTGGGATCCAGGAAAATATGTCTTGGGCCAGGTTATAGCAGCAATTGCTAATTTGCACCTGTAGTCCCTGGGCAAGTATAAAAACATAAAATAAAATTACAGTAACATAAATAAATTACATAGAACTAAACATGATGTGATGGCCATAGTATTTAACAAACAAGCAGTCTTAGAATAGAAAACATGGACGCCAGGACTTACACTCTCTTACCCCCCTCCCCATGCTTTTTTTTAAAGCAGCTTGGAACAAATGAGGACTGACATTCAAGCCACAGTGCAAACGCAGACGATAGAATATTAATTGCTACCTGTAAAGGTGTGTATTATGTTTCTTGGTGTTTTATGCCCCCAACGTTGTCTTCAAGGCAGCGCTGCTTGGAAGGCACTATGGTTAGGCATGGGTTAAAGTTAGGGTTAGGGTTAGGGTTAGGTTTAGGATAAGGTGCCTATAAGTCGACAGTGGCAGCGCTGCTTGGAAGACGACGTTGGGAGCATAAAACACCATCAAACCGTGTATTATTGTGTGGATGTGGTATTCGTATTATTGTGTGATGTGATTACATGTGACTACTGCATTAGTAAGTGGACTGGAGAAGGCTTTGAGAGAGCGCCCCACCTGCAGGATGACCCCGCTGGGCTGACGGTGGTTGTCCGACAGGGCCGGCGACGGAGGCGTGCTGACCTCCACCAGCATGGACATGCTGAGCAGCGTGGTGCCGCAGACCAGAGTCCTGTCAGGAGGAGAAAACTCTCCATTAGCTAATGAGCAGGGGAGATGGAAGAGGACCACTAAGGAGACCACCAGCGGGACTCCACGATACACAGCTCAGTCCTACAGGCAGCCGCTAATTAAAGGGTTCAGTGGATGGATGGATGAAGCATAAATCACCACGATTGATTTTGTTCCAGCATCCATTATTTTGAAGACGGAGAGGTAGGTCTACTGTAACATGCAGTCACACAAGATCATGGGTAAAGAGCTTTATTAGCGGAGCTTAAAGGCGTAGTGCATGATCCTGATGAGAGATTGTTGATATTTGAGCTGAACTGCCAATCACACTACACCCATGTTGTGTCTATTAAGCAATGTGTTGATAGTGCCCTTAATGGAAGAGAAAGAATCTGACCGATGAGCTACACGTTACTGTACCTGTTAAAGGGTGCGCCAACATGAGTGCACTGTCACTTGCCACGCACATCAGCGCCGGCGTTTGTAACTGGCGAACACTGGATGAACAATGGATCTTATGCAGCGGCCCCAACAAAATAGAACTGAATCGTAATCTACACGGCGGCGACTACAGTTGAGTTGTATTGAGAACAATGGAATCTAATGGAATGTGGAAAGTGGAGTGAGCCACACTCATGTCGGTGCCGGTGTGCGTTGGCCTTTAGTGTACTTATCTACACTAGATTAGTGTACCTATCTACATGTTACCTGTTAGTGTAGAGGGGTAGGACTGCCCAGCGCAGAAGCTCTTGGGATTTACCCTGTTTGGACCCAAACAGACGGAACGTCAGCATGGATTCATAGGGAAGATCTCGGACTTGGACCGGAAATACCACCCTAGAGAGACAAACACAGGCATGCGTTTGTGGAATGTGCTCAGAAGCGTCACAATAAGACTTATGAAATGTGATGATTTTGCACCTAAAGCCAGAAAAGGTTCTTACATTCTGTTGCAGCGGAGCTTGTTGCCTATGGAGAGAGCGGTGCTGATGTTCTCAGATACCACCGGCTCACAGAGGTTCTTGCCTCCGTACGTCAGGGAGCACGACAGGCTAAACAAATCCAGACTGGAGATAACAGAGACAACCTTACACACACATACTGATATCCTCATGAATTCACTCATAAATACACTATATCATACAGTAATATGCTATTAGCCTCTTTCGGAGACTGAAAACAGAGAGTTACAGAGATCCTGTACCAGCTGAAGCTCACAAATAATGATCTCTAATATGTTTAATCTGTAATCCATGTCATTCTTATGTCAAGCAGACACAGGTTATATTTGTTTTGGTTTGTAAACTTGCCTCCAGTCTAAAAAAGCGGAATGTTTTTAGCCTCACCCAGAGGTCATTGCCGTGGTTAAAGCTTTTTTGGTTTTAGAGCAGGTCACACAGTACCTGATGAGCCAGTTGTGTTCTAGTTTGTAGAGGGCGGCGAGGTTGAACTGCAGAGTACCCGTGTTGAGGCCGACGTCAGCCTTGGGGAGGATGTGATTCGCGTCCTCAACTCGGTAGTCTGAGTGGAAGTTGTCAAAGAAGATGTACAGAAATTTCTCCAGAGCTTGGTGCAGGATCACCACACCTGCAACAAAACAGAACTACAGATATGTACTGCGTGTTTTCATGCCCATACTGTATACTGATGCAGAAGAGGAGTGTTTTTCTCGACAAGTCTGCTCAACAGGTCAAACTTCCTAATCAGGTGCCAAAAGGCGTTCAACAGCCTCCTCTTTCAGCGCACACTCCAGTGGCAGGATTAGGAAGATCTCAGTCCCATTCACAGACACATACCTGTATCTGTGTCAGAAGGATAAGCAAGATCTCAAGATTAGTAAGATCTCAGTCCCATTCACAGACACATACCTGTCTCTATATCACTCATCTCTGGCGGGCTCTGGGAAACAGAAAAGCTCAATCATCATCTGATCTGAACTCGGTCAGTGTCAGATCATAGACAGCTAAATGGCCTAATGAAATGCTTTTAAAAAAGTCTTTAAAAGATGCATTGCAATAATTTCATACATTAATCTCCTATAAATAGTACAGTATAATGTTATACATGTACAGTATATGCTATATCACTAGCCCACATAGTGTATCAGAAGAAGAAAGATTATATTTTCTCAATTTCACAAAATAATACTGTTGAGAATGTTGATGCAGGTACATACCAGCATCTTGGGCGTTATTCTCTTGACCGTGCCTATGGCCTCCTCCAGTTGTACAGTGGAAATGCCGGACAGTAGATTACAGATGGTCCGCACCTCTGTTACTATCTGGTTTACATTGTCCCCAGACTGTAATAAAGTTACACCCATTACTTTTTAGAACGGTGTGTGTTTCAATCGGCCACATACATGGAGCGATATACAGTATATGGAGCGATATTACACAACTGATTGTGATGTTTCGTAACATGTCCGTAATAATCCACAGAGCGTCTTGTGTGATGGAATACTTTTAGGACTGCTAATCTCTGGCTGCACAACCAGTGTCCAGTGGCTAAGTGAGGCTCACACACCTGCTGACGGCCTGCCATTTCAGAAAATATCATTTCAGATGTACACAGAACAGGTGTTACAGTCTTAGTGCTGTAGGTAGGGGATTTCCCACAGCCGCCAATCAACAACCAAGCCTATTTACCATCAAAATCATAATCACCAACAAAGCAAAAAACCATCCTCAACAGAACAGCCCTTGAGAGCATTTCACTGGGTTATCAAGCAGACGCCTTCCTTCATCGGCGTATAAAGTCTATATAAAGTCGGCCTGAGATTACTGGTGGAGAGCACCACACCCTGCCTACCTGTGGGCACAGGTCTTTAAACACGGACCAAGGGGTCAGATAAGAGGGCCAAGCACACACCTGAGTTCTCAAGAGCTGGTTCACCTCGTCTTTGTAGAAACGCAGCTTCTGCTGTAGAACCACCCTGAAAATAAGTGAGTACACGGTTTAGGATAGATCATATAAACATATGCTGACAAATGCTCACATAGGTCGATGCTACCCTGTCAAAGGAAAAGATAAGATATATATTTGTGGGATTAAATACGGCCAGGAAAGTGGTTGTTGTTACCGTGATGTGTTGAAGACACTCGCAGACAGCAAGAGATTATTTAAATGAAATGGTTGGTTGTCATCTTCCTCCTACAGACACATGGCATTATGCAGAGTGAAAAATAGCTAGCATTACATATCACACATTTAGGCTACATCTATTAGATATATTTTTTAGATATCAGTGTGCCTGAATACATGTAAAACTTATACACAGGCACAGCTGAATGGACCAGTAACTTAATTCAAGTGTGAAAGGACTACACTTCTAGCATCTGATCATTCACACATGATGGTGGTTGGAAAGGAAATGCAGTTCAGGTAGAAATTACAGCATTTTTAAGCAAACAAAGGCTATGATGTTACAGAAACATGGAATTGAATGGAATTGTTGTTGCTGTGAGTCTGCTGTGTTGTCATTGTCTCCAAGGGCACTTTTACTGCAGGTGCGGTGCCACACCGGTCTCTCCTGCGCCCGTCAGGTAAATACAGGCTGGTGGGAGCAGCATTACTGATAAACAGAGCAAAGTCTCTCTGGCCAGGTGGACGTTTCAAACAAAAACACTGGCAGAGCAGGCGAGGGGAGGACCCACAGGCCATATTATGGTTGTTAACCAGTCACAAAGGAGCGGGGAATGGGCCAATGGGAGAAAGCAGGCCATTTGAACTTAAGACACAATGCCCAGCCCTAGCAGGTCAATGTTTAAACCGCACTTCAATGGTAATGTAATTTTCAAATGTGCCACGAGTACAATGACTTACATCTCTGCACAGTCGATTTGCCACATTGCTATGTTGCACAATTCTCACATGCATGTCCAGAGAGAACTTGTGATACTTCTGAATGCTCTCGCACTGTCCTAGAATCTCATCACTGCAAAGGAAAACACAGGAGGAATATAATCAATCAACAGGAGGAACATTCCTGATCAACAGGAGAACTCTATAAACGCACTGACAAAAAAAGCCCAAGAAAGTTTTGATCTGACACTGGTACATTGATAAAGATTGGTTTAGGGTGGTAAGTAAGTGTTTTGTTCTAGCACAATTACCACTCAAAGTGCTTCACACAGCCATAGACTAAAGGTGCAACAGACATAAGGTATCACAGATACATTAATACAGGTTTGTTTTGGGTGCCACAGGTGACCTCTTACTTTCTCAGGTACTCCTCAGAGTCACAGAGCTTCATGAGGCACTGTTCACCGGCACTGGGCGGCTTGTCCAACAAAATGCAAATCTCCTGAATAAAGTCCAGCACTGTCCTGTTTACTGTAAGCAAAGCGGGACATTTTATGGGCACAAGAGCAAAAGATCACTATGAATATACAGCTTACTGCACAGAGGCAAAATGGAGGAGCAAAAGAAAAGTAGTTTCACCATTACAAAACAGAGGAAGAAAAAAATAAATGGTGAGTGAGATAGAAGGGAAAATCAAAAGTGACCATTAAGGATTTTCAGAGCCATGAACAGTTGGATAGTATCCTTCATTACCGCCAACAATGTGCAATCACTTATGCTAATGGCACCAAACTCATCAGTGTAACTACAGTTTTCAGTTTGTCTTAATGCATTAAATGACTGAAATAAAGTCTATATTCCAAAAGGCAAAAGCTTACACGGAGTGGGAACCGGTAGTTGTGAGAACCACGGCGTGGATACGTTGAAGGTTAACTCAGCTGTCTCCAAAAGAGACGTGTGAAGAGGGAACACTCTGCCCCACACCAAACCGGTGTTATAGTCAGGGTTGTTGTGGGGGTATCGGCACATTAGCCTGAAATATATGGGAGAATGACCTTCAACCATGTCATCATGTAATGGCAATGTCAAAACATGCATACTTGAAGAAATACTTTAACAAACATACTTTAACATACACACACACACACACACACACAAACCCTTTTACGAAAAAGAACTATTACAATACGTATAAGAGCTCTACAGTATTCTATGATTCTATAATGTTCTGTAATACATCTACTCTAATGTACTATCTACTGTACTATAATGTTCTGTAATAGATCTTTACTTTCTTCAGTGTTCCTATAGTAAGATACAACCTTATAGTACTTCAATGTCCCAAAAATACTATAAGATTCCTACAATATTTATAATTCATGTACGATTACTATACAATTTTGTCCAAATATGATTCCTATAGTGCTAAAACAATAAAAGTCCTCTGATATACCACTATGATGATCCCTTACCTTGTTGTTAAGGCACACAGACAGGATATTCGAATATTGCTCCCCTGAGGGCTATCAATTAGTCTGATAGTCCAGTTGTCATCCTACAAAGAAGAATCAGGTAATCACTCTTGAGAGAACAGATCCTGGTTTCAATCATAACTAAGTGCCTTTTTCTTCGTAACTCTCTGTTTAAACCCTTTGGTACTACTCACTGCAAAGTCCCTCGAGTCGACAGATGTGGCGGTTCGTACGATTTTCCTCGAAAAATCACAGGAGTGCGGTCTCTCGGTCCGTTGTTGAACACTCAGAAACCTTCTCCGTGGAGGCACCGGGGGCGGCATGACAGCCCCAGGTGCGGCAATGAATGCCTCTCTCGTGGGCACCTGCTCTGTGTCTGTGTAATCCTCGAGCCCATGCAGCACTTCATAGTACGGTTCTGGAGCAGGGGCAGTAGCTGTTGCACCATCTAGCGTCTCATAAAAATGGTCCTGAGGGTCAGCACTGATAGGAGGCGCCGTGGGGAAAGTTGGCTGGGACACGGAGAGCGCGGAAAGAGATTGATATAAATCCAAGTCGTCATCGTCCAAAAAACTTAAGTCAAGTTCATCCATTATAGACCGTAAAGACAGGCTGTGTGACATCAATTCTTGTTACCAATAAAAAGGTTATATTTGGCATAAGCAATGCGGTTGTGTGACTAACAAGTTCAACATAAAGTTTAATCCTGTGGGTTTACAATGGAATAGGCCTACTTGGATAGGGCGTGAAGTATATTCAGGGTTCCTACACATTTTCCATTTCAAAATTCCATACTTTTTCCATACTCAAATTTCCAAACTTCCCGGTAGATTTTCTGACCATATTCTCGACATTGCGGCCACTTCTGGTTTGGGATAACTCGGTGAAAACAAAGGTATGGACAACTGAAGTGAATTAAAAAATTACACTTAATATTCGACCATTTAGCTTGGTCATTTTTAGTTGTATCTTGACGATGGGGACTGAGAGTTAAGCTACACAACAGTAGGAATGGTTCATTATGACCTGAGTGAAGTGATTAGTACTGCAAATGCAATAGTCTGGAAACACAAATATTTCTCCATACCCTGGTTTCTTTTTTCCATATTTATCCAGACCTGGAAATTACTAAAATCAAATTCCATACTTTTCCAGGTTTTCCATACTGCGTAGGAACCCTGTATATTGAACCACACCTGCCACATGTGGCTGGTTAGCGTAACGACCAAATAAGCAGTCAGTGTAATAATTAACAAATCCTTCAAATTATAACTGGAAAGAGAAGCTTGAACGTTTGAAGATATCTGTTAACACCCAGCTTGAGGAGCCAAACGACCATTGTATTCCTCCATTCAGCACATCGTCCAGGGTTCGTAGCTAATTTACCCTAGAGATGAAAAACACAAACAGAACGATGCAGATGCCAATATACAGTGGGACATAGCTTAAACATGTTTGCCTTCAACCACCAGATTAAACATGTTAAATTTCATCTTAAACTGGATAATATAAAGAAATCATTTAGTTTTACCTAGAACTCCTCCGCCTCCGTCCACAGCTGGCAGCGAGAAAAGAACAGGACTTCACTGACTACAGCACTTCAGGTTTTACCTGTTGATATTTAAAGTAGACTAGGCCACGCTTTTTAGTGCTCTCGTACCTGACATCACAAGTTGCTTAATTTCGCAACAGAATGTGAGAACAAAACAAAGCTCAAGGGCAATTCCATGGAAAATTACGTTTTTTGTAACATCCATAACGCCAATAAAATGTGATGGTATGGTAGGCCTATGATGTGAATGATTACATGACATTTGAGCATTTGCTATTGTTGGCTGAAGAATGTACATGAGAAAAAAATGCACAAAAAATGAATGTATCATTCACATCACATCATACAAATGCCAAGGCATTTCACTGGCGTTATGGATGTGACAAAAAGTCAATTTTCCGTGGAATTGCCCTCAAGTGAAACCACTTTAAAGTGAAAATAGTTTTACATAACTGCTTGTCTGGGTTGAGAAAAAAATACAGTAGGTCTGTCTCTTATTTGCAAAAATAATTTACAGGCTATTTACAGGGTTCCCACAGGTCATGGAGTTGGAAAGTCTATTCGAGACATGGAAAGTCAAGGAATATTATCATTTTGGGGGCAAAGTCATGGAATATTAAGGAATTTTGTTGTATCAGCTGGCTTGCCAAAACACATTAATACAAATATTATATTTGATTATATTTAGGTTAGGTTTACTGCTTGCTTGAGTTTTGATGGTTAGCCCAACTTTGTTTATTCAATTCCCATTTAGTCATTCTGCTGCTCTAAAATGTTTTTTTTTTGTCAGGGAAAAGTCATGGAATTTTACATTTGACTTACAGTGGGAACTCTGGATACAGTATTTATCAACTGCAAGCAAAACATCATTGATGTGTTGATGTCTATCTGTCCTCCATTACAAAGAAAGGAAAGCAGATACAGAGGAGTTTCATGCTCTCAAAGTGAAAGGCCTGGTCTTATTTGCTACTGCTACTTGTGTTGTGGTTCTACCTGATTGCATTGCGTTTCTGTCTGCACACTCCCAGTTGCGGAATGCCATAGAGCAGGTTCAACTCAACTGCTCTGCTAGGAAGACAATGTTTCCTCCTCTAATGATATGTTTCTGCTCATCTCGCTGGAGAACATCTCTCTTGCGCAGGTAAGTAAGCCGATCTAACCGACTGAGTGTGGTGTGTTGAGTAAGGAGAGCGTGAGTTTATACAGTATGTTCATGTTTGTCTTATGCAGAGCTTGAATTGATTCCAACACCAATGCTGCATTTTCATCTCTCACACAGAGATAATGACTGAAAAGGGATCTTATTTCACATGGTTCCATCCAGCTGCTGGCAATGCATCCCAGAACCATCTCTCATTCACTGCTATCTCTGGTCTATACTACATCTTCTTCCCCTTAGCAGGACTTGCCATAGTAGTGGCTGTTATTGGTTCTCTGGTGAGAAGTCTTTAAACAACAATTATGTATGTCCATCTCCTTCCCTTGCAGTGTTGTGTGTGAAATATCATGATATATCAGAATCCAAAGAGTATCCAATATCCAAGGTCCTGATAAAGTATATGTAGGCTATTCCTTGTGTGACCATATTGATGTTATCTTAGTGAGGAGCTTCATTCTAACTCAGCCTCATATCACACCAAGCCACATACAGAAAGGCATTGTCTGGACTAGCTCTGGATGTTTGGTGATTTGGTGATTCCCGGTGGTAGACCTGTGGTCCTCCTCCTGGCTGCATCCCGGATGGCAAAGTCAGATTGGCAGATATCCTACCACTGGTGGCATGCCGCCGGTAGCCAGAGCCGGACAGTAACGGAGTACATTTACTTGAGTACAGTACTTGAGTACAATTTTGAGGGATCTGTACTTTACTCGAGTATCATTTTTGGGGAGTACTCATGACTTTACTCAAGTACATTTGAGAGGCAAATATTGTACTCTTTACTCCACTACATTTCTATCCATAACCGTGAGTACCCGTTACTACTTCTAAAAAAAAAAGGAAAAAATAAAAATCTCGGAAACCCTCAATTTCTTGTTTCCCTCTCAAACGTGATTGGATTGTGCAGACGCCACTGATTGGGACAGCCTATCAGCAATCACCTTCAGCTTTCCGCCAAAGTCAACTCCATGGCCAGATTTAGATAAGAGACGAAACCATGGACGAAACAATGGATGAAGAAGCAGCAGGTCCATTCCGAGAATGTGCCAACATGTGGCCCCACCTCGCCAGACTACTTCAATTTTCTGAACAAGTTAATGATAGTTATCGCTTCAAGTGTTTCAATTACAAAATAGTATTTTGTATTTGAAATACGTATTTTAAATACATGTATTAGAAATACTGCCCATCCCTGGCAACATGGTAAAAAGATGAAAATGACTTTTTGAAATTACTTCCAATTCATTTTACATTCTCCAAGGTATTAACATTAGCATTTTTCATAACTCCATGTAGGACGTTTCTGTACATAAATGTAAGCACTGTGGCAGTAGTAATGCAATATTTAGAAAACGTAGGCTACTCTTGTACTCTTGATACTCAAGTACTTTTAAAAACAAGTACTTCAGTACTTTTACTTAAGTAGACATCTGACTGTTGTACTTTTACTCAAGTAATGAAGCTGTGTACTCTGTCCGCCTCTGCCGGTAGCGTGCCACTTCTGGTCCGCTATTGGACCACCATCTAACTTGTTGTGAATATTAAGAAAATATGTGAAATGTTATTAGAATGAAGTATAACCTCTACAGTATAAATCAAAAAAAGAGTTTGGACCACAAGTGGCCCCCAGTGGTCCGCCATGCCTCTTGCTATCTGGGATGTTAAAGTGACACCACACATCTGAGTCCAGTGCCTGGCGTATTCTGATATGTCAGATTAGGGCACATGGATTTTTGATATGTCAGATTAGTGCACATGGATTTTTGAACGCTGCAGACATTAAGCATTTTGTCTTCACCATTTCTAGGTTTGTCACATAAGAAGGAAACGGAGGTAGGAACAACTATGGTACATGGTTCTATCACTAATTGGCAAAATAACAGAACACCTACTGTAATCACCTACTTTACTAATATCTAATGTGGGTGTTCCGTTCACCACCTTTGGTCTTTTTATATCTGACGAGGCATTGTAGAGCCTATATACCGTATTTTGAACTGATCATAGAATGTTTTGGATCATTGCTGCATCCTTTCTTTGTTTTCAGGCTTGATGAACTGAGATATAAACTCATTCCCATATATGAGTACGACCCAGGAGAACAGGAAGCAACTGAGAAAAATGAGGATGACAACAATGAGGAAGAACAGCTAACAGTGAGCTAACCAGTGTCTTAGAAGTGGCTGACTATAAGTATCAAAAGGCTTTAAAGGCTTTACATTAAATGACATCAAGTGAAATTAATTAAAATAAGTTTCTTGACAACTTTGGCAATGTGAACAGCTTTGTTGATTTTGCCGTTGTGTTACAGGAGCCACTCTGTGGCGACAGTATTGGACTGAAAGTGAAACTGGCTCTCAAACAGGATTGATGGCAGGCAGCAGAGCAGTGGTGGACAGCTTCTCCTGTAGCCCCCGCAGTGCCAGGGCCTCACTGCTGAACAGTAAAGAGACCAGAGAGAAGAGAGCGCTGGAAATGGAAATGGATGAATCTGTGTCATTTTCATGTCACTAGAGGGCGCTCCTGTTATTATCATCAAATGACTTTTATCAAATGACTTTTTGATGCACTGTATAGAGTAAACGCTACAATATATATTAAGTTTTATCTGTTATAATGTGTGATAACAGTATAAATGCATTTTTTTTTACACTTTTTGTGTCATGTTTTTTTGCCATCTCTCTAAACCAAACTCTGTGGGTTGTCAAAAACTCTCAGACTTATTTCAATCAGTGTTGCTGTTTGTTGGAATTTTGCGACTTTGGCGCTTAGAGGGTTAATCCCCAGATAGGCTCCTATTTTATTCTACCCCTTGTTTTGCATCACTGATGTCTGCATACTCTTAAGAAAGCAAGAGTATTTCGGAATGCCTTGGTTTTCCATGCCATGCCTATGGAATGGGGAACACTTACAGTTTTTCTCAGTCGCTTTGGTACATTTCTCAGATCAGAATTGAAATTCTCTTTATTTTTTGCTTACTCGGTCTTGTCTCGGAATTGAAAGCAAAAATACTTGGTCTTGACCTACATTGGAAGGAGGTGGACTTGTAATTTTAGAGCAAGCCACATGTCCTTTCCCCCCCATTTTTTTGTAACTGTGTATATTTCATAGTATATTCTAAATATCCACCATTACAGATATTCTTATTTTAATAAGAATTATAATATTGACTGGCATTAAATTATATCCCATGGTGCTATGCTGCGCAGTGCAAAGGTTTTGGGAGATACAATCTTTGTCCAAATGGCACAGCAGTTATTCTGGAAAGGGTTGAAGTAGCCTGACCTACGGTTTCGGCATTGTCATTCCAATGCGTGCCTCTGGTTGTAATAATTGATGAGATGAGTGAGCAATCCGCAATTATTAAATTTGGTCACTTGAACCACAATTGAACACCTTTAACGTTAATGAAATGTTGACATCATGCCATACAAAATTTTGACTCCAGCTGAGTTTAGTCTTAAAGTATTGTTCAGAAAAGAAGTTTGGTAGACAAATGTGTGCTAGCTAGACTGCTCCTATAGCCAACAATCCCCACTCTACCCTTTGGGAAATTTAACTTTTCAATATAATACTTGGGTGATGTAAAATGTAAGTAAATAATGAAAACTCTTTTTTTGGTTGGCCTCAATGCAGTTTTGACTCCTTAAAGACTCGGTCTTGACTCGGTCTCGGCTGCATTAAAAAACCAACGGTCTCGGTCTTGACTCGGTCTTGACCCTTTAAAGACTCGGTCTCGACTCGGTCTCGACTCGGGCAGTCTCGTCCCCATCACTACTACCTGTTCAATCTTCACATCATTGTGTCACTTGTGCACATCAAAAAAGCAATTTCTAATTTCTTTGAACAAGTTGCAAATGCTTTGATACATCCGTGCAAATGATTATGTACAATTATCTGCTGCATAAGGCATTAGTTCATAGCTCAAGCGAAATGGTTGAACAAGTTGTTAAAATATGTCAAGTAAGATGATATTCGTTGTGATGTGGATGAGAATTTGTGGCCCAACAGACAGGAACGTCAGGAGGTGTAGGAAGACTGCACTGTAATTCCTACAGCACTGCATGCACAGTTTTCCCTAAGGAGACTGTCCTATGTTTGCAGTTCTACTTTATTTTGTTTGTTTTTCTTTGTGCTATGCAGTGTTGTCTTTTCTTTTGTGTATTGCAATGACAGTCTGTCAACAAATGACAGTACAAACAGTAAAAGGGTAAATGTGAATCTTGTCCAGTCTCTTGCAATCAAACTCCCGCATACACTAAGGTGTAACCTACAATTTACAATAATTGTCATCAAAACTTTAGCCATAGTTTACATCAGAACATCCCTCCAGAGTACACTGTTATATTGACAACATCACTAAGTAATTTGACTGTCTTATCCGTGCACAATTACTTTTAATTCTGATGGCACTGACATGTTCATTGACACAGGTAATTACTTTTGAGAGATGAACTATGGATTTTGAGCTAGAGTGTGGCTTTTGGAGGTAATCCATGGTGTTTTGTTATTTGTACAACTTATTTTGAAATGCACTTACTGTTTTGCAAATGTTGAGGATGAATCGAGAAATGTACCAAAGCGACTGAGAAAAACTAATATAACATGTAGCTGCTATAGTGCTTAAAGGGTTAAACAAATACAAATTCTAAAACTCATTACAGCTGCCATGTAAACATGTCCAGAACTGAACCTTACTAGGCATTTGGCTACTTATATGAATACATGAACTTGCCTGAACAAAACATATATTATATAGCAGCCTCCCATGTTACATGCCAATGACATTGTCAAACCAGCTAAATAGAGTGTTTTTGGTTTGGTTTGGGCTTTTTGAATACCTGACTCAAACAAAGACATACACCTGAGCATCATTATGATCATATACTACCTTTGACCAATTACATGCTCACAGATCTCTTCTGGAATTGGGCTTCATCCAATCAAATCAGCAAATGAATCCTGCATGAATTTTCTTAATTGGTACAAGAAGCCCAATTTGGTTCCAGTTTTTGTAAGGTAAGACCAACACCACGGCAAGCCATGGAAATGCACAGGTGAGGAACTGTGTTCTGAATCTGTACTCAGAAACCATCAGTGCTTAATTGGTAACCAAATGTGTCTAAAGCCTTTGCTGTGACTGCTAAAACAAATAGTTATCTTGAATAGATGGCCTGAAACCCAGGACTATTTCAATCCAATGTTCACTAAACCTTCAACCTAGTTTCAAAGAAACACGTCTGTATTTTTGCTATGTTTTCAGATCTTCCATCGCACAGGTCCTTCACAGGGCTGCAGTGTGTGTGTTCTGGTGTCTCACCCTCTTCTGGTTAGCCTCAGGGGTTCTGGAGTGTAACTTCAGCCCCCTGCAGGACAGAGGCAAACCCTCCATCAACTCCACCACTCAATGCCTGTCGGACCAGCGCTGCTTCTCAGCCAGGGGGCGCTATGGCGGCGTGCATGTGCTCTCCTCTCAGGGATGCGTGGCGCGGCAGTACTGCGGCTCGTTCAAGATGGTCACGTACCGAGGCATCAGCATCAATCTCACCTTCACCTGCTGCTGCAACGAACGCTGCAACCAGCCGCCCAGCCCGGAGACGGCGGTTGTGAAGCTGCTTGGGGTCACCCTAGGCCCAGTGGAGGCCAGCACCACCCCCACCCCTGACCTCTGCTCTGAGAAGACCACCTCTCCGACATCGGATGGTGTATAAGGAGGTGCCCTGGACTGTTTTATATGGATGACAATCATATGGGAAAGTGGCCATTTACCACTGACGCTTTTCCCCTGTCCAGAAAAAAAACTGTAAAGAGTCTCTGAAGGAGGTGTGTGTGTGTGTGTGTGTGTGTGTGTGTGTGTGTGTGTTTCTCTGGAGCACGGGAGCTGGAGAGTGCATCTGGCATGTAACTCTCCTGGGTCCTCCGAACATGTTCTGCAGCCAGGAGCTTTAAACCCTGCTAATAAAAAAACACTTGTTTGAATGTAATTGTTTGAATCAAGTTTTTTCCTGCCAAAACAGGGTTCTTTCAGAGGAAATCAGCTTGTAATTAATCTTTTATGTTTTTAAAACTCCCAGAATGTTTGTATATTGTAGTCATAATTTTTTATATTATATATTAGACTTCCATTAGTCAGCAGTCTGGTTCAGTCAAGTGATTGGGGCAAAGTCCTTTTAGGCAAGTCCCTCCACTCGGCAGCCATATTGCAATGCTTTTTGGGCGTTCATCGGGCATCTGTTTCGGCAGAAATGCGCGTGCGCAAGGCCTCACGACACCAATCTTGCTCCAGCGGCGAGTTCACAACACATGATTGGCACGATGTCTTCACAACACACCACATTATTGGCTCAATGTATTCACAATACAGCACATAATTGGCTCAATGTATTCACATGTCGATGTTTTGCCGCGGAAGTGGTGTGATATGTGTGGACAACTGCCATATTGGCGTTACAAACTAACCCCATGCGTTTCTATGGAGGATTTTTTGAGTGCTGTGTCTCCTCATTAGAAAGTCTCTGGTTGGGGTCTTTGGCAGTTGAACCAGAGACTTTCTAATGAGGAGACAGCACTCAAAAAATCCTCCATAGAAATGCATGGGGTTAGTTTGTAACGCCAATACGGCCGTTGTCTACACATATCCCACCCCTTCCTCGGCAAAACGTCGACATGTGAATACATTGAGCCAATCATGTGGTGTGATGTGAATACTTTGAGCCAATCATATGGTGTGTTGTGAAGACATCTTCCCAATCATGTGTTGTGAACTTGCCGCTGGAGCAAGATTGGTGTTGTGAGGCTTCTGCTGAATAGGATGCCTGATGAGTGCCTAAAAAGCGTTGCTATATGGCCGCTGAGTAGAGGGACTTGCCTAAAAGGACTTTGGTTAAACAAACCTCCAAACTAATTGCAACCTGCAGGTGCACACAATTAGAGGCTGATCTCAGCATCTGTGCACTTAAGAAGTGGATCTGGTCAGCTGCTCACTGATTGATTACCAGGCGACGACCTCAGATGCCATCTGATATAGTCTGGGTTGTAATCAGGGAAGAATGACTGGGCCTTTCAGCTACTAGACAATCCATCTCCCTCAGAAGTGGTGAAGTGTGGTTTCAACTGCCAGCTTTAAAACAGGACTAGAAATGTTATTTTTGCTCTTTGTGGACAAAATGAGACGCCCCATTCAAACAGGTGTGCGCGTGTCTGCGTTTGGAGCTGGCTTTCAGCTCGCTGTTCTCCTGTTGCTGTTGCCTGGTCCTCTCCACGGTGCCAATGTGTGGTGCTTTTACTGCCCGATGATGCCTGCCATGAGTGCGTGCCTGCCTGTCCTGTCTAGGTGCCCTGCTGGGAACGTCTGCGCCAAAGGAAGTGGCCAATATGGGCAATACTTTGCCTACTTCAATAAAGGCTGCCTGTCGGAGAAGAAGTGCCACATGAGCCAGTATATAAGCTACCGCTACCATAACGTGAGCATGACCTTCTCATGCTGCGACTGGAACTACTGCAACTCTGGCTGGTGTCCCACAGCATCCTGGCCCCTCCTAGGCTTAATGGTGGGAGCTGTGGCATCACTGAGCAACTGGTGGCTCTAACTAAGGCCCTGGCCAAAGCTGCTGAGCGTGCCATGAGATTAGTATGGACACTGACTGATGTAATCAGCTTTGGATACTAGTCTGGACTACAGGGGAGAAATTCCCCCGGACAGAATGTTTGCTGGTTTAGATCAAACTTCATGTTTATGTAAACAGTTACGTCTTGTTATGTAAGCAGTTGTAATATTTTAATGTGACGTGAGGGCCAGTCAAACAACTGTTCCTTATCAGTAAACACAAATGTTGCTTTTACAGTGCTATTTCACTTTTCCTCTTTTCTTAAAATAAAACAAATATTTTTATCACAGTATTGTGTACATGAGTTTAATCTCATCAACACACCGACTGGCCTTTCTAGCCATAACAGTCACACAAAGAAACACGGGGTCAGGTGATTTGGAGGTTTGGACAGTTCTTTATTTCCCTTTTAATAAGGCGGCTGGGTCTTCCCATGGTGGATATACATATATATACAGGAGAGTGCTATACTGGAGCTACACTGAGAGGGGCGGGTCCATGTTACACAGACTTCAAAAAACAACACTGACAGGGCAGTCCTCACCTCCAGGTACCAGAACTTAACAGAGAGGGGCAGAAGGGGAGAGGGGCAGGGGCAGGGGCACGTGGGAGGGGAGGTAACATCACGAGAGAAGAGTAGGGGGCTGGCGGGGCAGGAGGTGGATGGGGTGGGGCGGGGCGGGGTGGGGTGGGTTGGGTGAGCTCACTGCAGTCTGAGAGTCGGACTCGACTGCCTAATAACTTAACACTAGAAAATAACAGACATGTCACACACAGTGCATCTTAAATAGGTTACATGGAGAACCATTTACCATAAATATCTGTATTTTGGGAACCAACATATATAAAAAATAATAAAAACCAACAAAAAAAAAAAAATCATTGATCAGTCTTTATTTTTGTGTTTTTTTTTCTTCTTTTTTTGTCCCCCCTGTATTTCGTTCCTTTCTTCTTAACGCTCCCGAGGCGTGGGCTTCCCCTCGGCCCTCATTCGTCCATCCCGGATAAACGATAGAAAGTAAACAAACCCCAAAAGTATCAGAATTAGTATAAAACTAATCAACGAATGAACGCAACACCACAGTCAACTCATCACAAAAAATAATCCACAGACACACAGAACAGCAAGAAACACAGTACTCTTTATAGCATCTTCATCACTGGTATCCTTCTTCAACACATCTTCATCACTGGTATCCTTCTTCAACACTGCTTCAACACTTTGCCATGGTCTTTCACTTCCTCTGGGCCCCGGGATCAGACTGCTGGAGATGTCTGCTCCAGCTCAGTCAAAACTCCACAGCCACATCCTCCTCTTCATCATAACTATCATCCTCCTCTTCATCATAACTATCATCATCATCATCATCATCATCATCATCATCGTCGTCATCATCTTCATCATCACCATGACCAGTGATATCATAGAACTTCACAGTGTGTTAGGAGGAAGGGTGAGAGGGACAGAGCCTGGAGATGGGGGCATTATCACAACTTGAACAGGAGAAATAAAAATATCAACAGCAATAATCAATAAAAAACAAACTCGAGAGTCCATGAACAAGGTAAACAAAATGGCCACTTCTGTTGTTGCTCTTCTCCTTCCTGTGAACCTCCTTTAGAAGGCTTTGATTGGCTGCAGCTGAAAAAACTGATTGGATGGCCCATGTGTCTGTCAAAGAGAGGGTGGGATGGTCTAAGGCTGACTGGAATCCACTGGAGGGTGGGATTCGACAGGGCGTAGTTGCTATGTCAACAAGGAAAAGATGTGGTGTGCAGGTTTATGTGTGATTGGCAGGTCAGAACCTTGCTGTTGACCTATTGGGTTCTAGGCGCGCTGCCGCAGTGCCCGCCTCTTCCGGTTGTAGTAGTGACGGAGTCCGGTCTGCCTGGCAAAGTTCATCATGTAGTTCTGTTTGCGGGTGCTGGCAGGGAGAGAGAGATGGGGTGAGAGGGAGAGGGCAGGAGGAGGAGGAGGAGGAGGAGAGGACACGACACATGGTTACCCGTCAGAGCCATGACAACCTGGAGTCAGGAGTCATGCACGCTCTCAGTCACTCACAGATACACACTACTCTACACACAGACGCTAACTAAGCCTCTAAAACTCCATGCCACAGCCAGCAGGCCATTTCACTCCAACCTCAAACACTCACATCATGTCTGGTTATATTGGAATCTGACTTGAAGTCAAACAACTGACTTGGTTCCAAATAGGTGACTAATGCTCTACAACTGCCTTTTATGACTTGATGCATAGTTGACATATGCTTTCAGCTTTCATCTTCCCATATATTTGATTGATGTTGGCCCTGTGTGTCAAAAGAGATCATTTTGTGCACTACATCTTCTCAATGGCTAAAGCAGACAGCAGGCAAACAGAACAACACACCAAACACAAAGCACAAAGACATTGGACAGCTCTGTCATCTCAAAGGCTTTCTGTAGTTTTCTGCTGAACTCTGATTTTGGTCTCTGAGTGTTTGAGGTCAGAGTTCACGTTGAAGCCATCATTCAGGGGTCAGTAAAGGGGACAAACACAACAGGACCAAACAGAACAAACACAGAAAAAGACGCTGGGCTTGGAACACAAAAGACACCAGGGACAAAACAAGTAGTGGAACGGTAGAACAAGACAAAAGAAACGGTGAGATTCGCTCTTGCTTAGCCTGTCATTGCCTCTTCCATCCAACAGGGCGGTGCCAGTGAGCCAGGTGTGCAGCCAGGGCAGGCATGTGGGCCTCTGCAAAGCGGGAGGGGCGGGTGGGGGTTTGGGGCGGAGGACACAGATGGTGGGGGCATGGAGATGTTCTGGGGAAGGCTGGTGTTGGGGGGGGGGGTTCTGCCCATACTTTTGGTTCTTGAATGACCTCTCTCTGAGGGGAAGGACAATGGCAAAGCCTCCGCCAAGCTCCCCCATGGTGCTCAGAGCAGCCATGGATCCCTTCAGAGGAGAGGGTTGGCTTGGGATATGAATCAGCTGGGAGATTAAAGCCATGCAAAGGATCCTAGTGATGTTCCGATGTTTTGCGTGTGCTACTGATGATTGATGAGGCATTGGCAGGTAACGTGGCTGTTAGTGGTGAAAGGCGGCCCAGTTACATTGGCACTATGTGCTGCGGGCGTGTCACTGCAGAGGGACAGCTCAAAGAGACACGTCCCCCCCAGTGTGTGCTGAAGTGACCACTACTCATGGAGATGGATGGACGACGCAAACCCACGCAGTCTGATATGCCAGGCCATGACTGACATTAGTCTCAATGTGTAAGTGTCTGAATGGAAGCTCTGTTGTGCTTTACTACAACAGCTATGGGCTTGTTTTTAGTGACCTCAATGCACTGAGAAAATTAAAATGGTCATTGCAATACTATTACTGCCTTAGCTATCACTGTTAACTGCAATGGCAATTGCAATGACAAAAAGCTTTCTACACCAATCATAACAACACAAAGCAACCAAATAATAACCACACTGACATCAAACTGAACGCAAACATTGATAATAACAATAATAGGAAACTCCACAGAAAGCACAAACACAGACCAGGGTGCCATTGAAATATGTATGAATCGTAAAAACAAATCCGTAAAAATATCCTCTAAATACTGTGTTACTGTATATTGAAGTTAAGTCTGTGCACTGGGTATTACATCAATTGAAACATAAAAAGGGAAGCAGCAGACCTCTAGTGAGACTGCAACCTGATTCTGGATAGCTAGACATGTTCACTGTGTACTTCCTTCTATCTGCAGTCCTTCAGTTCTTGCTAAGGATGTTATAGGCCTACTGCCTCTCTTTTCCTTACGTAACCCATGGCAACAAAAACCTGCCTGCCTGCTTAGTCATCTGTTTTAAAATTAGAAATAAAAAAAAAAAAATTTTTTTAGAAGTCACTCGAGGCTAACAAACATTAGTGAAAATGATGTAATCCCAGGACAAATTTCACACCCAACCCCCCCCCCCCCAAGCACTTAAATCTTAGTGTAGCTGTGAGAATAAGAGAAGATTCTTATGAGTCATCCCTGACACAGCCCCTAGCAACACTGACCACAGCCCCTAGCAACACTGACCACAGACTGCCCTAAACCTGGCCCTCCCATGGCCCTGATCTGGCTCTGATCTGGCCCTAGCAGGCTGGGCTGAACCAACTGGAGACTCTAGACTCTGCATGGGGTGCAAGAGTGGTGGGTTTGGAGGGGCATATGATGATGACGAAGATCATGATGATGATGATGATGATGATGACGAGGACTGTTCAGGGACAGGTGTAGGAGGGAGGGGGGGGGGGGGGGGGCATGGGTCGGACTGCATTCCGGGGAGAGGCGGAGCACTTACCTGACTCTACAGCCATGCCAGAGGGAGCAGAATACAGAAGAGAGCAGAGGTTAGAGCACGAGAGGGGAGGGGCAGGAGGGGACAGCTGCTGCCTCGCAGGAAGGTCAGGGGGGGCAAGAAGCCTGGCCTGGGGAGGCTGGGGTCCCCACGCAGGAGAGGAGAGGAGAGGAGGATGGGGGGAGATAAGAAGTTCAAAAGAAAGAGAAGGATATATGAAGAGCAGCGAGAGAGAGAGGGAGAGAGAGAGAGAGAGAGAGAAATGGGTGCATGGAAAGCAGAGATGGTAATCGGAGGACACATAAAGCAAGAGGTTGAGTTGATGAAGAGACAAGAAATAAGAAAGTGGACACGAGAGTGACCAACAGAGAAACAGATGGTCAACCACAACAACAACAACAACAATAACAACAACAACAACAACAACAACAAAAACAGAGTCATTTGAATGAAAGAGGAGATTAGAGAAAGAGATGAGAGAGAGAGACAAAGACACGAGGTCAGAGGAAAGTGGACCATTTCAGCAGGAAGAGACAGAGCGTGGGGGAGGAGAGAAGCGGCAGGGGATGACCGACAGGACGAGCGATAATGAGGACGCCAGCGGAACAGGAGAGGATGAGGGCGAGGAGGAGGAGGAGGAGGAGGAGGAAGAGGAGGAGGAGGAGGAGGAGGAGGTGGTGGAAGACGGAGAGCCATTCGGGCAGACAGGTTAGTGTGTTAGCGCCAAGTGGGCAGGGCCAGGCAGGTGATGTTGAAGAACCAAATAAAAACCAAACCAAAACCAAACCAAAAGCCAACCAAACAAAGCGATTGAAGAGGAGTGAGAGGGAGAAGAGGAGGAAGTGATGGACAGAAAAGAGATCAAAAAGAGAGAGAGAGAGAGCAACGTGAGGATCTGGAGCACGGCTGGTGTCTGGCTGACACTGTTAGAACAGGAGGAGGAGCTGAGGGGGAGAGGGAGGGAGGGAGAGTGTGTGGAGGAGGAGGAGGAGGAGGAGGGGGGGGCAGGATAGGGATTGTGCTCTTTGTGGAGGTGTGTGTGTTCGGGAGTGTGTTTGTGTGAAACTTGGCCAAAAGGGTTACTGTGCGATAGTGTGCATATAACGTGAAGGTGCTTGCAGTTCTTGAGACTCCAAGTTTAGCAAAACCCTAAAATATTTTCCATAAAACATGAAAAAGCTGTAGACCTGACCAGAAGTGATGCGCTAATAAAAAACAATATCGGCTCTCTTTGATCAAACCCTCATTTCATTCAACGGAACCCTCAATTCATTCTACATTCATTGCAGGTGTTTTAGTGAATAGCATTAGCAGCAGTTCAAAAGGGCAAAAGCTTTGTTTTCTGCTCTAATTTGCACTCATTTGAACACTTAGCACAGAGGAACCAAAGAGAATCACAAAACATACTGTACAGCTGAGTGCTGACTGATGTGACTGTCTTTTTAATATAATACAAACAGTTTATAGACAGATGTTGACAGAAGATGAAGATACATTTGAAGCATGTCTGTGTGAAAAAAACTGAGTGTTGTATGTGGAGGTGTATAGATATTTTTAGTGCACGTGAGTGTATATATATTTGTGTGTGTGTGTGTGTGTGTGTGTGTGTGTGTGTGTGTGTGTGTGTGTGTGTGTG
>NW_027468565.1:27173523-27183523 GCF_046254945.1 Alosa pseudoharengus | reverse complement strand
GTTCCATCCTGGTTTTTGTTGGGCCAGTACAGATGGAAGGAGGGGTTGCCACAGAAACCGGCCGTGCGCACTGCATTGGGGTAGAAACTCCAACTCTCCTCATGAGAAACTCCCTCTACGTGGAGGAGAGAGAGAGAGAGAGAGAGGGACAGATGGAGAGAGAGAGAGAGAGATGGAGAGAGAGGGGGATAGAGAGAGAGAGAGAGAGATGGAGAGAGACAGATAGATGGACAGATGGAGAGAGAGAGAGAGATATGGACATATAGTTGAGGAGCACTTTTCCATCATAGGAGACAAAAATAACATCTTTTTTTTCTAGAACATCCACACCCAATCATTCAAGTGTCCCATGAGTGAACATTATTACCATCATCAAACGTGTCCAGCAGGATGCTGGGGTTGATGTCCGAACCCCCCACCAGGATGTTGTCCAGGGCCCACTGGGCTCGCTCCAGACTGGGCGTGGCCAGTCCTGAGGACACGGTGAAGGGCTGCCACCAGCGCAGGCGTGTGGCGTTGGTCAGCGCCCCCTCTGGGAGAACGATGTAGTCGCGCCGCACCGTCACGTACTTCAGATAGTCCATCTCATGCAGCAGGGTCCAGGACACGCCTGGCCAAACACAGACAGGTAGAGGGAAAAAAAAATGAAACGCAATCAATCAAAGATAATCAGAGATTTTGTTTTGTCAGATCTCTTAAAGCTCAGGTGTTGGAGCTCTGTGAAGAGGCTGGACTGAGAGGACCCCACCTCCGTCGGTGGAGTAGTCCAGCAGCACCCCTTCCCTGCGGCAGGTGGGCCGGTGACACATGGTCATGTTGTCCTCACTGCCAATCCTGGCCCAGTACTCCACAAACCTGCCAAACACCAACATGACTCATCATGCTCAACCACATGGCGGCAGACAACACAAACTGGTAAACAACACGACTCAAAAGACTATCATGTATAGCATCTATAAACCAGTGCCCCCTGGTGGCCTTCAGAACAACAGCATCGTATGGAAAATGAAACACTAAATGAGTCTGAAAGTGTATTGAGAGAGAGATAGGTGACTGACTTGGATCCACGGAGATCCAGGTCGGCCGTTACGGCCTGCCTGGCGTCGGCTCCGCCGAAGTAGAGCGCGGTGCCCTCCACCAGCACCCCGCAGTCGGTGCAGGGGTGCCCGCCCTCCAGCACCTGCCACTGAGGCCCGTGGGTGCCCTCCCAGTCAAAGCGCTCCTTTAGAGAGGCCTGCAGGAGAGAGAGGAGGGGAGGAGAGGAGAGGAGAAGAGAAGAGAGAGGAGAAGAGAAGAGGAAAGACCAGAGGAAAAGAGAGAAGAGAAGAGAAGAGGAGAAGAAAACAGAAGATACAAGATACAGAAGGAGAACAGAGGAAAAGAGAAGAGAGGAGAAGATAAGAGAGGAGAAGTGAAGAGATGAGGAAAGAAGAGGAGAGGAGAAGAGAAGAGAAGAGAAGAGAAGAGAAGAGAAGAGAAGAGAAGAGAAGAGAAGAGAAGAGAACAGAACAGAAGAGAAGAGAAGAGAAGAGAAGAGGAAAGAAGAGGAGAAGAGAAGAGAAGAGAAGAGAAGAGGAAAGAAGAGGAGAGGAGAAGAGAAGAGAAGAGAAGAGAACAGAAGAGGAAAGAAGAGGAGAGGAGAAGAGAAGAGAAGAGAAGAGGAAAGAAGAGGAGAAGAGAAGAGAAGAGAACAGAAGAGAAGAGAAGAGAAGAGAAGAGGAAAGAAGAGGAGAGGAGAAGAGAAGAGAAGAGAAGAGAAGAGAAGAAAAGAGAAGAGAAGAGAAGAGGAAAGAAGAGGAGAGGAGAAGAGAAGAGAAGAGAAGAGAAGAGAAGAGAAGAGAAGAGGAAAGAAGAGAAGAGAAGAGAAGAGAAGAGAAGAGAAGAGAAGACAGAAGGCTGCAGATGACTGAGGGAGACCTATGATGGCTGGCCACTGTGCATGGTGAACGCTGGTACCTTGAGGGGTGAGCTGGCGTAGCAGTTGGGTCCAGAGAAGCCGGGGTCACACAGGCAGCGCTGGTCCAGGCAGTCGCCATGACCCCCACAGTGGCGTTCGCACGCCGGCCCGATGTAGAAGTTCTCCACCGCCCACTGCATGTCAGAGTGCTGTTGGAAGAAGCGGAAACGCACCGCCCTGTACATGTGCGCGCGCACTCACACACACACACACACACACACACACACACACACACACACACACACACACACACACACACACACACACACACCATCATTACTGTGTACTGTGGGCTGTTTGTTCCAGGTTTTTGCTTGATCATACGCCTCTGTGCTAAACATATCCCAAGTGAATCACTTGGAGCTTGCAGCACAGATTCAGATGACAACACACTTGGGTCTTAAGTAGTGCTTTGACAGTGACACTGACGTCAACTCTGTTCCTGTCATAAGAGCCATCCTGTTTGTGTGTGTGTGTGTGTGTGTGTGTGTGTGTGTGTGTGTGTGTGTGTGTGTGTGTGTGTGTGTGTGTATGCAGGTATGTATGTGTGAGTGTGGGATGTTGGGGTGAGGGGTCACTCACGTGTCGGCTAGGTTGTCGGGCAGGGGGAACACGGCCCGTTTCCAGCCCTCGGCAGGGAAGAAGACGGAGGGCTGGGAGACCTGGCCACCGCACCTGGGGTCAGCCGGCAGGCACTGGGGCACCAGGTACTTCCAGGTCACGCCAAAGTCCACCGAGTACTGGACGTGGACCTGCCTCTCGGCGTGTCTCTCAGGCAGTGAGCAGCCTACAGCAATCTGCACACACACACACACACACACACACACACACACACACACACACACACACACACACACACATATTATTAGAAAAGACTTGAAGGAACAGCGATCGAGAAGGATTTTGGACTTTCAACACTTTCAACGCTAACCTTGAACTGCATGACCCAGCCCTTGTCAGGGATGATGTCATGAGTGATGGCGTACACCTCTCGGCCGTCCACATTGCCACACGCCATCACGCCGTCCGGGGAGTTGCAGAAGCGCTCCACCGCACAGTCTTCTGAGAAAAGCCAGTGGTCAGCCACTGGGAGAGAGAAAGAGGGAAAGAGAGGAAGAGAGAGACGGGAGGGAGGAGAGAAAGAGAGAGATAGGGAGGGACAGAGAGGGAGAGACAGAGTAAGAGAGAGAAGCTGTGTCATGTGCCAGACTAAAGACATTCTACAAACCCTGCCCAACAGTTTTCTATAAACATATCATTTGTACTTTAATAAACAGAAGCCTTCAGGTGATTTTAAGAGTGGTTGAGTAAAGCAGGCACCATATCGTCTTACCACTTCAGGCTTATCATTTCTTTAAATGGCAAGCATTGCCACCTTAGCACTTCTCAGTATATTCCTATAGATACACTAACACATGAATGATATAAATTACTGCTTATCTTCCTAACAGATCTGATGTCCGTATGATAAAGAGGGAGTCCGATAAGGTGTGTGGTTACATGTGCTGGCCAGATAAGGTGTATGGTTACCTGTGCTGGCCAGATAAGGTGTGTGGTTACCTGTGCTGGCCAGATAAGGTGTATGGTTACCTGTGCTGGCCAGATAAGGTGTGTGGTTACATGTGCTGGCCAGATAAGGTGTGGGGTTACCTTTGCTGGCCAGATAAGGTGTGTGGTTACATGTGCTGGCCAAATAAGGTGTGTGGTTAGCTGTGCTGGCCAGATAAGGTGTGGGGTTACCTGTGCTGGCCAGATAAGGTGTATGGTTACCTGTGCTGGCCAGATAAGGTGTGGGGTTACCTGTGCTGGCCAGATAAGGTGTGAGGTTACCTGTGCTGGCCTCGATCTCTTCAGTGGGACTGCGGCTGGACGGCGTACCGTCGGCTGGCGCCCTCTCGTGGTTGGGCAGGGCCACGCCGCCGAAGGTGTCAGAAATGTGGGCGCGTGAGTCCGAGCCGGAGACGAGCACGTTGTCCAGCGCCCAGTCCCCGTGGTCAGCACCATCATGCTGTGGCTGCCACCAGCGCACGCGCACTCCCTCCTGCCGGGCAGCAGGGGGCAGCAGCACATTCACAAAGCTGCCAGAGGAGAGCACACACACAGGCCGTTAGCAGCTAAACAGCACAACCACATCCTAAGACTCCATACTGTGAATGTTTCTCTAACTGATCTCAGTGAAGTGACCATGCATGGCTAGGTAGGAGATTCCGGCCTTAAGCATGACAATTCAAGTAAATTCCCTTTGCTTCTTGTCATTTAAGCAATAAGCATTGAGAGGCCATAGGTTCCAGTGGTTTTAGAACAGCTAAGGGGAGTTGTTAGGCACGACTGCTTTTCTAAAATCACTGGAACCTACGGACTCAAGTGGCTTATTGCTTTTCTAGAATGGTTACTGGGCAATTCCATGGAAAATTACGTTTTTTGTAACATCCATAATGCCAATAAAATGTGATGGTATGGTATGATGTGAATGATCAGTGAGGATAGGAGCAGGCTTCACTCAATTTGTCTACTTTTAAACTTTAAGAGTGCTGGCCTGGATAGTTATACATTAAGGAAAGTAGGAGAGAAGCCTACTATGCATACATACTCTTTTATTTGCACATACGCGTTTCGGCATGTGCCTTCTTTAGTGTAGAAGTGTTCTTCACTGAAGAAGGCACACGCCGAAACGCGTATGTGCAAATAAAAGACTATATATGCATAGTGCGGCCTCTCTCCTACTTTCCTTTATGATGTGAATGATTACATGAAATTTGAGCATTTGCTATTTTTGGCTGAAGAATGTACATGAGAAAAAATGCACAAAAAATTAATGTTACCATTCACATCATACAAATGCCAAGGCATTTCACTGGCGTTATGGATGTGACAAAAAGTCAATTTTCCGTGGAATTGCCCTACTACATATATCTGGCAAGATTTCATAAAACAGGCACAGCAACTAGAAATTTAATTATTTATTCATAGATAATCATTCTGCCAAGAAATATGTTTCTTCTATCAGAATGGTTGCCAAGCAACGTCGAGACGCAGCAACTCTAACTTTTGTATCAATTCGTGGTGGCGCAGTAATATGGAACGAAATGCAGTCAATGTGCAGGGTTGTGCTGGGTTTTACAACAGCATCAAATGCGATTCAGCCAATCAAGGAGCGGAACTATCCGTTTTAGAACTAGTGATAAACACTCTAAAAGTGCTGAATAATGTGGAGAGGACATTCTACTTCTTACTGATAAATTAACCCCAGAAAAAAGAGGAATAGACACCGATGGGATGTTAACCCTTCAGCAGGTAGGCCTACTGTCACACCGGTGTGATGAGAATGTTGGAAAATTAACATTCTAAAGAATATCTGGATCTAGATTCATGGAATTTTAGAACATTAAATTGTTGCGGAAAGGAACCTTTTAACAGAATGTTCAAAACTGAGAGTCCCAAGGGTTCTGGCCTTTGCAGTGACCAGACTGGTCTTTACCCGGGTTTGCTGTACTGGTCATAGAAGATCTCCATGAGCAGACTCCAACTGATGCCCCCGTTCAGGCTGAACTCCAGCAGCACGCCCTGGTTACGGTTGCTAGGTGGGATCATGCAGCCGTACATGAAGTAGAACTGGATGAACTCAGCGTTGGTCAGGTTCAGGTCCACAGTGACCAGCTGGCGTGTGCAGCTCTGTGCGCGTGAATGTGCACACACACACACACACACACACACAGACACACACACACACACACACGGATCATAAAGGACAAGAAATAATGATTACCAGAGAGATCACAGCCAGAGCAAAACTGAAGTTTACAAATGCCATATTATGTGTGCAGAGACGACCAAAACATGCTACTGAGGCAAACAAACTCACACACCTCCACAACTCACACAACTCACACAGAACACACCTCCGGACGGACTGCAAAGGACTGAGGTAGAGCAAGGCGTGTGTGTGTGTGTGTGTGTGTGTGTGTGTGTGTGTGTGTGTGTGTGTGTGTCTCCTACCCCGCTGAAGTGCAGCGCGCCTCCTGACGCGACGGCTCCACACACGCTGCTCAGCTTGCCACCGGTCAGCAGGTGCCAGTGGGTGAGAGCGGGGGCGCGGCTGAAGCTGTCCTTCAGCTGGGTGGGCAGCTGCACCTGGGGCTCGTCGCAGTACTCACCGCCCCACTCTGGGTCACACCTGCACGGATGCACGGAACGGGAGATGACCCAGGTCAGACGCGCCAAAAATGAACCCCGACACCATGGGGAAAAGAGCAATCTGTCACATTGCCCCTAAGCTCTGGAATTCACCTGGCCATCTCATAAGGCAATGGTGGTGGTATGAGGTACTGCACAACCTGGTACTACAAGAGAGCTAACTCAGCAATAGTTGGTTTGCATGCTAACTTCAGTGGCTATCTTGATTTTCGAAGCATTTTTGACGTCACATAAAAACTGTTGTTTCTCCACATTCTGATTAGTATTACGAGGTCATTTTTGGAAGATTTAGACTAAAAAAACATCACATAGCACCCTTAAAATGAAAGAAATGACACTAGTGGTCACTTACACACAGGAGCTCTGCTTGCAGCGTCCGTGGCCAGAGCACAAGTCTGGGCAGCCGTCTCCGATGTAGAGGTTGTCCAGGGCCCAGGTCTGCTGCTTGTCGAAGGGGGCCTCCTGGAACCAGCGGAACCGTGTGGCTGGAGACCTGGAGACGACAGAACAGCCACATACAGTACAACAGCTTCTCTTACAGTATGGGGTGTTCAGTGTGCAGGTTTGCACACACACACACACACACACACATACAGTACACAGGCCAGAGACACAGCCATGGTCAATACCTTCCATATTGTTGCATAATGTTGTTATCCAAAAGCTTATAAAATCAATATAAAATATATTTCACTCAAGTGTGTATCTGTGCTAATGCCTCTCTATTTTTGTTGTGTGTGTGTGTATCGGTGTGTATGCCTCTATTCTCTATGTGTGTGTATGCCTCTATTCTATATGTGTGTGTGTGTGTGTGTGTGTGTGTGTGTGTGTGAGAGAGAGAGAGAGTGTGTGCAGGCAAATGCTGTACTTGGCATAGGAGGGGATGGTGATGGACGCCCCACTCTCTGCAGGGTGTGTGTGTGTGTGTGTGTGTGTGTGTGTGTGTGTGTGTGTGTGTGTGTGTGTGTGTGTGTGTGTGTGTCAGTGTGTACCTGGCGTAAGTGGGGATGGGGATGGTCACTCGGCCCCACTTATTGTAGGTGTCGGAGACCAGCACTCTCTGCAGGGTGTGTGTGTGTGTGTGTGTGTGTGTGTCAGTGTGTACCTGGCGTAAGTGGGGATGGGGATGGTCACTCGGCCCCACTTATTGTAGGTGTCGGACACCAGTACTCTCTGCAGGGTGTGTGTGTGTGTGTGTGTGTGTGTGTGTGTGTGTGTGTGTGTGTGTGCCAGTGTGTACCTGGCGTAAGTGGGGATGGGGATGGTCACTCGGCCCCACTTGTTGTAGGTGTCGGAGACCAGCACTCTCTGCAGGGTGTAGGAGGAGCAGTCTGGACTCGTGGGCAGACAGTCCCTCACCAGCGGCTGCCATGACAGACCCAGATCCAGGGAGTACTCCAGCTCAATAGCTACACACACACACACACACACACACACACACACACACACACACACACACACACACACACACACACACACACACACACACACACACACACACACAAACAAATATATCAATATTGATTACAAATACCTAAGTAACCTACCAACAGTCATGAGATTAAGGCAGGGGTCTCAAACTCAAATGAGCTGGGGGCCACTTTGACCAACGTTATCTGATTGGAGGGCCACGTCAGTGTTAAAGAATAATACAAAAAAGAATGGCTATTTCTGAAAATGCAATGTTTATTTTTTCAAATACTACACAAAACTGCGAAGAGAAAGTGCAAATCTTTTTATCTCTTTTTAGATAGATAGATAAATAGATAGATAGATAGATAGATAGATACTTTATTGATCCTCAAGGGGAAATTCAAGGGTCTCAGTAGCATACAGACATAACACACAACATGCACTTACAGCAGAAATGGTAAACATAAGTATAAGTATAAACATATAACTAAACTCCACTGTACAATAAAGACAGTAGAAGATAAAACAGATAAGTAAAATTAACAAAACTAAATACTAAATACACTATATAAGTTAAATTAAGAAAGTCCAATGTGCTTGAGGGTGATCAAGCATAAGACGCTTGTAGTGACAGGGCCAGACACCTGCGCTAACAACCTTAGCTTATAAATAAAATAATGATAAAATAAATATTAATACAAATTATAAAAAACAAAAAGCATGTGTGTGTTTCACTCCAAATAAAAATATTTTCTTCTCATAACTTATTTAAACCTGCATGGAAAACTTTAAGTATATAAGTATATATACTTTTTTGATCCCGTGAGGGAAATTTGGTCTCTGCATTTAACCCAATCGGTGAATTAGTGAAACACAAACAGCACACAGTGAACACACAGTGAGGTGAAGCACACACTAATCCCGGTGCAGTGAGCTGCCTGCTTCAACGGCGGCGCTCGGGGAGCAGTGAGGGGTTAGGTGCCTTGCTCAAGGGCACTTCAGCCGCAGCCCACTGTTCGGGGCTCGAACCGGCAACCCCTCCGGTTACAAGTCCAGAGTGCTAACCAGTGGGCCACGGCTGCCCCTACGGCTGCCCACGGCTGCCCCTGCCACTTTAGGCACCAGGGTTAAGAAAACAACACCATTGGATTTTGACATCAAAATTTGAAAAGGCTTGAAAGTGGTCTTTGTAAGGCTTTGTAAGGCTTGAAAGTCCTACTGTGAATCTTTGAGTATCTAATTTTTTAAGTAAATGTATCTAATTTGCCACTGGATGGCAAGCACCTCAAATTATGCACTTTTCAGTAAATACTGGATGTTGAACATATTTGAGCAGGTTTACAGGTTTTGTCGTATTACCCACCCAAATTAACAGGAAAATAGTAGGCCTAAGATGTAAACCAACAATAGTAAACTATTACTAGCGTATAACCACAAAGCGTTATTATAGGCCTACAATAAAGTAGCCTGGTCAAATCGGTTCCTATCGTGGGTGACTTTGTTCTTCAGAGTCCTATTTTTACTACCCCTGCTGTCTGTACGCACCAGCATGACTATCACTGTTAATAGACAATAGATCATAATCTCCAAAAGGCAGATATTCTCCTTCAGAATCAGAATCTAGGTGAATAACATAGCCTACCCAAGACTTCATCACACGTGAAAGTTTTTTCAGCATTTAGTGTAGGTCTATTTCTGCTTCAATTTGTGCAAAACTATGGCCTGCATCGCTTCCGCGTCATTACAAACAAATGCACGTCTTCGTGTTTCTCGCGTGTAATACAAGTATTTCCTGAAAACGTTGTACAGCGAATTTGGGCTTGAATCGAAGCTCTGGATGTGTAGCAACTGGTGGAGATTGGGATTTGTCACCGTACTTGGGATCTATTGTCTATTTTAATTAGTGTTGTTGTTTGTCGCAACTTAAAAATACCCTCAAGGGCTGAATTACATCATTATTTTGACATTAGGCCGCGGGCTGGAATTGGGCCGGGCGCGGGCCGGATTTTGAGACCCCTGCATTAAGGCAACCTATTCTATATCTAAAAACCCTTTTGATGAATGTGGTTGTGAGTGTGTGTGTGTGTGTGTGTGTGTGTGTTTGTGTATGTGTGTGGAGGCTCACAGTAGCAGGAGTTGGTGACAGAGCAGGAGGCGGAGAAGTCAAACTGGATGAAAGCGTCCTGGCCCACGCTGATGTCGGTGGTGACGCCGTAGCGCGTGTTGGACTTCTCGATGAAGGCGAAGGCCTCGCCGTCTGAGCCGCACACGGGCATGCGCGTACCGCCCGGGTGCAGCAGCCACGAGCGCCCGTCAGTGGACGAGAAGTCGTCCTCCAGAGGGCCCCAGCCACTGGCACTGCCACCCACCACCACCTAGATACACACATACACACACACACACACACACACACACACACACACACACACACACACA
>NW_027468565.1:27156023-27166023 GCF_046254945.1 Alosa pseudoharengus | reverse complement strand
GCTCTCCGCATAACGGGGTTTCTCTGAGGAGGGGACACAGCATCATCAGAATCTTCGTCATGGCCCTCATCACTAGAAGCTCATCATCATCACTATAATCTCTATCATTATAACATCATCATCATAATGATCGGTAACACTTTATAATAACTACACACAATTCATCATTTATTAAGCCTTTGTTACTTATTAGTTAATGGTTTGTTCATCATTAGTAATTTATTGTTCATACATAATTTATCATCAGTAAAGCATTTGTTCACACAATTAAAAATGTTTTGTTCATAGTAAATAAGCCTATCCAAAAAATATGTTTGTAAGTACATGATTTATACTTAATAAGTAATGAAACAACCACTTATAATGAAATCATTTTCTTATTATAAACCAGTTGCAAACTATTACAAAATGCTTTGTTCATCATTTGTAAAGCATTGTTCCTATGTTAATTCTCATAAATAAAGTATTTGTACACACAGTTATAAATGGATTGTTCATAGTAAATAAGCCTATATCTAAAATATGTTTAAGAATTATTGTTAATACTTAATAAATTATGCAATATACACATGCACTAATGATTAGTTAGGGTGAGGATACATATTTTATAAACCACTTCCTAATACTTTAATTCATGATTAACTCAGGGGTTACAAGTGGTTAGTTAATGATATTTTGTGAGCTTATCTAAAGTGAGGACTTTCTATGCCTTGCAACAAATTTTCAAATGAGTTGTAAAGATTACATTCACATTCATTGATTTAGCAGACAAGCGACGTACACATGTCAATTAAATTGAAGGCCATTGACATAACAGTGAAAGCTGGGAATCGAATCCCCAACTTTTCAGGCTACTGCATGCTAGTCCAGCTCCTTATCCACTACACTACCTTGGCCCAGATAGAAAACCCTACAACTATGCAAGAGTTTCTGTTTTCTTCTACTACACACTGTTATTAAACATCAGTAAACTATTATTAAATGCTGTATTCTTCATTATTCCTACATTAATTCTCATCTGTAAATCATGTTTACACACAGTTAAAAATGGTTTGTTCGTAGTAAACGCGCATATCTATATTATATTTTTGAATTGACGGTTGTAATACCACTGGACAGAGGTAGTGTAGTGGATAGGGAGCCAGGTTAACATGCAGTAACCCATAAAGTTGGGGGTTCAAACCCCGGCGTTCACCAATGTGGCCTTGCCCTTTAATTTCATTGATATGTGTAAGTCGCTTTGGGTGAAAGTGTTGGCTAAATGAATAAATGCAAGTGTAAACTTTATTACTCATTTGTAAATGTGTTGCAAGGCATAAAACGTCCTCACTTTAGATGAGCTCACAAAATATCATTAACTAACCACTTGTAACTTCTGAGTTAATTATTAGTTATAGTATTAGGAAGTGGTTTATAAAATATGTATCCTCACCCCAACTAATCATTAGTGCATGTGTATGTAACAACTGTTAAATAATGGAAATATTACTTAATCAAAAACATATTATTGCATCATTTATTAAGTATTAACAATAATGTATAAACATATTTAAGATATAAACTTATTTACTATGAACAAACTATTTATAAATGTGTGAACAAATGCTTTACTGATGATAAATTAGAAATTACTAATGATGAACAAACCATTAACTAATAAGTAACAAAGGCTTAATAAATGATGAATTGTGTGTAGTTATTATAAAGTGTTACCTAATGATCTTTATCACTACAACATCATCATCATCATAATGATCTTCATCACTATGATATTCATCACTATAACATCATTATAATGATCTTCATCACTATCATCATCATCATAATGATCTTCATCACTATAACACCATGATATACTATATCACTATGCTTTCCATCAATTTAACGTCAGTAGTGGCATCATTGGTTTACTATTACCGCTGTTTCAAAACTGCTCAAAACTAAATGCCTTTACTAAGTGCTGATAAACACTTAAATAGCCAACAGTAGAACCGATTCATCTTAAGCCAAATACCACACTGTGCTGAGAAATATGCATCGAGATGGGCCAAATGATGTGAAAACAGTTTACTTTAAATAACTTGCCTCTTCGGAGGATACAGTTATTAAGCTCAACCGCTCACAGATTAATTACGGAAGATTAAAGCTCCTTGGCACATCACAAAAAAAATGTAATCCCTATAAAAAGGCAACATTAAATCCTATATATTGGTGATAAATCCAGTCCAAGACGAGACTGGTGGTACAATCTTACAGGGCCTCTTCCTGATTGATGCGGCTTCAATCGACATCAGAAGATCCACAGCTTAGCCGCCACACACACAGTCTGGAAACTAGTGAGGAGTGTGTGTGTGTGTGTGTGTGTGTGTGTGTGTGTGTGTGAGGGGGGATGTATTTATGGATGCTGTCCCAAATTGCACTCGGTGGGCCAGTGTTATTGATGAACCCTAATATAATGTAATATTTGCACAAAATAAAACTGCACACAGCTTGATCCTGAAATGAATAACCACACGGGCACTAAATTAAATTTGGAGCCATTAATTATTCACAACCTGCAGCCATGGATGCCAAGAAGAAGATTACATTTGGTCTCCATCTTTCCCATCCAGGCCATTAATTGTAATAAAATATAAAACATTTAAGCCATTCAGGTTGCCTGGGTATATTGGATCAGTCTAATGCAGTAGGGGAAAGGGCTTTTGTGTGTGCGTGTGTGCGTATGTGTGTGTGTGTGTGTGTGTGTATGTGTGTGCGTGAGTGTATCCGTGCGTGTGTGTGTATATAGTGAGAGAAAGAGAGCATGTTTGCATGTGTGTGTGTGTGTGTGTCTGTGTGTGCGTCTGTGTGTGTGTGTGTGTGTGAGTGGTGGCGGGTGACATCAGGCCAAACCGGGTGAATGTGAAAGAGCCATGTGTGTGTAGAGAGGTCATTCGGGGCTTACTGTCGCTGGTCTCGGAGTTGAAGGCGAGGGCTGTGTCCAGGGACAGGCAGTCCATGGCCACCTCGCCGCCCTGTACGCGGTACCAGTTGTGTCTGAGCGGGGACGTGCCGTCGAACTTGTCGTGGAAGCCAGCCCTGCTGCTGTCATTCATCCCGATCAGGACATCGTCTAGGGCCCACTGGGCCGAGTGCTTACCTGCATATGAGAGAGAGAGAGAGAGGGAGAAAGAGAGAGATAGAGAGAGAGAGAGAGAGGAAGAGAGAGAGGGAGACAGAGCGGGAGAGAGGAGAGGGAGAGAAGCTATAGATAAATATGTGGGGAAGATATGTGTGTAAATATGTGGGGAAGATTAAGAGATTTCTTGGTGTTCCTTGTATACGCAAGTATACTTGTCCAAGAAACCTGATTTACATTTACATTACATCACCATCTATCATGTTTAATTAATGCTGAATATATGAATTCTTGGGAGATTCTCAACATACGTAAACTCTGATCCTTAAAAAAGGAAGATAGCTGGATCCTTACTTATAAGCAGAAGCAGAAATACAGAATGAAAACAGATGAAGACTCAAAACAACTTGTGTGTTTGTTTTTGGATCAGTATTGCATTAATTGAGTTTCATTCATGGCACGTAGCTGAGGGTATTATTCTCAGGACTCTGTGATCTGGGCTGTGCTAATCTGAGACATGTCATGTCTCACCCTGCTGAGGTTGCCACCAGCGGAAGGCAGTGTAGGGGGTCTTGGCAGCGGGCGGTAGCTCAATGGTCACCACCTGGGGCTCCAGGAAGGAGCTAAAGTCCAGCTCGCGCAGGAAGTACCACTGCACACCGTTGTTGGTGGAGAACTGGACGATCACCCCTGCGGATCCAAAAACACCAAAGCATGACGTCAACTCAACTCCCCTCCCCAAAATAAACACACAAAGACTCCCAGAAAGAGGGGGGGAAGAAAGCAAGACAGGTTTACACAACATGGCACCAAAACAAAGTGGACATCCTGGCAGAGGAGTGCATAAAACAGCAGGTATTTGAGGATCTGAGTTTTAAACATAAATAATGTAATGCTCATCTCTCTCCCTCAGACTCTGGTGCTGCTGATAAGAGCCCCTGTCTCAGGCTGGGTGGATCAGCAACGCACTGACGTGAGAGACAGAGAGGAGGCCCAGGCCTGTTTCATGTCCCACTTCAATGGGCCCCGCGCCTCACACAGGATGTGCAGAGACTTGGCTCTGTCACACAGCCCAGAGGGCTGATCAAACGCCGGAGAGGGAAAGACAGCAGTAGAGCTCCATTGTCCAGCTCTGCTGTTGTCCTCCTCAGAGCTGCTGCAGTAGCATCGGAGGGCCACTAGGAGGCAGAAGAGGACCCCCAGTGTGGCGGTGGGAGCTTGACGGGCCGTAACACACACATGCACACATAAAAAGGGAATTTTCACGTCAACCAGGGTGGAATTGCAGCCGCACCAACAACATGATGAAATAAAGTACCTTCGTTGCGGGAGCGAGGGCGAGTGCAAGTGGCTCCAAGGCTCTTTGATCCAATGCGGATGTAGAACTGAACCAGCCTAAACCAGCAGGAAAACAGCGGGTTACACAAATCTGCATTATCTAAGACTACATTATCCACGTCAAGCACAACGAGTTACCATAAGAAAATGTTCTCAGTCTGAACACCATCTTCAGTGGCATCTCTACAGTAATTTCCTGTGTATTAGCCGCATTGTGTATAAGCCGCAAGACAGTGTTTTATGCAAGTTAAAAGAAACAAAACCATATTAATACCATATGAGAGAGAGAAAGGTGAGGTGAATTAACCTCATAGCCGAAGAAATTGAGCAAAATCAATGTATCACCCGCGGCTAATAGTTGGGAAATTACAGATAAGCAAATCAAATGTCCATGTCCACACTAAGACATCTATTGTGTCTCAGCAGGTATACAAGCTTAGATATGTGTCCATTGATAACATGTTTGGCACTGAGCTGAGTTCTGGTCCACAGTGCTGTTGTGGGGCAGTGTGGGCACTGACCGTGTGTTGGTGGTGTCCAGGGGGACGGTGCGGGCCTCTCTCCGCCCGGAGCTGCTGAAGTAGAGGGCCTTGCCCTCGCTGATGGAGCCACAGCCGCTGCCGATCTGTCCCCCACTCAGGCTCTGCCACAGCGGGCTCAGCTTCCCCTCGAAGCCCTCGGCCAGCTCTGTGGGACTGGCCACGGCTGGCACACAGCTGTCCTGCTCCACTGGAGAGCGCGCGCGCACCAACACACACACACACACACACACACACACACACACACACACACAGACACAGACACAGACACAGACACAGACACAGACACAGACACAGACACAGACACACACACACACACACACACACACACACACAGACACAGACACAGACACAGACACACATACACACACACACACACACACACACAGACACAGACACAGACACAGACACAGACACAGACACAGACACAGACACAGACACAGACACAGACACACACACACACAGACACAGACACACACACACAGACACACACACACAGACAGACACACACACACACACACACAGACACAGACACAGACACACACACACACACACACACACACACACACACACACACACACACACACACACACACACACACACACACACACACACACACACACACACACATAAACACACAGAACACAAAATCAAATATTTAACAGGCTTGACAAAATGACTTGCATCTGCAATCATGGTTCCCCTCTGTCTCTCTATGGCTCTGCTTCAGGTATAGAGTATCCCAGTGACTTCTGTTTTACTTCCGCTACAAGGGACCTATCTTTCTGCTTCAGGTATAACTATAGCTCTTCCATCTTCACGTCCATCTAATCTGCCCTGTGGTGCTGGTGTCCTCACCCGTGTGGCCCATGTCACAGAAGCAGACCCCTGAGATGCAGTCCCCGTGGCCGCCGCAGTGGTTGGGGCACGGCTCGGAGATGTAGACGCCGTCCAGAGCAAAGGCCGGAGCGTCGCGATGCACACTGCTCTCCTGGAACCAGCGGAACCGTGTTTTACTGAGGAGAGAGAGAGAGAGAGAGAGAGAGAGAGAGAGAGAGCGAGAGAGAGGGTGCGTGTGAGAGAGGGAAGAGAAGAAAAAGGTAAAGGAAAAGGAGAAGAAGAAGAAGCAGGTGGTGTTGGTGATGAGAACACAAAATGAACTGAGATCGCTGATACCTTTTATTCAATATTTTTCATCACACCCATTTAATGGAAACTTTAAAGGAAATGGCATTTCACACTCACACTTGAAGCACCCACTTCATATAATGACCGTGAAACTGTCCCATGTGTTACCTGGCGGCCACATTGCGGGGGATGACCACGGTGACTCTGGTCCAGCGCTCGTAGTCCCCAGTGTTGTAGACGGTGGGCTCCCGGAGCTCCCGAGAGCTGCCCTCGCAGCCGCCGACCCCAGGGGATCCTGGGTAACAGCCCTCCCGCACCAGTGCCCAGGTGCGTCCAGCGTCATGGGAGTACTGCAGCAGCACCGGGGCCGACGTGCTGAACTGGGACTCACAGCCAATGTTCAGCTGGAGAGAGAGAGAGGGAGAGACAGTCATTGGGTGTGAGAAAGCGAGAGACAGAGAGAGAGAGAGAGAGAGAGAGAGAGAGAGAGAGAGAGAGAATTCCTTTGTTTTTCATAGCTATCTATCACTATGTGTGATTGACATTTTGTCAATATAAAGATAATGAGCATCATAATATTATACAGAGAGCTAGTGCGTTTTGGAGGAAGAGTGCACAGTAACACATTCCTAGTGCTTTATTTTCACTACACAGACAGATGAGTGGTCACGCGCTGTGCTTCCTAAGCACCTTAGGTAAGGCAAGACAAGTTCATTTATATAACGCATTTCATACTATGTGCTTTACATAAACAAAAGCAAAGAGTAACGGTAAATAAACACATAAAAGGTCAACAGTTAAGTAAATAGCTGAAGAATTAAATACATAAAACAGAATTAAGACAGAATTAAGACATAAAAAACACAAAGTAGAATAATAAAAAGACAGAGTGCATAACAACTTCCAATTACTGGAACACGCCACACCTCCAGTTATACTGTTAAAGTATACATTTAGCTATACACCAGCTAAACCAAACACCTCCAGTTATACTGTTAAAGTACACATTTAGCTATACACCAGCTAGACCAAACAAAGCACATCAGACAGATTTTGGAGCGGTCAACAGTACATTGACATATCCTCTGTCCACGTTTGATTATCTATGGGCACAGCACCAACCTTAAACTGCAGGGTGTATCCAGGCCGGAGTGCCAGGTCCCGGGTCACGGCCACCCTGTCGCCGTCGGAGCGTCCGAACACCATGGCGGAGGGCGTGGGTGCGCAGAAGCTGCCATTGTGCTCCTTCTCCATGCCCTCGTTGCCCAGCATCAGCCACACGCTCATCTGGTTCAGCGGGTAGTCGAACGCCGGCTTCTCATAGAAGTTCTGGACAGGAGGAGATCAAGGGCAGATGACTTAGTCCTCCTTTGAGGCAAAGCAAGGCAAGTTTATTTATATAATGCATTACATACACAGGGGTACAATGTGCTTTACATAGCAAGTAAATAAAAGT
Source organism: Alosa pseudoharengus (assembly GCF_046254945.1). NCBI lineage: Eukaryota > Metazoa > Chordata > Actinopteri > Clupeiformes > Clupeidae > Alosa > Alosa pseudoharengus. Next base: position 27,158,444 of record NW_027468565.1, on the reverse strand, counting down.
ATAGAAGCTTCGCATCACCATCGTAAATACATGACACTTACTATGGTTTAGTCCAATAAGTACTCCTACTAAAGTGTGGGAGGTTTAAACACTGTATACGAACAGAGTACGCCAGAGTATGCCAGAGCACACTGAGTTTTTAGTCTGTCGGTGGTAAGTGGCGGTCATATTGTCTGTCAGTGATGACGGCATGGTTGCCCCTGGTGATGGTCAGTGGATAGGTGGGCTCTCACCTGAGGGAGGGTGGGGTTGGCCATGGGGATGATGTGCTTCTCTCTTTCCGACAGGATGATGATGTCGTCGATGGCCCACTGGTCGTAGCCCTCGCCCGAGTGAAGTGGTTGCCACCAGCGGAAGCGAGTGCAGGGCGTCTTAGCCGCCAGGGGCAGCTCGTAGTGGACAAATCTGCAGTGGAGAGGAGGGCAGACCCAATTAACCCGAGGTCTTAGCTAAATAAAAAACCTTGCTGTTGATGAAACTGGTGAAGCATGTCTTCCAACCCCCTTGACAGTACCAATATCAGTGCAGTCCTTCTAGACAAACCTGTTCTGAGAGACACAGTTCTCCCAAGGTCTTAATAAAGACCTTTTTTTCATTAAAACCTTAGCATTGATAAAACTGATTCAAAAGCAGCATGCTTCCCAACCCCCTAGACAACAGTAATAGCAGTGGAGTGGAGTGATATTCTTAATGAAACCACTTTGTCCTTGATATTAAGTAAACGACTCCCAGAGCTCACTAACGGAGGTCAAGGACAAAAAATAACCCTAATATTGTAATATTGCCACATGAAAAGACTTCTAAGTGTTCCATTGCTCTGATCACTCTCACAGTGTGTGTGGTGTTTGGGGTATTTGTGCGGTGGACACCTGGGTTTGGTGAAGTCGGTGAAGTACATCTCGGCGATGAGACCCCAGCTGATGCCCCCGTCATTGCTGTACTGCAGCAGGACTCCCTCCTCGCGGCTATCCGCCTGGTTACACTCTGCCCAATCCCCGCCCACGCGCAGGTAGAACTGCACAAACTCCGCCCACTCGGTGTCCAGATCCCAACTCACCAGCTGTCTCAGTCCAGCCTGAACACAAACAAGGGCACGCACGCACGCACACACACACACACACGCACGCACGCATGCATGTACACACACACACACACAGACACACACACACACAGGTACACACGCATACACAGACACACACACACACACACACACACACACACACACACACACACACACACACACACACACACACACACACACACACACACACACACACACACACACACACACAAACTCAAGACAAAAAAATTCCACAGTAGCAATCCTAAACTCAATCTTTTACTTTCCCTGGTATGCTTTTTGTTCTATTAATCTTTTATGAGTACAACAACAGCGGTACATTTCAGTTCTAAAGCTTTCAACAAACTTGCTTGTACAACTCAGAATAAACTCTGTTCGGTTTGGACGTGACGTTATAAAACACGTTGCTTATAAAACTAGCGTCAGTGGACTGAATGTGGCCGTAACGGTACCTTGCTGAAGTACAGGGAAGAGCCAGAGGAGACCACACCGCAGCCCTCATCTGGGGTCATGACCTCTCCACCAATCACCTCCTGCCAGGTGGACAGCAGGGTGTCCTGAGACTCGAAGTCGGACACGACGCTGGAGGACAGCTGAGAGGCAGGCTGGCAGTCGGCCCCAGAGAAGCCCTCATCACACCTGCGGGACAGTGGGGGAGGGCTTGGACGGTCATTATTATTTCGTATTATATCGTTTATGGAATAAATAAACACACACACTGCAGCAGAGCAAAGGAGTTCAAAGTACAAAGATCAGACGATCAAAACCCATCAATCGGTGTGGTGAGTTCAAGGACACCAGATGCTTCTGCTTCACAAGAACAGGTGCTAGTATTATTGATGTTAAGTTGAATTATATATTAATACATAAATTATCAATTACAGTCACATTAGCAGTTTCAATTCGCAGTTCAATCGACACACATGGTGATCATCTGATGGAGCCTTAATCTATGACGTGTTTCCGGGTGGACAAACGACACCGAGAGCGTAGAAACTTTAAAAGCAAGAGCGAGCAGAAGACAGAACTGGGGAACGGCCCGATGCGAACGTCATTTCTGTGCTCTCCATCATAATTGTTACAGTTGTGATAACAGTTTCATTCACCACACGATTATTTTTCATCCCTCAGTTTCTGTATTTACGCTCTCGATTCCTGAATCTGCGCTCGTTTTCATTCTTTACGCATAATTAAGGGAACTAACTGACGCCATACACCTGCCATTGCTATATGTAAGTGGCTTTGGATTAAACTGTGAGTGTGAACTTATTGCAACCGTTCCAAAGCGTCTGATGTTGTAAGTGTGTGCACGAGTGCTGGTGCTGACGGGTGTGTCCCCC
>NW_027468565.1:27151023-27153523 GCF_046254945.1 Alosa pseudoharengus | reverse complement strand
TTGCAACGGCAGATTTGGAAATTGAACCAGGGCTGGACCAATTGCCAGGCGGTGATGTTACAGATGCCCCACCACACCCACAGATTGTGTAGAAATAATCTTTAGTCTTTAGAAAAAGTCTTTACAGGTGCCTTACGCCATGTGCCTTTGTTAAATAAATTAATATCGTCCATGCTTATCTACTTTTATGTCATTCTACTTGGTACAATTGATGGTAAAACAATAAAGTGCTTTTACATTCTTCATGTTTTTTTCTAGGATTTCAGGTAATTTTTTTACAAATACTTTACAGGCATTTTTAAAAAATTATTATTATTTTCCCCTTTCTCCTCTAAGATATATTTTTTTAATTGCTTATTTTGTTTTGGTGTATTTGTACATTTCACTACAACTATTGTTAAGAATAAAAATCAAAGTTGAATGAATGAATGAATGAATTAATTAATTAATTAATGAACTTTGAGCTATCTAAGCGGTGTGCACACCAGGACTCTCCTACCTGAGTGTCCAGTCATGTTGGCAATAGGGCTGTACGTGGCCCAGGTAGAAGCCCAGGCTCTGGGTGACGTCCAGCACGTTGCTGAAGTCCAGGCTGATGGTGTTGAAGAGCACGGAGGTCATGGTGATCTCGTCCAGCGCCCACACGTCCTGCCCGCGCCCCGAGTGGTATGGCTGCCACCAGCGGAACTGCACGCCAAACTTACGGGCGCCAGGGGGCAGCTCCACGGACACAATCCTGAAAGACAGACAAACGATGAGTGCTCAGGACTCTGGACCTGAAAGAGTCCAGTAGATGATTCCAAGTAGGTGGTTAAATGACAACCCTGGGTAAGTCAACCCAGAGGAAGCAATAAACCTCCTATTAGAAGAGCCCTTAGGCTTTGTTTAGTTAGGAGATTAAAGCCCCAGGGCTGTTCTATTATCAGGTTTATAACTTCCTCTGGGTTACCTTTCCTAGGTTTGCCACTACACCTCCTATTTGGAATCATGGCCTGGTTGCTTAGGAACCTCACTTTAATATACACATACTGAAACTATGTACTGTGAACATAACTACTCATTAGAGAAAGACAGCTTTACAACACCATGTCCATTACATGACACGCACACACACACACACACACACACTCACAGAGGCATAGACACACAGACACACATGCACACACACACACTCACAGAGGCATAGACCCAAGCACACACGCACACGCACACACAGATGTTAGTTAGCTGGTACCTGGGCTCGTGAAAGCCCTGGTAGGCGTAGTGCTGCAGCAGTGTCCAGGTGATACCGTTGTCGGAGGAGTAGTGCAGCAGCACGCCCTCACCAGGCTGGTCAGGAGCCGGGCAGGAGCTCAGTGTGCTGCGACTACCCAGCCTCAGCGTGAACTGGAGGTACCTGTAGCACGGAGAGAGAGAGAGAGAGAGAGAGGGAGAGAGAGAGAGAGAGAGAGAGAGAGAGAGAGAGAGAGAGAGAGAGAGAGGGAGAGGAGAGAAAGAGAGAGAGAGAGGAGGGGAGAGGAGAGGGGGGGTGAAGGAGAAAGAGAGAGATGGGGGAGAGGGAGAGAGTAAGGGAGAGAGAAAGACCAGTAGATAGATGGAGAGGAGATGGAAAATAGTCAAAAAAACTACAACATTTTAAAGATGTGATTAATATGTGCATGCACTGCACTTTAGTGTGTGTGTGTGTGTGTGTGTATGTGTGTGAGAGTGTGCACTTGTGTGAGCATGTACTTCATGTGTCCTTGTGGCGTGCTACACTGTGTAGTCGTCTCACTGGTGTGTGACTGAGTGGTGATGAGTGGTGATGAGTGGACATCAAAGAGATCACTGCCCCTTGCCCAGCGCATGCAACCACCTCCCTCCTGCCCCCTGCCCTTGACTGCATGGCTTAATTAGTCTCTCTCTCTCCATCTGTCTTACTCAGCCTCTCTCTCTCTTTCTCTCTCTCTCTCTCTCTCTCTTTCTCTCTCTCTCTCAATCTCTCCATCTCTCTCCATTCCCCCTACTCAGTCTCTCTCTCTATCTACCTCTCTCTCTCTATATCTCTCTCTTCACAAGGTGTTGATTCAATCAGAGCAGAGGAAGCACTCTTAAAATATGGCCATCAGCTGGCACAGAGGGTGAAGCAACAGGCATCATCAGTCTAACAGAGATGCCTTCTCATCACCCCTCCATCTCTTTCTCTCTCTCTCTCTCTCCCTCTTTTAATCTATCATCCCTTCATCTCTGCTCTCATCAGCAACCATCCCCACCATCAACATCCATCAGCCCCCTCGGGGATGGAGAGAGAGAGAGAGAGAGAGAGAGCGAGAGAGAGAGAGATGACAGAAAGGAGATAAGTGTGTGCTGTGCTGTGCAGCACGGCTGGAGTCAGTCAGCACCAGAGACTCCTACTGAGCTCAAAGTGTCCTTGCAGTGACAGCAGAGATCCACTGTGGCTTCCCACACACACACACACACACACACACACACACACACACACACACACACACACACACAC
>NW_027468565.1:27138523-27143523 GCF_046254945.1 Alosa pseudoharengus | reverse complement strand
AGTCTTCCTCCCAGTAGCTGCGGCCCTCCTCTCGGTGCAGGTCGATGTCGCGTGTGGACGCAAAGCTGTGGCCATCCCCCCCGTGGAAGTACATGGCGTTCCCCTCCGACTGGCAGGCATGCTGGCCAATGAGACAGGAGAAAGACAAACGTGTGGTGTGATAATGTGTCCATGGGATTTAAATGATTTATGTTTGTTTGTGTTTATGAGTTATGAACCATGATATAAAAAAAGTGTGTTGAATTATCGATTTATATGACACTTGTGATTATTTTATTTGACCCTTATTTAACCATGAGAACCAGTACTCATTTACAATATTTAGGGGAAGAATATGGCATAATGGTTGGCACTTGCCTAATGCCTTTGCAGTTTCTTTTCACTCTAAAGCAGAAAGCAAATACCAAGCATATGCCTCTAAACACTGTAAATGTAAGCACAGGTTCTGCATGCGTCGGCAGCATACCTTCACTGTGGCGCCGGGGAAGAAGAGCCAGTTGGCTGTGTCGGGAGGGTCCAGTGTGTCCTCCAGCAGGTTGGGCCTGTAGGCGGCGTTGATGAGCAGCACGTTGTCCAGCCCCCAGCAGGACTCGTAGCCGTCGGGGCTGGAGCTTGGCTCCTGGGCCCAGCGCAGCCGCACGCCCTCCCCTCTGGAGCCCAGCGGCATCGGCAGCAGGTGCACCACCGTGCTACTGTTAGACGGGGCCCTGAGATATGGAGAGAGAGAGAGAGAGAAAGAGAAAGAGAGGGAGAGAGAGAGTGAGTTAGTGAGTTAGTGAGGGAGAGAAAGAGTGAGGGAGAGAGAGAGAGAGAGAAAGAGAGGGAGAGAGAGGGAGTTAGTGAGGGAGAGAGAGAAAGAGAGAGAGAGAGTTAGTGAGGGAGAGAGAGAAAGAGAGAGAGAGAGAGTGAGTTAGTGAGGGAGAGAGAGAAAGAGAGAGAGTGAGTTAGTGAGGGAGAGAGAGAAAGAGAGAGAGAGAGAGTGAGTTAGTGAGGGAGAGAAAGAGAGTTAGTGAGGGAGAAATAGTTAGAGAGAGAGTTAAGGAGAGAGAGAGCAAGAGGAGGAGAGGGAGGGAAGAAGGGAATGAAGGAATGGATGAGTGGATGAATGAGAGCATATCTAGATGAGTGGATGAGTGACAGCATATACTGTATCTTTGGTCTAACCTTAAAAGAAGTAAATAGGAAAATTCCAAGAGATAAATCAGCAAAAGGAACAAATGAACGGGTAGAAAAAGAGGACTCTTAAGAGTTGCAGTTCTTAGATAATGAAATATTACATACACAATAGAGGTTGTGTGAAAAAATGCAAAGGCAGATAGCATACTACTGGTAAACATACTTTACAAAATGTGTAGAGGAATGAAAAACAACAACAATCTCAGAGCACTGAGGTGTGAGAGTGTGTTTGGTGTGTGGAGGAGCTACAGTAGGTGTGTTGTTTCCATCCACAGGTAGATGTGCTTATACAAAACCAGTGTAATCCGCAGACTGCCAACCTGCGCTTACACAGAAGCTCAGCCCAGCGTTTACACTCCATTATGAAATTAGGCCTCGTCTGGTGGGCACACAGACACACTAAACAAGCTGTGGAGTAACAGAGATGGAAATGAGAAATCAGGGGGAGGTGAGCGCTACTGACAGATGGGGGATTAGGACTGGATGTCTGTGTGAGGAGGATAAGAAATGGAGAGAGAGAGGGAGAGAGAGAGAAAGAGAGAGAGAGAGAGACAGAGAGGCAGAGACGGACCTGATCTTCTCCAGGGTGATCCAGTCATCGGAGCTGTTCAGGCTGTACGCAACGATGATGCTGGGGTCAGAGTAGCTGAAGCGACAGGAGCCGGAGCCTAAAGAAAGAGATAAACACACACGCAGACACACACACACACACACACACACACACACACACACACACACACACACACACATGTAGAGGCGTGCACACACACATACACAAACACACACATAAAAACAGGGAATTGGTGGAACAGATTAATATGCTTAAATATGTGTGTGCGTGTGTATATTTGCATAAGCAACTACACGCACATGCTTTCTGTACTTTGTCTGCATATGAGTGTATGTGTATGTGTGTGTGTATGTGTGTGTGTCACAAATCGGCCGGACACGGAGCAGACTTAGCACGCTCGTTCCTCATGACTCGACAGCTCAGCGCATTAGTGTCAGCGCGCTAAGCCCCACAGAGAGGAGGCAGGAGACGTAGCCGCCACCGCTGCCGCCGCCGCCGATGCAAAATAACGTGTCAGCTTTTTCAGCATCAATTCAATTTGGGCACTTGAGGCTGCCAGTGATCCACGGCCGCCCCCAGGGCCTCCGACACTGAGCCCCTCTCTCTCGCCAGGCCCACAGAAATGATGTCTAAACAGTGTCATGAAGGAGAAATATGTCTGGGTGTGTGTGTGTGTGTGTGTGTGTGTGTGTGTGTGTATGTGTGTGTGTGTGTGTGTGTGTGTGTGTGTGTGTGTGTGGGTGTGTGTTTGTGTGGGAGTGAGAGAAAGATCGGCTTATGGTCTGAAAGGAGCCAATGCAAAGGGGAAAAAAAAAAGGATGAGCAAAGTGCTGATCCAGGCTTTAACAGGGACTGGCCCTTCTTTAGATCTGCTGCAGGACCAGAGAGAGGGAGAGACAGAGAGAGAGAGAGAGGGGGAGAAAGAGAGAGAGAAGCAGAGAGAGGTAGAGAGAGAGGGACAGAGAGACAGAGAGGTAGAAAGAGAGAGAGAGAGAGGTAGAGAGAGAGAGACGGAGGCAGAGTGGGAGGTGGGATGTGCCCTCCAGCAGAAATGTGTGGAGAGTTGAAAGGTCAAGGGTGACTAATGGATGGGTGCACTATCAGACCCCTCCAGCGCTGCACTGTGGCAGGTCCAGATAACCTCTCTGGGCTCTCATGCGCTATGCATGGCCGAGTGTGTTCTCCCTCACTGTAGCTGGGAATCTCAGGGGGACAGCCTGCCGTGTTTGCTGACCACACACACACCTACCATGGTTCACACTGTAAATGCATGCACTAACACACACGTGTCGCACACACACACACACACACACACACACACACACACACACACACGCACCTACCACGGTTCACACTGTAAATACATGCAAAACACAACTCAGGGCTAAAAATGCATCTTGATGAGAGGAGCCCTTCACTGTGTGTGTGTGTATATGTGTGTGTGTGTATGTGTGTGTGTGTGTGTGTGTGTGTGTGTGTGTGTGTGTGTGTGTGTGTGTGTGTGTGTGTGTGTGTGTGTGTGTGTGTGTGTGTGGAGTCTGTGTGGGTGTGTGCGTGTGCGGGGGCCTTCACTGTGCACAGCATAGCTTTGTTGTCTTTCTCACAGTCTCTGCATTCGAGTAGGAATTTGTGTTATGTGTGTTGATATGTGTGTGTGTGTGTGTGTGTGTGTGTGTGTGTGTGTGTGTGTGTGTGTGTGTGTGTGTGTGTGTGTGTGTGTGTGTGTTGCTGTTGTATGAAAGCATATAGGTGAGAGAAGATCACTGCAGAGTAATGCAGGCAGGAGCTGTGCAGTGCATATAATGGACATCAAATATAGAGGACTTCTAAAACATCACTTGGTCCTCCAGGGTGGCTTTCTAGGGCCACTTTAAATCATTCATCAGCGAGAGGAGACGCAGAGCGGAGCATCATTCTGTCTCAGTGAGCCAGACCAACCGCTTGCATTTCACACCGAACAGCTAACATGACTTCACAGGGACGAGCCACTCACACACATTACACAGTTAGATGAACTGCCATGTAACTCATTAATGTAGCCTGCTTAGTCATTTACTTAGATCTCGTCCATTACACACACAACATGAAGTGACATGACATGGTAAAGCAGCTAGGAGTTTGCCACTAGTTGTGAGAGTCCTGACTGAGAGAACAATTGTGAGCTCTAGGCAACAAAAGCAGCTTTCCATGTATGAGATAAGCAGTCTATAGCCTATAAGGCCTTATCACCCGGAGATAAGAAATACTCTTTTCTGATTGGCTGGTGGGGTGGCTATTAATTCTGAATAACAGGACACCGTTCCATATCAATGCTTATGAATGGTAACTATAACAACCATAGTAGGACGACGGTTGCAGCGCTCTAGAATCTTTGGTTGCAGGCTTCGCAACAATGGAATCAACTATAAACAAGCTAACTGTCCATGCTATCGCTGTTATAGGGCCAACGAATGTTGTAGTGAGCTTCTTTTTAAACGGAACCGCGTGTTTCCTTTGCTTTACAGTGGCAACCGGGTGATAAGCGGGATAACGGCCTTCAAGGTGTGTCCAGTTATACGGAATTAATGGACTCGGGCGGAGGCAACTCGCCCTCGTCCATTAATTCCGTATATAACAGGACACCTCGGCGGCCGTTATCCCTTACATAACAGCTGTTTACTCGCTCTCTCTTTGGAGGTTTTAGGACTGATTTTGGCTAACCCCTTGCAGTTCCATCAGTGTTTCAATAGCAACAGTTGTGTGTGTGTGTGTTTTTTTTTACAGTAAACCTTCCGCGGTGTACACAGGACTTTGGGGGCGATGCCATGTGAACCCTAAGATGCTAGCGTATGGGTGCCATGTGAGACTCTAGCGTATGGGCGCCATGTGAGATGCTAGTGTATGGGTGCCATGTGAGATGCTAGCGTATGGGCGCTATGTGAGATACTAGCGTATGGGCGCTATGTGAGATGCTAGTGCATGGGCGCTATGTGAGATGCTAGCGTATGGGTGCCATGTGAGATGCTAGCGTATGGGCGCCATGTGAGATGCTAGCGTATGGGCGCTATGTGAGATGCTAGCGTATGGGCGCCATGTGAGATGCTAGCGTATGGGCGCTATGTGAGATGCTAGCGTATGGGCGCCATGTGAGATGCTAGCGTATGGGCGCCATGTGAGATGCTAGCGTATGGGTGCCATGTGAGACTCTAGCGTATGGCCGCTATGCTGCTACTCACCCAGAGCGAACTGCAGGACGGAGGCGGTGCTGGTGTTG
>NW_027468565.1:27108523-27136023 GCF_046254945.1 Alosa pseudoharengus | reverse complement strand
ACACATTTCTGGAGGGTAGCATGGAGTGGGTAGCTGATGTGTTGACCGGTACTCACCTAAGCTGGGCCTCACTGGAGATTCTGTGGGAGCTGCAACACAGATGGGAGAGAGAGACGATGGGAAAATCATGAGTTGAGTTTGGTGCTCTGTGCTCTGTGCTCTGGAGAGGTTAACATATGAGCAATATAATGAACTCTGACCACTGAGGAGAGACGTACTGCGTGACGCGTGTGTATATCAGCTCTTTCAAAGGCAGAAAGTCATTTTTTTCATTATTTTTCTTTTTCCTTTGGCCAGCTTGGGTCAGATGACCTAGCTTGTTTCCCAGAAGAAATTCCCCCTCCTTCCCGCTCCCACGTCCTCCCTGTAGATAGCGCAGCAGAGCGGGGCAGTGCAGGCGTCAGCTCTGATGTTAATTCCTCTGCGAGAGCGGCGCCATGATTAATGCCTCCCTGCCAATTAACCGCTGTCCGCCCCAGCGGCTGACACAACCCAAAACGCTCTCACTCACTCTCTCTCTCTCTTTATGTGTATAGACAGTATATATATCTATATACACACACACACAAGCACTGGCCCCTTCTTGTCCACTACCCAAAAGCACACACACACACACACACACACACACACACACACACACACACACACACACACACACACACACACACACACACACACACAAGCACTGGCCCTTCTTGTCCACTGCCCAAAGCACTCACACATACACATACTGTATACACACACACATACGCACACAAACACACACACACATACAGTACACACTTACCACCTCTATCGTCCCTACCGGAGGAGAGGAGGCTGCAGAGACTAGAGCAGGTCAGACACTTGGTCAACTTAGCTAATGATGTGGGGAACAGCCCTAACACCTTACCAGAAAGAATAGTGAACTTTTACTACTTAGATAACTCCTCATTTTTTTGTGGTTAATGGTAAGCTTTGGAGTTAACATGTGAACTGTATCTGGGTCATACAATGATTATCTACACCTGAATGAAGTCTTTTTCTGTCCTCTTTGGATGGTTTGACTTTTGGTGCTGGGATTGGGAGACTTTGTAATAAGGGACCAATGTCTTTTCAAGAGAGAGGATCATCTCTGGGTGTAATCTATGGTCTTAATCACGAGGGAGCTCACCATCTCTGAATAGGTAAATCTCACAGAAAGAATCAGCTCAGGTTGGACTGAGAGAGGAGAGCTGGGAGGAGACAGAGAGGCAGAGAAACTTTCTTTCACTAACACGGCACAGCTCAATTTAGAGCCACTAAACTCCCAATTCAGGGGATTTGCAGAATTGGGTCCTGTTCATCTCACAACAATTGACTTTCACTGAACTCCAACTTCCCTCCTACAACAGCAGTTTTCCCCTGCTGATGCCACTTCTAATGCATGGAGAGGGAGAGAGAGAGAGAGAGAGAGAGAGAGAGAGAAGATTACCTTTCAGTCAGCGACTTGTGTATCTTTTTTTAAGTTAAATGCTGACGGTAAAAGTTGGAGATTTAATACAGTGTTTTGACAAAAGAGGGGGAATCGGGAAGTATTGGATGACCAATCATGCGGACAGGGAGGGAGTATCGAGTGCAAACACAAACACAAAAAAACACACAGCGAACTCGACGGGGGAGTAATTTGGGACTTCACCGGAGCCCATTAAAGGCAGATCAAAGCACTTCACTCTCCATCGTAATCCACACTCCGTCGGCAATGCAGAACGCGTTCCGAGGAGTCCGTCAATCAGGCCAGGCCTCTTCTCACTGCCCATTACAGCCTGTTAGAAAGCACTCGCTGTGAAAAAGCAACACTATAACCACGGCACGCGCCTCTCTCCAGAGCAGCAGTCACAGCTACAGAGAAGGAGAATGCTGACTGCATGCTAATCGAGCCCTGTTCTGTCTCTCTACTCATCTACCAATTCTCTCTCTCTCTCTCTCTCTCGCCTTCTCTCGCTGTCTCCCTTTCTCTCTCTCCTTCTCTGTTTCTTGCTCTCTCTTGCCTTCTCTGTCTATGTTTCTATCTCTCTCTGTCTCTCTTTCTCTCGCTCTCTCTCTCTCTCTCCTTCTCTGTTTCTCGTTTGTCTACACTTGGACTCCCCATTTACAAACAAATCAGGCCTCATTACGTGGCCAGCTCGCTATCGTTCCCCTGTCCAAATCTGCGCTCCACTCTCTCCCAGAAGATCTGTCTGTTCTCTCCATAGCACACATGAGCCAGAAAGTTCACTAATCCCTCTCTGCGCCCCCCCTACTACTTCTCCTCACCCCCCTCCTCTACCCTTTCTTGTACATTTCATGCCCCCTCTCTCCTCCTCTCTTCTCCTCTCCTTTCCCCCCTCTCCTCTCTGAAGCCCACTTGCATGCGGAGAGCAGACAGTAGCAGTCATTTTCAGGGCTGGCTTAATCCCTTCTCACTTTCCTAAAGACTTCAATTAGCGCCCCCTCTATTAGCGGCTCACGGGCACTAATGCCTGTATCTCCAAGGCCAGGGCTTACACCGGCGGCTCCGCTCCGCTCCACTTCCCCTCCCTCGCCAACACCCCCAACCATCTCCACCTCCACGCTCCACAAAAGACAGTGCGGGGTGGTGGCAGTGCGCACCAATCAGATCCGTGGCGGCGGGGAGATTGGGGAACTGGAGGGTTGTGTGTGTGTGTGTGTGTGTGTGTGTGTGTGTTGGGGGGGTGGGGGGGGGGGTGTTGTTCAAGCTTTCACAGATTCCCCCAACATCCCACCACAAAGGAGCCGGGGCGCGCGAGTCACTTCAGATCTGCCCTCCTTACCCCCCCTCCCTCCCCACCCCCACCCCATCCTGTCCACCCTTCTAATCTCAGTTATGTGACCGCAATTTAATGGCTTTGTGTGAGCTCTCTCTCTCTCCCTTCCTATTGGTCTTCTCTGCTCTGAAGGCCTCCAGAACGCCGCGCCCCTGTGAGCACTGAGAGGAGAGCCGCAGGGCGTAACTGAGTGGAGTCATTTGTTGTCTACAGTGAACAAAAGTCGGTGTTGTTTTCTCTCGTGCTGTCCTTCAGCACGAACTGCTCCGAGGCTCGCCAAAGTCGAGAGAAGTCGAGAGCAAAACTTGAGCACATCAAGGCAGAAACAGTCCCATGGAAGCCTGGTGGAGATCAGTCTCATTGGTTGGGAGGCAGTGCTGCCTTCCTCTCTGAGCCCACACCCCTCTAAAGAGTATCAGGGGGGTTATCGGTGCCAAGTGATTTGATGCATGGCAGAAATCAAAGGCCCCCGAAGAACCAGAGTGCAGCCTATCAGGAGGAGCTTTGCTCTCCGTGTCCCCGGAGTATCCATCACTGCAGGAACTGGCCCGGTCCAGGTGCTCAAGCTCATACCAGAGACCCAGCTAGCCAAGTTAAGAGAGACTTCAAGGTTCCCTCAGCGATGAGGGACGAGCAGCCTGTCAAAATGACCCCCTCCCACCACCTCCTTCTCCACCTCCTCCTGATCATCCTCCTCTCCTCCCTTCAGCGCGTGTCCCTCGGGACTCCTGGCCTCCAGTGAGTTATATGTGACTTTTAATAATCCATCAGCAGGAGAGGGGGTCCGGGCGCCCCATAAAGGGCTGATTTATGGGGCGCAGGGAAATTACAGGCTCTGCCGTGGCCACCACTCTGCCCGGCCTGTCACCGGGGGGGGGGGGGGGGGCGGCGGGTGGTAATGGACTGCTCGAGCCCTCGGACATCGCCACCCAGCCACCACCACCACTGCTGCTGCTACTGCTGCCAACTATCCAACAGCACCTCTGTCATAGCCTATCTGGCTAATGCCGCCCGGCAGGGATGGATTACTGCACGGGCCTACCGGGCCCAGGCCCAGGGGCCCAAGGGGTCAGCGGGGCCCTGAAGCCCAAGCCTTTGCATGGAATCATTGCCTCAATATCAATGAATCAGGATGTAGGCTATGAATCTGATTGAATTTAGTATTGGCCATCCCCAAAATGCACCAGAATACAGGAAATCACATCAGAAAAAATTTAAAATGTCTGGGGGAGGACCCCCAAACCCCCCCTCCCACATATACGACAATAAGTGTGGGGCCCTTAATACATCTGGGCCCAGGGGCCCGAAAGTTCATAATCCGCCCATGCCGCCCGGGCTGCTGTTAGCGTGTTAGGCAGGCTCTTCTCAAGTTTTCGTCCTCTCCATGTCCTATGCCAAGCCTGGGCTTCGTTTGTCACTCGGCACCATCATTCCTAGCTTGGCAGCGCATCAAATACAGGACAGGGAAATGAAAGGCAACGTTTTCATGCTTTTTTTTTTACGTTGCTCAGAGAGGTAATGGGACTAAGTGGGTGTACGGTAGATCAAGGCTTAACCGTCAGACATGTAGGGAACAGGGTGGGGGGTGGCTGGGGGGAAGTAGGGAAATGTGTTGCTGCCGAAATGCTCCACCTGACAGTGGAAGAGTTATGTCTACCAAGCCAGGTTTCCCCACATGAAAAGGGGGAATGCAGGAATCTGCTCATATGTCTACGCAGGCTGCCATTTTAGCTCATTAGCCTTTATGTCTGGAGTAGTTGGGGTCTTGATTCAATTTGACAATTAAAACTTTTAATGAAATTCATTCAACAAGCAGATTTTCAAAGGTCTCTACTGGTGGAGAAATAACAAGGGCTCCCAGTGTGTCCTGTGTTCCAATGTTTCCACTGTGGTCTATGGTCTGATGTTCCCAGTGTGTTCTTTGTTCTGATGTTCCCAGTGTGTTCTATGTTCTGATGTTCCCAGTGTGTTCTAAGTTCAGATGTTCCCAGTATGTTATATGTTCCGATGTTCTCAGTGTGTTTTATGTTCCGATGTTCCCAATTTGTCCTATGTTCCAGAGACACTAGGCAAATATCTATAGGCCTGTCTTGCAGTTGGTAGCACCAAAGATAGGTTAGGCTATTAGAGGGCTTAAAGCAAGGACATTTCTGTGCCTGAAGTTCTGTGCCTGAAGTTAGGCTGTTTCTGTGCCTGAAGTTCTGTGCCTGAAGTTAGGCTGAATTCAGGCACAGTGTCTAATGTGCTTTGATTTGAGCTTTAAGGCTGTTGGGCAAAATAAAGCCTAGTATTGTGCCAGCAGCCATAAATCAATTTGTAAAGGCAATGTCATTTTTTAAAGGAACATTATTAACCGTTCTTCTATAACGTTCTAACCGGTTACCATTTAGATGAGAGGCCTTGGAACGAATTTAGAATGAACCGAAATGAAAATCATTCTGTTTTCAGTCCCTAGTTCCCAGTGTGTCCTATGTTCCGATGTTCCCAGTGTGTCCTATGTTCCGATGTTCTCAGTATGTCCTATGATCCGATGTTCCCAGTGAGTCCTATGTTCCAATGTTCCCTGTTTTCTGCATGGTGCTCAGTTCTCTTCATAGTTGTTTTTCTCACTGTACTTTGCAGGACTTTTCTCTCTCCTCCTTTCCTCCTCTCCTGCTCTCCTCCCTTCCCCTCCTTCTCTCCTCCTGTCTGTCCTCCTCCAGGCCCATGTCCACTCATGTGCAGGACTTTGCAGGACTTTACTCTCTCCTCCTTTCCTCTCTGCCTCTTCTCCTGTCTGTCCTCCTCTCCCCCGTCCATCCTCCTCTTCTCCCCTCCTCATGTTTGTCCTCCTCTTCTCCCTTCCTTCTCTTCTCCTGTCTGTCCTCCTCTCCATCCTTTTATCCTCTTCTCCTCTACTCTCTCTCCTCCTCTCCTCCTGTCTCTCCTCCTGTCTCTCCTCCTCTCCTCCTGTCTCTCCTCCTGTCTGTCCTCCTCTTCTCCTCTCCTCCTGTCTCTCCTCTTCTCCTCTCATCCTGTCTGTCCTCCTGTCTCTCCTCTTCTCCTCTCCTCCTGTCTGTCCTCCTCTCCTCCTGTCTGTCCTTCTCTTCTCCTCTCCCCCTGTCTGTCCTCCTCTTCTCCTCTCCTCCTGTCTGTCCTCCTCTCCTCTCCTCATGTCTGTCCTCTTCTCCTCTCCTCCTGTCTCTCCTCTTCTCCTCTCCTCCTGTCTGTCCTCCTCTCCTCCTGTCTGTCCTTCTCTTCTCCTCTCCTCCTGTCTGTCCTCCTGTCTCTCCTCCTCTCCTCTCCTCCTGTCTCTCCTCCTCTCCTCTCCTCCTGTCTGTCCTCCTCTCCTCCTCTCCTCCTCTTCTCCTGTCTGTCCTCCTCTTCTCCTCTCCTCCTCTCCTCCTGTCTGTCCTCTTCTCCTCTCCTCCTGTCTGTCCTCCTCCAGAACCCTGTCCACTCATGTGCACTCTGCTGCCCAGCGACCCCCTCCTCTGCCCCATATCCAAATCCTGAGTGTAGACTTAGTGGCTCTCCCTCTTCAGCACTTGCTAATCTGCTCATTTATTCCTCTGATTCCGTCTGTGATTCACCCATTCATCTCTCTCTCTCACACACACACACACACACACACACACACACACATTACACTTGCACACACACACACACACACACATTACACTTGCACACACACACACACACACACACACACACACACAGTCATTACACTTCACTTTACACACACACACACACACACACACACACACACACACACACACACACACACACGGATCATAACCCTGCCAGGATATTTATAATTTCTTTAGCTGCTCAAGTCTCCTCTTAGTGCTTGAACTTTGAAGTGGCTTGAGCTCTCATCTCTACTTTGCCTCTTAAACATGCTAATGCTCCATTTGGCTGGATTCTTATTGCACTTCACGCTCAGGACTGCTCTTACTCTACATTTGGGGAAGTCCTTTGAATGATACCACCGATAAAGTACTTTGCAATTTCATTTAACAAATTCTCCTCCATTTGGTCAATCCACTAGTCCTGATCTGTGGAGCTGGGGTGTGACATTCAGGGTTTGTTTGGGCCAAGAGAGACAGACAGAGATGGAATAATCCCCCCAACTCCTTAACCACGTCTGTCATCGTCTGTCTTTAGATCTCCATCGGGCTCCTGACTTGAGTTGTTCACTTAACTCAAAGAGTCAACTAGGGCAGCAGTCATCGCTCCTCTCTCTCTCTCTCTCTCTCTCTCTCTCTCTCTTTCATCTTTTGAAGATTCGAGAGCGGAGGAATGTCAAACAACCAGAGTCATGTGTGTTGAGCAGAATGACACTGGAAGGATGACGGACTGGGGACAGGACTCAGTGACACAGAACGCTCCAAAACACCTCTGTGCATTCTCACATCCCCGGAGACCACTGTGATCCTGCTTTTCTCCACCTCTCTCTCTCTCTCTCTCTATCTCTCTCTCTCTTTCTCTCTCTCTCTCCTCTCATTCTTCTTTCTCTATCCATCTCGCCCCTGGCATATTCCAATCTCATTTGGAATTCAGATTCCCTGACAGTATTCTGCCAGGGAGCAAAGATGGAAAAAACCAAGAAAAAAGCAAAAGAAAAAAGTGACATATTATTTGGCGAATTAGCTGGTAACGAGGTCAAGCTCCCTCTCTCATCTCTTCTCTCTACGTATTTTTTTTCCTCTTTTTATGGCGTTTGATCTCCCTGTTGCTGGCAGCCCACCGTCAACGTATGACCTTCAACTTTCTCATTAACGTTTGGCCTCCATCTCCACTCCACTTAGAGAGGAGAGAGAGAGAGAGAGAGAGAGAAAGAAAGAGAGAGAGAGATGGTGTGCCCCTTACTGACAAGGATTTTACAGGGAACGTCCCACACCTTCCCTTCCTCCTCTTCATTCCTTTCCTCCTTTCTCGTAGGTTCTCTATCTTAACCTGCGTTCCATCCCTCTCTCTCTCTCTCTCTCTCTCTCTTTCTCCCTCTCTTTCTCTGCCCCTCTCCTTGCCGTCAGCTGTTCTATTTCTCCTTCTCATCTCATCTCCTCCTTGCCGGGTCGCCTCTGGTCGTCTCCGGAGCTGTGTGTCACCCGTTCAAGTTCAGAGTGTCTTTGCCAAGCGGCGCCGAACACTTGCCAACACACATCCACTCCGCGGGGGCAAGTGGTTGCGCTTCGCGAGCCGTCCTTGCAAGCCGAGGTGACCGGACCCCACCGTGGCAGTGTGGGGCTGTAGCTAGGACGGGCACCCGGGCGAGATGACATGAGTCGGGCACGACGACGCGTGTTGGCAGCTCCATGTCGCTTCTCTGTGCACTCTTTAACACTCACTCACTCACTCACTCACTCACTCACTCACTTACTCATTCTCCTCTTTGGCTAGCTGGATGGCTCCATGTCCTGGAGAGGTCAGTAAGTGCCTTGCGGTGCGCTGGGGTTGTGCCAGCAGCACCTCTCACACTGACTTGTTTTTCTGTCCCGCTTTATCACTGTGGGATGAGTGGGTGTGTTTGGCCAATGACAGCTATCGGTCCACTGACTTCTGTCTGACTTCTTTTTGCTGCAGGGCTTCTGATTTCACTGGAAAGTAGAGTGCAGTGTCTGCACACTGAGCCTGTGTGCTGCTGCTGAGTACTCACTCACGTTAGCATCCAGTGGCCTCAGACCTGTTTTAGGTATGATGTCTTTAAGAGGATTTAATGCTTCTAAATATTTCCTTTGGAGTTACTTGAATTACTTACAGGCACTAAATTTTTTAGTTACATTTTGTAGTTACACAGGCTCTTGCAGTCTAAATTCGTCCAATGAGTCAGTACACTTGGATTTAGTATTTCACATATGTAAAATTATGTACATATTATTATGTGGATTAAGTTATGTTATATTTACATTTGTATTTAAGTAAACAGTCTGTGAATTTCAATAAAGTACTGTAGTGTTTTTACAAATTGAATATGACCACTGTGCTTGCAACATCAACTCAATATAATCTGATTATTATCTGATTATTATCTGATCTGAAGTTGGTGGTCACTCCCCCTTCTGCTATGTTGTCAAGATGGTCATCATTGAGGTAGCGAAGTATCCAGCGGTACACATAAGTTTTGACCGTTATGAGTGTATTGTCCAGGTACTCGTGGATCATTCCAAGTTGCCATGGTTGTCATTGTGAACTCTACATAGTGAGTATAGGTATGGAAGAACCTGAAATGGGACTTGCTGTAGCTCAACTCTGAGCCTCCTGCATGCATCCTGACCAACACCCCGGCTCGGCTGCTCAGCCACTCCAACAGAATCACAGTGCAATACACAGAACTAGAGGAATCCTCCTGCCTTCCTTCACTCCCTCCTAACCTGTCCTCTACGCCCCCACTCCACCTACCCCACCCCACCCCACCTACCCCACCCCACCACACCTCACCCCAACCTCCCAAGGCCGGTCCCCCAAATGGGTAGAGAGAAATGAGTGCTCCCAGTCTCACCTCCCTGCTCACACAGCTGCTGGGCCAGGGCGTCCTTGAAGATGATCTGTCCTCGATGTGTGGCTGTGGCCCTGGAGAGAAAAAGAGAGAGAGAGAGAGAGAGAGAGAGAGGGGGGAAGAGAGAGAGGTTCAAAATCACCAATGATTCTAGCCAATCAGAGGACACTGGGGAGGGGGGGGGGGTAACGAGCCCATTACCTGAAATGAAGATGAACATAGCACAGATGGTCTAATATCAGTGGATATTAGTGTGTGTGTATGTGTGTGGTGTGTGTGTGTGTCAGACCACACTCGCTCTCTGAGTGCCTGGCCATAGCTTTGGACTCGGCTCTCGGGGACAGGAAGATGAAAGGTCAGGAGGTCAGCGCAGAATAATAGGACTGAGAGATGAACCAAAGGAGGCTGAGTAGAGGTCCACTGCAAGTGTAGCAGGAGATAAGCCTTCAAAGTCCCCCCAAAGTCAAACAAGAGGAATTCTCCAAACAGCCAAAGGTCCACGAGGAGCACGGCCCGTCTGCATATACTTCAGAGCTGCTGGAGCATGTCTCGTTGAAAACCATAATAAAAGTTTTGAAATAAAAGTGATTATGGCCTTACATCTGAGGTTGCGATTGTTTCACAGATGTTTGAGGAAAGAACATTTTTAGTTTGAGCTCACATGGATGCAATTCTGACATGGCTACAGGCTGGAAAATACTTTTACATTCAACATCTTGTGTATATTAGCTTGCACTGTTTTGCTAAGCTCCATTCTAGAGTTAATAATAAATTGCATATCTGAAGGAGATGCAATAAACACAAAGAATGGTAATGTCTTTAAAATCACTGTGAGCACAGCCCTTTCTTTAAATATTTAGCTGTGGGTAAATCAGGGGAGATTGATGTGCTAAAAGTGGCTCCAAATGAGCTCTGCACCATCCAGTTTAAAAACCCTGCTTAAAAAATTAGGCCACATTTGCATTTTGATTTGCAGTTAAGTGCATGAGTTTAATCGCAAACAAAGATGTTACGGTTCCTGAAATATGGTGCCACTTCCCTCCCAGTGTGCTGAGAGAAGGGCACTCATTGTGGCCTTGATGTTGATGATCAATACATGTCTGGCCCAATCTGATTCTACTGCACATCTGGCATGGAAACCTATTGGCCATTGCATCAGGTGAACTAGCTCATTGTCAAAGGCCCGGGGTGCATGTTAGCACATGTATTGGCACTGAATGCAGATGGGATGGTTGTGTTAAAAATATTATGCACATGTGCATATGGGGAGGTTTTCAAATGTAAGATCACAGAGCCAACACTGGAGGCACATTAGGAAGTCCATAAACCTGACATATGGACAAACATACTAGACGGACACACATAAACACATACACACACACACACATATTCTGACACATCCCCAGCATGCATGTACCTGTTTCCAGCACATGCATTGACATTACCAAGCCATCGCACATTAAACCTCTGTGTTAAAATACAGCATTTAACCGTGCGTCATTAGTAGACCTCCCCACAGGGGCAGCCAGCCCAAGTTCAAATGCTACCACTGCTGTTAGGGAGGAGTCATGGGACCCTGGCACCACGGACCAGCCAAAATAATCTCATAAGTGAACACAACTCTGTAATTACAGCCTAATGAACTTACGGCTTAATGAGGACGGGCATCTGGCTAAATGAATCAGCTGGCTCGCCAAGTCTAATGGAATAATTTCATCAGAACGGCTAGCTCCTTTTCACCGCGACTACAAGACGAGAGGACACTCTCCTCATCCATCCCTGCCACAACAAAGTTATCCACGAGGAGGGAGAGAGGACTCTCTCATTCGGGCCTAATGTTTGGCCAACTTGCATGAAAAAAAAAGTGCTGTGTCACTGTGCCAGCCTGTGTCAGTGACAGTGCAGTTTGTCATTGAGGGCTGATGATTTAGCGGAGCCTCAGTCCAAAGGGCGGTCTGATTTAAGGCCTGATTTAATCAAGGCACCGCATCAAATCTTCTGAACTGAACTGAAGCACTCCCTCCCTCCCCTCCCTCACCTCCTCCCCCCTTCCCCCCATCCCCGCCTGCCCCCTCCGGACAGAGCTTGATCAGAGGGTGGACAGAGCTTTGAAGCGGGCAGGCTGAAGAGAATTGCCAAGATATATCTCTGCTAACGAACACGCAAAAAAAAGATGTGAGCTGTTTGGACCGATAGCACTGCAGAGAGAGAGAGAGAGAGAGGGAGGAGGAGTGAGAGAGAGAGAGGGAGATGGAAGGAGAACAAGAAAAAAGGAAAAATGCAGAGGAATAAGAGACAGAAGAAAGGAAATAGAAGTCTTAAATCACTTGAACATAACGAGGCATACATTACTGCCTTTAGAAGCGGGGTGGTTTGTGAGAGAGAGAGAGAGAGAGAGAGAGAGAAAGAAAATCAATTGTAGCCCCATTAATGTCAAAGACATAAAGCCGTAAATATCGCACTGGAGGTCCTTTTTTTCCCATCAGCCATTTCACCGTTTCGCTAAGTGTCATATGTTTTGAGTTAATGGCCTCTCCGTGATGGCATGGCCAATGATAATGTCTCGCCTGGCTCGTTATTGAGCATTTGCACTGGAATCAAATGCAGAGATTCAGCACAGAGCAGTGCCTTCAGGCCTAAGAGGGTTTCTCTGGGTTTGATGGCTTTGGTCTGGCATCATCATCACCAGCATCATCATCTGGTTTCCGCCAGAGCTCACCATTCCCCCTCTGTGGGTTTTACTGGCTGGTGAGTTCAGCATGCGCGCGACCAGGTTGTCTCCAGACATCTCACTTCCTCTGGTGCTGAGACGGAACCTCCTCTCTCTCTCTCTCTCTCTCTCTCTCTCTGCTCCGTGTTGCAACCTCCTCTCTCTCCTCTCTCTCTCTCTCTCTCTCTCTCTGCTACAGTATGTGTTTCAACCTTCTCTCTCTCTCTCTCTCTCTCTCTCTCTGCTCTGTGTTGCAACCTCCTCTCTCTCTCTCTCTCTCTCTCTCTCTCTCTCTGCTATGTGTTGCAACCTCCCCTCTCTCTGCTCTCCAAATGAAACATGCGTTCAGGGGGCTCCCCACACACACAGGGGCTGTCGGAGCCACTCTGGATCAAACCTCACAGCGGTGATGCAAGACAGAAGCCTTTCCCCTCTCAGACTCTGCTCTGTCAGCACATCTGTCCACAGGCCAGAGGAGGGAACAGGTCAGACTAAAGGCCATTCTCCCCCTCGGAGACCAACGCTGAAGTGCAGTCCATGTGGGATCCTAAACAGAAGTGTCTGAGAATACTGTTGTTCGTTTGATTTCACAAGAAGGATGAATCTTAAGGAAAGAAAAGGAATAAGGGGTCAATTGAGGTCAGTCTACATTCAGATATTACCACAACAGTCCTTAAATAAACTGTTGAATCTCCCTTTGGAGAGGATGCCATCCGACTGGGACATAATGAACCCAAGGTGGGTATACAGTATGAGTGCGGGAGGCCGGTGTTGCCTCTCCAAATCCCTTTAAGGTCGTGCTGTCACCAGTCATGGATGTTGTTTTGTTTACATATTCATGATGGCTCATGAATAACTAAAATGTTGCTTATGAATGAATAACAAAGGCATGCACATGGGGCATAGAGGAGAGTCTCGAGCAAAACAGCTCCTAATTACATTCATATTTCACAACTTGGTTTTGGTATTTATGAATAAAAGATGGAAAGAAGTAATGACCGACAGGAGGCAATGCAGGAACAAGAAGCTGAAATATTTACTAAACACACTATTGGTTGTGTTCATTTGCAGAACACAGAGAGAGAGAGAGAGAGAGAGAGAGAGAGAGAGAGAGAGAGAGAGAGAGGGTGGGAGAGGGGGAGACATACGTGTGACACCTACACACCAAACACACACACACACACACACAGACACACATACAAGGGCATGTATACTGACACCCACCCAGCATGCAAGCACTTAAACAGCCTTACAGCCGTGTACTTATTGAACATCGAAATGTTAATTTGGCCTTTCCACGGAGAGGGGGAGGGGAGGGTGGGGGGGGGGGGTTAAAAAAAGCAATTAATGCCCCTTCAGAGGGCCCATGCGTCACTCCCGAATCCGACTGACTTGCACACAGTCCTTCCATCACTCAACTCCCCAAAACCAGCTCCATCCCTTTTCTTATCCCATTAATCTGCCCACACATCCCAACGCTGGACCCCAGATAAGAGACAGCAGTGGGTGGGGGGGGGGGAAGAGAAAAATATTGGCATGTTAAAAAGATTCAAGGACAAGCACAGAAAGGTGGAATAGGCTGGGATTGTATTTTATTTTATCAACACAGAGATATCGCTCCCTCTCTCAATCTACAGTATGTCCGTCTCTCTCCCTCTCGCCAACTCTCTCCCTCTCTCTCTCACACACACACACACACACACACACACACAGACACACACACACACACACACACACACACACACAAACATACATTCACCTACTTAGCCAGTAACATCATTAACAACATTAGCCAGTGCATGTGCAGGGACAGGCTGTCAGCGCGGACGTCCCCAGGAGCGAGTTGAGCTGCTGGGGTAATTATGGGGAGAGGCTCCCATGTTTGATTACATGCTCCTGTCCACCGGCAACATCCCCACTGGTGCAGAGCTGACAGCTCCAGCTAACCACATAGCTTCGTATGCACACACACACACACACACACGCACACACACACACACACACACTCACACACACAAGCACACACACACACACACACACACACTCACACTCACACACACACACTCACACACACACACACACACACACACACACACACACACACACACACACACGCCACCCACTCATCACCCCCCCCAACCCTATCGCCTCCCCACACTTGTCATGTCACACTGACCGCCACTGCCCCACAGCCTGAAAGCTAACATGTAAATATGTACACACACACACACATACACACACACACACACACACACACACACACACACACACACACACACACACACACTCTGTACACAGAACATCCACAATAACAAGCACACATACATAATACAGATGTGCAGAGTGCACACAAACACACTAAATTAACCCCCACCACACACACACACACACACGCACACACATGCAGGCATGGTATTTATCCAAAGTATATGCTTATATTATATGCATTTTTTCATACATAGTGCATCTACAGAAACTGACATACTGTCTATACCATACTGTCTGGGCAGATGCATAGTGCCTCGACTACCAACTTCCCCGTCGCTTCAAATCCCCAATTAAAAGCTCATTTGCTCATCTTGCCTTCTCCGGGTGGGTAATGGTGATTAATACCAGGCATTACAGGCAGAGCTGGTGCCACTCGCTCACATTCATTTCATGAATTTGGACCTCGCCTTTAAAATAATTCAGACTAATTGCTTGATTTATCCTCCGTGTTGAGTACCAGCTGTGATAGCAGAAACGATAATCAGTGGGAGAGGGAAAACAATGTTTATCTTTTTCTTCTCCTTTTCTCTGCCACCCCTCTTGCTGCTCTTGTTTTAATCAAATCATCGCTTTTCTTCCGTTGTTGTCAGTCATGATTTTCTTTCAGTTTTCCAGACACAGACATCATTTCTCTGATACTAGAGGCCTCTAGTTGCTATGGCGCCTGCATGGCTAGTTTGATTCTATTTATTACTGATCTTCCTACAAAGGAATTACAAGCAGAGAGGTTTTTTTATTTTATTGAGGCCAGGAGTGCTTTCTAAGTACATGCAAATTTAATGAACGCACAGACAGGGGATTTGGGACTTGTTGGCAAATTACCTGCTCGTTAGCGGAGGGTCAGGGGAAAGTCTCGTTTAAGAGATGCCGCGAAAAAGAAGTGACCTTGACAACAATTACCAGGTAATTAGGAATTTAGGAGATACAAGCCTGGGAGTGAAAACAAGCAGCAAGTGGAGGACACAGAGGACGGGTACTGAGATACAGACAATAATACAGACAGACAGAGGAAACCTATTTACTATCGGAAAGGTTTTAAGGAATCACAGTGCAAAAAATGAAGAGTTTGGTTCCTAAACGCTATAAATCCATTTTTGAAAACATTAATGAGTCATGTTATTTAATTGTGTATTTCAGGTCATATCAATACAATTGCAGTTCTGTTGTTTTGATTGAGTAAAGATAAATCAAATAACAATACCCAACTACATTTCCACTGAAATTACTTGGAAAACACAATTAAAACAAATGATTTATGAAAATTCATTAAAATGGAGGATATAGCGTTTTGGAATCAAACTCTTCAAATACTATCACAGGTACTGTACTATGGATTCGCATTACAACAATGAGAGGTCATAAGGTCATGTTCTTGTGCGACTTGTTGTCTCTTATGGATCTTTTCTCAACTCATTCTAAAGACTGCTAAGGGAACTGTGCTGGAGAAGTGGCGTTACGTAAACAGTAGAAGTACTAGGTGTTTTAGATGGCGTGTTGATGGAGAGGAGAGGACAGGACATCTTTTGAATGTGGCCATCAGCAGCCAGTGAGAAACATAGACAGGCTGCTATTAGTGCGTCATACACGGATGCATTAGTGGAGAGAAGGACGCACACACTCCATACTCCTACTTAGAACGACACACACACACACACACACACACACACACACACACACACTCCACATTCCTACTCAGAAAACCCAGAGCAACACACTCTTAATTTGACCACAATGAACACACTCCACCTCCCGGCACACAAATATATACTGTAGTTAGAGTTACACACACACACACACACACACACACACACACACACACACACACACACACAAACACACACACACACACACATAGAGCTAAAAGGATCATTAGAGAGGACTCTTGTGTGGGGGTTCTGCATCCTACTGAGTGGAAATGAGTCCCCAGGCCGCGTTCCCTGACTTGACCCAGCCATTTCCGCCCAGATTACTCCATCTCTCTGCTTCTGTTCTGTGATGAAACATGAAATTTGGCCACATTTCCCTCCGGACGGAGTGTTTCTTGCTCGGGTAATTCTGTGGGGATCCGATAACCAGTCTGAGGGATGACCGCTTTTACCAGATCTATGGGATTTTAATGGCCCGCCCTGTTCAAAGGCAAAACAAAGCCGGTGAATGGCGGCTCTGTACCAGGGAGAGTGTAGGAGGCTGTTATGGAGTGCAGAGGAATCTTATGCACTCGTCTGAGCAGCTTGTGAGGCTTTGCTTGGCTTTATTCTTGTTGAAAGAGGAGTGTGTTGGTGTGGAGCGTTTTCACTGTGGGCAGTGGTTCAAAGGGCAGATGGGTAAAATGGCAGCATCTTGGCTGTGAAGAAGGGATGCAGGCAAGAGTGTGAATGAAAGAGTGGAGCAGGCGAAAGGGAGGAGAGCGAGAAAGAGAAAGAGGGGGGGTGGGGGGAGGAGAGTGAGAGAGGGGGGGGCAGAGAGAGGGGGAGGGAGGGAGAGAGGGAGAGAGAAAAAAGAGAGAGAGAGAGGGAGGAGGGATAGAGAGAGAGAGGGAGAGATAGGAAGAGAGAGAGAGAGAAAGAGAGAGGGAGAGAGAGAGATAGAGCATGGTAGCAGCAGGGGGTCAGGGTCTCAGTGTTTGAGACGATCAGGAGATGACGAGAGGCCATAAAAACCGCAGGGGCTGAATAAATCCTACTGCACAGAAAGAGCCAGGGGGGAAGATGGATGACCACCAGAGAGATAGAGAGAACAGAGAGAGAAGAGGAGGAGGAGGAGAGATGGATAGATACTGTCTGGCAATGGCAAGGAGGAGAAAACCAAGAGAAACAGGAATGTGCAGCGTGACATCCCTCTTCGCTTCAGGCAGGACGGACTGACAGAGCAATCGTGCAAATTAATAATTAATAATTACTCAAGCTGTGTTAATCATCAGTCAGTTCATTACACACATGTTTTATAGTGGTCTCTCGGGCACCTATTGATTTCTCTCTCTCCCTCTTTCTCTCTCTCTCTCTCTCTCTCTCTCTCTCTCCCTCTCTCTGCTTTGCCCTGCGTACTCTGCGGCTGTGCTGAAGGCTGGGGTCCCTATTTTCACATCAGTCGGACCTGATCTGAACCGCCTGCCCCACCCCTGCAACAGGAGACCTCATTAAATGGTGATTTGATGTCGAATTAGAAAGCTCCAGGCAATGAGAAACTGTCCATTAACCAGCAGCGAATCAATAACCAGCGCCACTGTCCCACTGGTCATCCTGCAGCCTTCCATAAGTCACGCGGGGCAGTGAAAGGTCAACTGTCAGCCTGCCATCGTGACCTCTGACACCTTTGATGAAAGGTCAATCCTGCAGCTTCACACATGTGACATCTTTCTTTTCCTGAGCAGAGGAAATGGGGCTTTCTGAGTGCTGAAAATGCAAGGGAGCCCAAGATTCCACCAGGAGTTCAGTTTGGCCCCCTCAGAGTGGGGGCGGAAGCTCTGGAAGGGCCGTAGCGTACATGAGGAAAAGGAACACGAGACTGCCGCGAGGGAGAGCCGGACAGGGCAGGACGACGAGCACGGCATTATCGGCGCACGGCATTATCGGCGGCAGCAGCGGCGGCGGCTGCGGCAGCATCCGCCTCACGGCGCGTCCCTGAGAGGCGGGAACAGATGGCAGCGGAGGCGGCCGGTTGGTTGGCAGTCATCACAGGCGCTGCTCTGTTCCTTTTCAATTAGTGCTAATGAGAGCAATGCCCGCACACGGCTCTCCTTTAATTCAATTTCTCGCCTGCTTCCCTCGCACAAGTGCGCCAAGGACTCCGTGCACAGACTTCCAAAAGAGAGTCTTTTCATCCAGGTTACACTAACCTGCACATGTATGGAGAATGACTACACACACAACACACACACACATACACACACACACTGAAGTACAGACACACAGAGTCACACACAGAGTGAAGCAAACACACACACACACACACACCACACACACACACACACACACACACACACACACACACACACACACACACACACACACACAGCTCCACTCCACTGGGAGCACTTTAGGATAGAAGCACGCATGTCATAATTAAAGCAATCTTCTCAGCAGATGCTTCAACTCCGTGGGGGAGATACGACACAAAACAGAACACCAAAAAAGGGTAAATAAGATTGCAGGGGAGGGGGGGGGGCAGGAGGGGGGCAAATAAGCCTTTTGTTGCCTTTCTTACTCTTCTGAAAAGAGGAGACAGACACTACCAACTACCAACAATCATCCCTATAGACCCAGCCCTACCCTTCTCCAGGCAAAACACACAGACAGACACACACACGCACACACACAGACACACAGAGCGACAGACAAACACACACACACACACACACACACTACAGCTATCCCGAGGCTGTGAGATTGGATAAAAGCAGAGACACATTAAGGCGTCTTTGTATGGTGCTCGGGAGGTGGCGTCGTTAAGCAGTTTCACCTCTGCAGGCGCAGGAACTCATTCATGGCGGCCCTGAAAGGCAGAGAGAGGTGTTTGGGGAGCTCTGGATTTGTCTGCAGGCCAGTAGGACCTGGTGATGTTCTGCCTTTTGTCCTCCATCTTAAGTGCTCCCTGACGTTATGGCTTTCCCATGCAACAGTTCCACAACATGCAAGTCCAAGTCCAAAGTCTTGTGCAACCGGCATTAAAAGACAAAACCCTTTGGAATATATGCAGATTGTGTAAATTCCTCACTATGGTGGACCAGCATCCATTGAACCTTAATTTGGACTGTTATCTTTAACATTCCTTAATATTCTTAGTCCCTTAAATGTTAAGTCCCTTATCTTTGATATTCCAAATGCTTTTTTGAGTGTTTTGAGTATTCCACAATCTCAGCAAATATGTTGATTTCACACTTTGGCTAAATTGTTGCTGTTGTGGACCCTTGTGTCCAGCACTTTGGCAGGAGTGGGCAGAAGTTGAAGTTCTGGACTGATTCTGCACACAAGTGAAGTGTGGCGGAGAATGTCTCTTTCGCTGTCAGCACGGCTCAGAGTTGGCTTAGCATTGTGTGATCTATCAGCAGGACCTTGGGTGCCCAGGCGAAGACCTCTGTCAGCTCGGGCCAGACGACTACTCACACACATTTATACACACTGATGAATGGTGCCGTCACGCACGCACAAACACACACACACACACATGCACACACACACACACACACACACACACACACACACACACACACACACACACACACACACACACACACACGCACACAGGCCATGCTGGGCCTAGTGCCAGAGCCACTCTCCACATTGTAGACTAACAAGACTGACATCTTGGTGCTAGAGGACCAGTTATCTGGGCTCTGTGCCCCGTTCCTCCAACAGGCCTGTCAAGCCTGGACCTCGCCTGCTGTCTCCCTCCCAGGTCTCCTCACCCCAGCCTGGGCCCTTCTCTCGAGGGGGGGGGGGGGGGGGTTGCTGGAGCTCCAGACAGAAGCTGTGAACTGTATCAGGAAGCTGAACTTCCGACCATCCGCAGCCAGTGCCAAGGCTGTTAAGGGCCCCCAGAGGGTCTTTCTCTCTCTTTCTCTCTCTCTCCCTTTCTCTCTCCCTCTTTCACTCTCTCCATTCACTCAGTGCTCTGTTGGAGCGTGACTGGTTGGGACTGATAAGGTCACCACGCCTCTTCTCTTCCATTGTCACAGCGTGAGGCGCAGCCTGCCAGGAGGGCTGTCATCCGGCACACTAGCATGCTTCCTCCTCTCCTCTCCTCTTGTCTCCTCTCCACTCCTCTCCTCTCCTCTCCTCTCCTCTCCTCTCCAATCTACAATGGAGGCTGGATCACGGGGCCATAGCTAGAGACAGACACGTGGCACACCTTAGTCCAGCAGTTGGGAGGGAGTGTTTGTTTTGCGGGGCTGATGAGACAGTGGACCACCTGTTTATGTACTGTGAAAGGCTGGGGGGGCTTTTTGAGCTCTTGAATGGTTGGTTGGGGAAGTTCAGGGTAGCTTTTTCCTGTCGATTTTTTATTTGGGGGCCCAATGTACTGTATCAGGTGAGGAGGAGGAGGGAGGGAGGTATGGTGAATTTCTTGTTGGGGTCAGCTAAGTTGGCTGTTTGGAAGACCAGGAAGAGTAGGATGTTGGAGACTGGATCAGTCGACCCGGTGGAGGTTCTTAAGGGGATGGTGGCTGTTTCGGTGGAGGTTCTTAAGGGGATGGTGGCTGGTTGTTTAAAAATTGAGTTCTCCTATTATAGCCTGGTTAAGAACATTG
Source organism: Alosa pseudoharengus (assembly GCF_046254945.1). Classification (NCBI taxonomy): domain Eukaryota; kingdom Metazoa; phylum Chordata; class Actinopteri; order Clupeiformes; family Clupeidae; genus Alosa; species Alosa pseudoharengus. The sequence goes on along the minus strand of NW_027468565.1, from coordinate 27,115,534 downwards.
AAGGGTTTCTGGATGTGTGAATGTATTTATGAATGTTTGTATGGTGTTTGGCTTTGTATGAGGCACATCATGATATCATGGGTTAAGGAATGATCCAATAAATGGTGGTGGAAACCTTTCCTCTCCTCTCTGCTCCTCTTCTTCCTCTCCTCTCCTCCCTGCTCCTCTCCTCTCCTCCCTGCTCCTCTCCTCTTCTCCCTGCTCCTCTCCTCTTCTCTCCTCCCTGCTCATCTCCTCTCCTCCCTGCTCCTCTCCTCTTCTCCCTGCTCCTCTCCTCTTCTCTCCTCTCCTCCCTGCTCATCTCCTCTCCTCTTCTCCCTGCTCCTCTCCTCTTCTCTCCTCCCTGCTCATCTCCTCTCTGCTCCTCTCCTCTCCTCTCCTCTCCACTCATGTCCTCTCCTCCTCCCGCTCGACTCTCCAAAGAGCCACCAGAGACACGAGCCCATCTGCTCTGAGTTATGGCTGCTGACAGAAGAGACATGCTAATCCCGGGTGGTGAGTGTGGGGCTTTCTCTCTCTCTCTCTTGGAGTGGCAGTGGCGCCTGTAGGCTGCTAGAGATGAAGAGTGCAGGGCCAAGCTGGGTCTCCGGTTTATCTGCCCCTGCCTGAGTGACATTGCTGTCCGCCTCTCTGACTTTGGTCAGCGTTAGGGGTTGTGCTGAGCTCCCCCCCCAGCCCACCCCACTTTATCGTGGCCCCCCCTCTGGCAGATGCCGCTAATTACAAACTGACTGATGGCAACGCGAGGCTGTTTATCATGGCCTGGAGAGAGGCATGGAAGAGCTACGGTAAGTGCGAAAGAAACAGAGGAGTGGAAGTAATGACAGATGAGTGAGTTTAGAGTGAGACGCCGAGGGAGGAGGAGAGAAAAGAATGACAAAACAAGTGAAACCAAGATCAATGGCTACCAGACTGACCATCAGGCCTGATTTGTAGCTTCCCAAATCCCCACAGACTTCCAGAAGACATAAACCAGAGAAGCCATGTTGCAGCACAACTGATCCCAAGATGGCCATCTTCTCTAACAAAACACGTTTAACACACATCAGTCACGACAGCTACTTCTAACAGACCCTGTCCAACCCTGACTATCTATCTCATTCCAGCACTGACACACACAGAATGCAACTTTACCCAACCCACACATGTGTAGAAATATTAATAACACATTCTCACACACACACATAGAAAGGTTCCATGAAATATTCAAACAGATGTATGGCTCTTGGCTAGTCAATAACTAAAGTGTGTTTAGTTGACTAACTGACTGAACGGTGAGGCTGTCAGCATATCACATATCATGAGACTGGACATCTATTATATTCCACGCTATGTTGTGTTCAACTGACAGGGACAACAAGGAGGCGGAAATCCCCAAACCTGGCCCATAAAGCTGATTCTGATTCTGATTCTGATCTGGGTTTAAGTGGATATGTGTTCAAAATGACTCCAAGACAGCTGGTGTGAGACCGCAGCTTTATTCATGATACCGGGACACTGTTACCCACAGCAAATGTCAAGTAACAATCCCACACATCTGTGGGTGAAGCCAGTTCTTATACCCTTAACACACACACACACACACATGGAAAATCACAAGATACTCCCCCCCACCAACAATGATTCATTCATCCAGTTAGTATTAACAGAGATAAGGATGTTACAAAACCCCTTAACCTTCTAATGGCCTAGGCTATGTTTGTGTCCTTGGAGTGAAGACAATCAGACATCCTACAACAAACAGTCTTCTCACTCTCTGGAAATTTCCACAGAGGGAGGCTTCAAGGACACAGAAGACTGAAGGGGAACCATTTTCTCATAGCACATACGCATGGTTAAACTAAACATTTCCATTAATGAGAAACCTATAGAAAATGTATACCACAGATATGTGCTTGTGCTAATTGTGTACACCAGGGGTTCTCAAACTATCTGGAGATAGGGACCCCTCATAGGCCTCATAGGGACCCCTCCAAGGCCCCCCTCATAACCACAGCGCAAATGTAATAGCTAAATTGTGTGTGTGTGTGTGTGTGTGTGTGTGTGTGTGTGTGTGTGTGTGTGTGCGTGTGTGTGTGTGTGTGGAACACAGTGAAAATAGTGCAAAAGGATTTTTGATAAGGATAGTGCTTAAATACAATGAAAATGCACTGATGCAGTAACAGGCAATAAACAGAGAGAATCAATTTTTGGAAATACTTCATGTACTGTATTAGGAAAATATATGTTTAACCGGTGTTGGGGGAGGGGAGGGGAGTTAACACTGCAGCAACACATTAGAATACAGTGAAAATAGTGCAAACTGATTTTTTGATAAGAAAAACTACAGTATAGTGCTAAAATATAAAATACAATGAAACGTACACAATAGGACGCTTGGGTTATACAGTATGTCATGCTGTGTGTGCTGAGCGTCTCAGTAAATGTTCCTTGCGGATAACAGAGCCTCTATCTACGTATCCCACGCCGACTGCACCATGTTGTAGATCTCCTCAGTGAGGTAAACAATGGCCATGTGAGAGCTCTCTCCGTCTGACAAAGATGACCCCTGAGTGCCCTCGGCCCGTGAGTGCACTCCACCCCTCCCAGCATCCTCACTCAACCCCCCTGCGACCTTGTTATCAATCATATTTTTGGGCAGAGGAAGGACATCACAGCACCTCGCCCGGCCACCACCCTGCCGGAGCGACCCCTCCACCTCCCCGCGCCAGCGACCCCCGCACCTCCACCCGAAGCGACCCCTCCACCCAGGTCTACTGCACCTCCCTTCCCCTCTGTGTCCTTCCGGTCCCCATGGTAACCACCCAGCAAGCCAGGTTACAGGGGAGAGGGGGCCAGGAGGTGAAGGCCATCAAGAGGACAGTGAAGGACAGTGAAGCGGACAGCAACAGACATTAAAGGAGAGCGGCCGGCCACAACCAGAACTGGCTGTGACCACACTGACTGGGAAGAGTGTATGGGTGGTAATTATTTCTGCATTTGTTAGACACAATATTTGCCCACACAGCACCACACGCACGCACGCACACACACACAAACACACACACACACACACACAGACACACACACACACATTGAGCCACTCACAGGAAGTTGATGCAGCCGGTGCCGGCCGGAGGGGCGATCCAGACGAAGCTGAGGCTGGTGGTGGGCAGGTGGCTGACATGGGACGCCACCACGCTGCACACAAACTGGGTCCCAAACTGCCGCTCCGACATCACACCTACAAGAGAGATGAGGTCGGAGAAGGGGGGGGGTGGGGGGGGGGGGGGGACAACAAGCCGTTAGAGAAGTGCACACAGGATGGGAAAGACACAGTTTAACACTGATCTTAATTGACATGGACAGACAAAAGGGATGTGCAAGATGAGAAGGATATCCTGCTTCCTCTGACTGCTGGACTGATTTAATGTATTTGATATCTGTGTACAGCACAGCACCTGTACTGTGCTCACTTCTTAATGGGTGTAAGCGTATTTAACCGCAGTTTGATTGCATACTGCTATTGTTTCCATAATGTTTTCTTTTCTTACTATTTCATTTTCTCACTGTTTTAATCTCTGTTTAATCACTTTCAGCTGTTTTCTCAGTTTGCCAGCAGTACATTGGCACAACTGCACCTTCACTTAATGTGCTTCCTCCACTTTAATCATTCTGAAATGCTAATCCCTTGTTATTTCGGCTCCTTCTCATCTCCTCCTGTGAGTATTTTAATTATGGCTGTGTCACTAGTTTGTCTCATTACTGCTTGAGAGTTATTTTACGATGTTGGAAAGCACCTTGGACCGACGCCATTAACATAATACATAATGCATCATAACAACTTCGACTTGTCTGATAAACAACAAACAAAATCCGATTGACAAAGGAGTCTCTGGTGGGTGCGGAGAGCAGCGATCACAGGGCTCAGGCGTCAGAGGACGAGGCGTGATTTAGACTGGCCTCCGCTGGCCAGGGCGGCCATTCAGACAGACAGGCCAGACGCTGTGATGTATGGGGCCGAGCTTGGCTCACTCTAATCAGCCTTGGTTCTGTCCTTCATTACATCAAGCACACACACACACACACACACACACACACACTCTCTCTCTCTCTCTCGCTCTCACACACACACACATACACACAGACACAGTTGAGCAAGCGCGGCACAACCACGGCGTGCTGAGTGAAATAACATTGTGTAATGGCAGTGCTGTTATTTGTTATTGATGGCGGAGCATGTGGCGAGATGATTCCGTCGGAGAGATTACATCCCGGCTCATGGCTGCCCTCGTCACACAATCATTTTTTCATTAGGGGCCAATGAGGGAAATAATAATGTCACAGGGGGCAGGGGCAACACAAGTCAAACACCCAGACACACACACACACACACACACACACACACACACACACACACACACACACACACACACACACACAAATAGATTTAGCACAGTTCACCTTGCAAAATGCAAATGTGCTGTGTGCTCCCCCCAACCCATGTCTGCCCCCCCCCTCCACCCCACACACACACCCACATGGCCCAGCAGAGAGAATGCTGCCCAATGCTGATGCCATACTGTGAAAAGGTAGACCCTTCTTTTCACTAACCCACTTGACCCTTCCCGCAACATTTAAACTGACTACATTTCTCAAACACAAACCAACACGGACAACTTTGACATTGTGGTCCTGTACAATGTATTTCCCCCAAGAAACACAAGCACCCTAGAATCGGGTAGTTTACTCCCTGTTTGGGACAGGGGAAAGTTCCTTATTTGTGTCGGGGTTTTGGCTATGAGCTGTCTGTTAAATTATTGTGTTGCAGTGCTGTTGTTATCTAATTATCAATAATAATGTTATTAATATTAATAGTGACCTGTTTGTTACCATGTATGTCTACAGTCGTAAATGTATGTATTGTCAATGCTTGATCGTACATGTGCTGGGTAGATCCCCCCAGTCATAGTGGTATGTACCAATTTAGCTAATTGACTAGCTTAATTTAAGGTAAAGGTTTTCTGGCCTCAAGAGAGCAGTCTGGAGAGCATTTCCATGTGACAGCTTGCTGTGAGGCTGTGTAGCCTAAGTACTGAGAACTTTGCTATTATATTGTTATATTGTTATTTGTTTGCACTATTTTCCCGCTGTTACTAAATCTGCACTCTTCACCAACACACACACACACACACACACACACACACACACACACACACACACACACACACACACACACACACACACACACACACACACACCCCCCAGCAGAGAGAGTGCTGCCCCATGCTGATGGCACACACACACACACACACACACACACACACACACACACACACACACACACACACACACACACACACACAGTCCAGCAGAGAAAGTGCTGCCTAATACTGGTGGCATACACACACACACACACACACACACACACACACACACACACACACACACACACACAGACACACAGTCCAGCACAGATCGTGCTGCCCCATGCTGATGCCAGCTCTCTATTTATCAACATGCTAAACCATCTCCTCAGGCCTCTAGAGGCCCATTGATGGCTGTGTGTGAGTGTGTGTGTGTGTGTGTGTGTTAGTGGTGTTTGTGTGTGTGTATGTTGAGGGGGGGGGTGGGGGGGTGGTGACACATCAAGCCCTTTGGAGGACTTGAAAAACCTAACGAGGCGTAATTATATGTTTGGCCAAATCCATTAATTGACCGTGAGTAGATAATGTGCGGTCTACGTGATGGCATGATGGGTTTGCTTTGAGAGGGAGATAAGAAGCTGTGGGATGGCCACACGCTGTTGGCCTGGGTGCCTTCCTCTCTCTCTCTCTCTCTCTCTCTCTCTCTCTCTTTCTCTCTCTTTCTCTCTCTCTCACTCTCATTATTTTTGCCTTTGTCAATCCTCTTGCATGTTTTTTATGCTCAGTGATACTCTGCAAACAAAACGTTTAATACAAATAAATAACAGTGGTATCTTAGGGGCTGGCTGTGTATGTGTGTGTGTGTGTATGTGTGTGTGTGTGTGTGTGTGTGTGTGTGTGTGAGAGAGAGTGCAAAGTAAACTGAGTAAATACTGTAGGTGCCAATTGTATTCACCTATCACATATTTAGCTGCACCCCCCGGTACCTGTGAGTGTGTGTGTGTGTGTGTGTGTGTGTGTGATAAGACCGGTATAAAATGCACAGGTGTAAGTAACAGCAACTACAGAGATAAGCAAGTGCTCCTCACACTAACCGTCACTCTCACGCACCCATACAGACACTGACTAGCTCATGTAGTCTGATGGAAGATAAGAAAATATATAGTTTTACATTAAATGTCATGACAACAATACTAATATGTCTTAAAGAGCATTAACAAAGCTGGGGCTGCTGTTTATCCTTACACTCAATAACACATAAACATGTGTTCTAAATGTCGTCTTTACTTAATGTATTTTAATGTATCTCAACTGGTGTAAGTGCTATATTTGTTGAATAAACTATAAGTTTAAAGATAAATGAGTCAATGCATGGCTCCAGTCTCCCTCATCATACTGTAAGCCACATAGGTGCTGTGCTATCGGCCCATCCTCATTGGCCTGCAGTGCTATCGGCCCATCCTCATTGGCCTGCTGTGCTATCGGACCATCCTCATTGGCCTGCTGTGCTATCGGCCCATCCTCATTGGCCTGCTGTGCTATCGGCCCATCCTCATTGGCCTGCTGTGCTATCGGCCCATTCTCATTGGCCTGCTGTGCTATCGGCCCATCCTCATTGGCCTGCTGTGCTATCGGCCCATCCTCATTGGCCTGCTGTGCTATCGGCCCATCCTCATTGGCCTGCTGTGCTACTGGCCTCCCTCTCGGCCTGTGGGATTGGCTACGATCAGCGCTCTCTGAGCTGCTGCTCTGAGAGACATGGACAGGCTCCCTGTGGACTGCCGTCATGTGGGCTTAGGATTGGCATCGCCGCGGAAACCCAATCTGCCACCCAGCAAGGCGAGGTGACAAGCGGGCGCACAACCCGCCTATCCGCCCACTCTTC
>NW_027468565.1:27091023-27103523 GCF_046254945.1 Alosa pseudoharengus | reverse complement strand
CCAACCATGGGAAACAGTGTGAGAACAGCATGACCGACTAAAACTGAACTTTGTAGTGGACGCGGCTCTTGCGAGACGAGAAGAGCACAGAACACAATCCGGAGGGGCTGCAGACTGGACAGCAGGGGCTCCAGAATGTTCTAAGCAAAAGCGCCCGCCACCCCCCACCCCCTCCCCAACGCTCCATTGGTCCGGCCCGAAGTCTGCCAATCACTCCGCCATGGTGACGGACTGTCATTGCTATGGGGACAGCGGGGGTCGGCACGGCGTTGCCAGGAGGAAGCTGCGTGGTAATATCCATGGAGAGGGATGCCAGTGGCAGAGGAGCGGGGGAGGGGAGTGTGTGTGTGTGTGTGTGTGTGTGTGTGTGTGTGTGTGTGTGTGTGTGTGTGTGTCTGTGTGTGTGTGTGTGTGTGTGGGGGGGGGGTGCAGGAGGGGTGCGGTGCGGGATGGAAGAGGGGGAAACTGCTCTGTGTGGGAAACAGGAATGGATAATTTGCCACTTGAATGAAGGGCAGCTCAGCTGGCACTAAACTGCACCTGAAGGAGCAGTGTGTGAGTGTGTGTGTGTGTGTGTGTGTGTGTGTGTGTGTGTGTGTGTGTGTGTGTGTGTGTGTGTGTGTGTGTGTGTGTGTCCTGTGCACACACTGTATATCAGCTGGTAGATCTGACTGCACCTACTATTCCGTCCGTGTTGATGTGTGCCCATGCCAGGGTTGACACCGTAGCAGACCTCACCCGCGCATGGGTGTGTGTCAGCGTGTCAGAAGAGGCCTGTGTGGCGGACCACCTCCATCTCCACCCATAAATCATGCGCTCACTGCAGCCCTCATTGTCCCTCTCATCAAGCCGTCATCCATCATGCAGGGGCTCCCATGGGGTCGGGGGCCTCTCGCAACGCAACACGGACGTGCAGATGCCAACAAGCACGAAGACACGGAGACACATGCACACACACACACACACACACACGGACACACACACACACACACACACACCACACGCACACACGCACGGACTCACAACCACACACACACACACACACACACACACACACACACACACACACACACACACACACACACACACACACACATTAGTCACTGCATACCAGCCTCCACCAAGCTGCCAGAAATGACAGCCCATTCCTCATGCTCCCATCACCCTTCACCAGCCCACTGTTTTTTAGGCATTTATTTAATGTTTATTTAATGTTTATTTCTCTGCCATGCTATGTTTAATCTGTTTTACTCCACTTGATTGCATCAGGCTATGAGTACGTTCATTGGTTGGCTGGTGCAGATCGTATCCACTCCCACTCTACCGTAACTGTTGCCTGGCTAGAGAGTGGAGTGTATCCGCGGACGGTATTTTAGCAAATGAAGCTTAACGCTGTGCGGGTGAGTAGATGAAGAAGCATGGGCAGTACTGGTAGGTACATGGCTAGACTGCGGACATGATACAGATTTACTGTAATGGACGGCGAGAGAGGCAGAGGAGACATCGGCGCATCTGATGTGAGTAACTGGTTGAAGGTGGACGGGCCAATCTCCATCTAAGAGCTATTTACAGACTCCCGCTCCCGTTAACCATCTAGAGTCAAGGCCAAGGACAGCCGTGGGCAAAGACCCACTTTTTTCTCCAACTCGCAAACAAATGTGGTTTGGCGGGGGGGGTGGGGGGGGGGACCTTGAGCGGCGAGGCAGCCTTCCCAGCTTTGATAAGTAATTACAGCCCAGTTTACTGTCCCTGACCCTCCATCACAAACCAATCAGGCGCCGACCGCCAACAGGACACGACATCTGTCACAAGTGTTTAAAAGTCACTAAAACGGCGCTGGGTTTTTCCGCGACAGGCTCCTGTCATCACGCACAGTTGCTGGTTTTTTGTCTGTGCAATTAGCCCACATTGGTGATGCAGGCGTGTTACTCTGGCAGCCCCAAGCCTCCTGCTCCCATTCACCTGTGGAGAGAAGTGCACGGCCAATGTTCCAGATTATCTTTCTGACTGGCAAAAAGCTGCGATGAGGCGGGAGATTATGTGGAAGACGACGGCCGCGTAACAGGAATAGCAGGGATTGATGAATAATGCAAGGCTGATGGAAAGGAGGCAAGGGTGAGCAAAGTCAAAGACAGCCCTGTGAACTGTGCCACTTGCTGGGGGTTCTCCTCCGAGCTGGGGTTTCCAACTCCCAGGCCAAGAATACGCCCAACCTATAATCACACACACACACACACACACACACACACACACACACACACACACACACACACACACACACACACACACACACACACATGCATTTGTACAAGCACACACACAAACAGACGTTCACACACACAAGCATGTACACATACACACATACACACGCACGCACACACCCTGCCACCACCCAACCACCCTTGGAGGCATGGCTTGGCGCTAATTTGATTTTTAATTTGACGCGACTCCTCGGCTAATCGCCTGAGCTCTCGATTAATTAATCGGATCTGACTTGTGCTAATTTCTTACACCCACAGAACCCTCACCCCCCCAGACCCCCCACCCCCCACGACAACAAACAAACTAAACCACTCAGACAGGAGGTTACAGGGCGCTTGTGCTGGTGGTGTGTGTGTAGTGTGTGTGTAGTGTGTGTGTAGTGTGTGTGTGTGTGTGTGGTAGCAGAGGGTGACTCGCTCGTGGACACACTCCAGCGGTGCGACACACTTGTCCCAGGCTGCTCTGGCCCTGAAGGGCAGCAGACGGAGACAGACTCCGACAGGTGGGCAAGGCAAGGCAGAGCTGCCTCCAGCGCGCCATATTCCCCTCACATCTGTCCATCCGCACGGCGCCAGCGCTGTCGGAGCCGCGGGGCTCTGACATGCCAGTTCAGGCTTCCAGTCGAGGCCCCTTCGCCCTGCACGGCACAGCAGTGCCACACGACGATCCGGGCACGGCACCAGCGCCCTGCCAACGGGCACCAAAAATAATTACCGCCACAGCTTGCGAGCCGAGAGGAAGAGGACGAGCAGGCCGACGCGGCGGCGAAGGAGGTCACTCGAGTCTTTTCTGACCGGCAGCAGTGGCAACAGTGACAGCCCAGGCCAGGCAGCAGTGGATCTGCAGACTAAGGTATGAGCTACACCAGGCGCGTAACTGAAGCGTTCCGTTCGCGACGCATAAAATCCATTTTAGATGAATGGTCTATTTTTTTCGAACGTACGCCCCACTGTCATGTCTGGTGTAGCTACTTCCATTGATTATAATGGAAGCTAATTGTTGCAGCAGACGCAACGCGAACGGAACGCTTCAGTTACGCGCCTGGTGTAGCTCAGCCCTAACGCTGCGTTCAGGTCAGCGCACCATTTCTGCAGCGCTCTGGACGGCTTACGGACACGGACGGCTTACGTAAACGCTCTCCTCCACTCCACAAGACCAGAAGAGGAATGAAAAAAATGGTGGGACAGAGAGAGAGAGAGAGAGAGAGAGAGAGAGAGAGAGAGAGAGAGAGAGAGGAGGAAAAAGGCTAAATGTAATCTATTTGCAGAGCTGGCAAAAGGGTGTCTCAGGGTGGCATTCTGTGGGGGCTTTCACTCCTTTCACTCCACCATCAGCCGTCTTGATGCTTTCTCAAATCTGTCCCTCCTTTTCAAACCAAATAACTTTAAAAATGAATAGGCTTCCGAGTGCTTCTTGGAAACCGAGCACTTTGTCACACAGTATTTTGAGATTTTCGAGAGAGGGAGAGAGAGAGAGAGAGAGAGAGAGAGAGAGAGAGAGAGAGAGAGAGAGAGAGAGAGAGAGAGAGAGAGAGAATGATGGCTTCCTTTTCTCTGCGAGCAAACCAAAGTTGCAAATATTTTGAGACGGCAACAGAAAACCAGAAAACAAGAGAGCGTATTGGCAGCAACAGAGATAAAGAAAGAGAGAGTGTGAGTGTTTCATCTCATCTCTTTGTGGTGAGACGGAGAGAGAGAAAGTGCATGAGAAAGAGAGAGTGAGTGTGAGAGAGGGAGAGAGAGAGAGAGTGAGTGTGTTGTTGAGCTGTTGCGGCGCTTGGTTGGCAGCCCACACAATGCTGTGAGTGCCACATGCTGCCCTCTCCTCTGCTCCAGAGCTCAGACACAGCCTACGCTCAGACAGCACAGCACATTAGAGCCCAGCACAGCACAACTCAGACATGCAGCGAAGACACAGCACAGCACAGACACAAAGCACAGCATAGACAAAGACACAGATACAGCACAGCACAGACACGGCACAGCACTGCAAGGCAAATCACAGCACAGGCACAGCACATCACAGACACACAGCACAGCACATTACAGCACAGACACAGCACATCATAGACACACATCACAGACACACATCACAGCACAGACACACAGCAGACACACAGCACAGCACAGACACACAGCACAGACACACAGCACAGCACAGACACACAGCACAGCTGCCAATAAAACAGCTTGTAATATTCTCCTATGACACCCCATAAAGTTGGAGAATACAAAGCAAGGGATTTAAGCCCGTTCGTCTTAACAAATCTCCCAAGATCGTCCAGATTCCTAGGTCCACACTTGTGCATTCTCCTCTTTGACTCACCCCACTGTTTTTCTATGGAGTTTAGATCAGGGGACTGAGATGGCAATGGCCGAAGCTTGATTTTGTGTTCAGTAAACCATATTTGTTTTGATCTGGATGTTTGCTTTGGTTCATTGACCTGATGAATGATCCAATCATGACCAACTTTTAATGTCTTGGCAGAGATTGACAGATTTCCTTTGAAAATGTTCAGGTTTTTCTTGGTGTTCATGATGCCATGTACCGTAATTAGGTTCCTAAGGCCTTTGGGAATAAAAACAGTCCCACAATAGCACAGCCCCTCCCCATAATTAGGTATGGGGTTCTTTTCAGTATAGTCGTTCATCTATGTACGCCAAACACACCTAAAGTGTTTCTAGCTAAAGAGCGCAATTTTCATTTCATCTGACAATAGACCACACTTCCAGACAAAGTCACTGTACCATTCAGTAACTCCCGCCGTTTACATTGATAATTAAATGACTGGATAGGCCTTTACCTGGCATGCCCTCTAAATAATCTATTAGCAGTGAGGTCACTTTTGAAGATTTTTTGGGGGACTTGGTGACCTGAAGATGATACCTTTTTCTGTAACTTTCAAACAGTGGTTCTTATGGAATTTTTTGCCTATCTTACCATCCTCCATAATGTGCGTGGGGGCCAGATAACCTTGGGTCTTTGTCCAAGCATGTTTGTCACATTTCCAATTGATTACAACGTGGTAATCATTGTTTTAACTGTAAATATAGGCATTTTCAACAAAGTACCTAGTTTTTATAGACATCCCCTGACTTACAAATGTCAACACGCTTTGTTTTTATTTAGATTTAGTGTATTCTCTTGTCTTTCCAATGTTGAAAAATGACTAGAGGATTTAGCCTCTGTGTCACATTTTAATTTCATACCTTAGTGAAAAAGAAAGTCATGAACTGCTTCTGAAAGTTCAAAGACACTCTAATTAACTTAAATACGTTGAAATTAGATAGGAAAATGCTTATGTGACTTTTCTAGGGGTGCCAATATTTGTGAGCAACGTTTTTGTTAAAAATATTTATTTCTTTATGAGATTTTCCTTTTTCTCAGAATAAATTCGCTTCCCTTCAAGGGTGGTTTTCCTCATTGTTTTCATTGTGAGATTACAATAAATCACCAACGGATTATTTTTTATACCTGTTTTTAGTCAACTTTACCAAAGGTGCCAATAATTCCGGAGGGTACTGTATAGCTCCAGTGCTCAGAAACACAGCCTGATAGGCTCACATAGCACAGTACAATACAGCACAGACACACAACGCACACAGCATAGCACATACACACAACACAGACACACAGCACAGACACACAAAGCAGGCACTAGGGATGTAACGATTACCGGTATAATGGTAAACCGCGATAAAAATGTTGACGATAACAATTACCGTTTTCATTTCAAATATCATGATTATCACTGTTGATTACCGTGGTGTGGAAACCGTGTGTTTAATCCTTCCCAGCTTCATCTGAGCCAGCTTTTGACATACAGTAGGCCTGGTACAATGGAACAAAACTGGTACCCTACTGATTCTGTCTAATTGATGGTTTTAACTACGATTCGGATTAGGCTACACCTGATTTTAAAAGACGTAACATTTTAACCGCAAAATGTTCACTGTATCATGAAGCCACTCTGCGTGTTTTTATGTTCACGTCCACATTAAATCCATTCCACTCACGTTATCAGGAGAAAACAGTGGCCTAAAGTTTTATTTTGAACGCTTACTTTGGTCTCACTCATTAGATCCAAATAACAGAAATAGCAAACTCCAAGTTATGGTAGGGTAAGTTAAGCTATAAGCACATAGCCAATTAAACGGGACACTTTTTGAAACTATTTCAGCTTGTGTAGGCCTATCAGTGCTTTCTGAACATATTGAACACACTTTTAGAAATACCGTGATAATACCAAAAACCGTGATAGTTTTGGTCACTATAACCATGAGGTTAAATTTTCATACCGTTACATCCCTAGCAGGCACACTGCACATACACACAACACAGACACATAGCACAGACACACAAAGCAGGCACACTGCACAGCACAGATACAGATACAGCACAGACACACAACACAGTACAGACACACAGCACAGACACACAACACAACACAACACAGACATACAGTACAGTACAGCACAGCATAGACACAGCACAACACAGCAAAGACACTAAGTGTGGTCTTGCTTGGCCTGGCCTCTCTGTCCCTTTCAAATTAGCCAATATTGAGTATGCACGCACATAAACACATAAGAGTCCTGTATGCGTTTAGATCATTCTAAACACACTCCTTGAAATGACACAAATACTGATACATACTAATCTACATTTCCCTTGTCAACACCCAAGAACGGGTGTGATGTGAGTATGATCCCATGGGTTTACTCTCTCTCTCTGAGCATCTCTCCGGCATCAGCACCGCTGCAGGGCAGAGTCTGCATCAAGCTCAAGGTTGTTGAGCACAGGATGAAGGAGGGAGAAGCCAGAGAGAGAGAGAGAGAGAGAGAGAGAGAGAGAGAGAGAGAGCACAAAAGATGGATGGCTAGAGAGCATGAATGTAGTGACAGCACAGGAGGAGAGAGTGAAGGAGGGAGAGAGGGATAGAGAAAAGAGAAGGAGAGGTACTGAGTGTGTGGTTGTGATACATGTCTATAAGGGTGATAATGAGAGTGCATGTATGGGACTGACATGTTGGTGCCAGTCCACAGGGGTGCATGCATAAACAGCATTTTATGTAATGTATGCATGTCATGTGTATGTCTCATATGCACATATGCATAAGGAGATTAACACCATATATGCATATTTGGGAGTACGTCTGTTTATGTCAATCTGCCGGTACGGTTGTCTGTCTCTCTATCTCTCTGTGCGTGTGTGTGTGTGTGTGTGTGAGAGAGAGAGAGAGAGAGAGAGAGATATAGCACACAACATGCACACAACACACACACGTCATGCACACAACACACACACACAGAGAGAGAGAGTATGTGTGAGAGTGTGCCTGTGTATGTGCTCATGTATATGGTGAGAGGATTACTCACACACATACATACAAACACACACACACACACACACACACACACACACACACACACACAAATGTTGGGCCACCTGGTAGCCTCCTGCGGCACTGTGGGTATGTGGAGGAGACAGAAGCTCAATCTGGGCCCAGCGCTCTCACTGCCAGGGAGACTGAGAGATTTACAGCCCGCCAGAGATGGTGTGAGAAAAGAGAGAGAGAGAGAGAGAGAGAGAGAGAGGGGAAATAGAGGAGATCGAGGACAGAGAGAGAGAGAGATGTACTGTAGACCATAGAGATAGTGACAGAGCAAAAGAGAGAAATGGAGTGATGGGAGAACGAGACGGAAAAAACACAGAGAAAAGAGTGAAAAGAGAGTAAAAGAGCGAGAAAGAGAGAGAAAAAGAGAGAAAGAGAGAGAGAGAGAGAGAGAGAGAGAGAGAGAGAGAGAGAGAGAAACAGACACAGTGCCACAGAGAGCATACCATTGCCTCACTCCCAACAACTCATTTCATCTGCCACCACTAATGAATTCATCAGAGCTGACGCTCCAAGGCACACACACACACACACACACACACACACACACACACACACACACACACATACACACACGTCCCACGGGCCAGGGAATGGGAAGGATTGGGAGAAAGAGGGATCGGATTGCACAACGCTTCGGAAAATTGTGTTTGGTGGGATTTTATTTTCTGACAAGAGAGCTCCCGCGCTGTGAGCATCATGGTGCTACTCACTAGAAGACTGAGATGTGGATGTGTGCATGACGTGTGTGTGTTGTTGTGTGCATGACGTGTGTGTGTGTTGTTGTTTGGATGACGTGTGTCTGTTGTTGTGTGCATGATGTGTGTGTGTTGTTTTGTGCATGACGTGTGTGTGTTGTTGTGTGCATGACGTGTGTGTGTGTTGTTGTTTGGATGACGTGTGTGTGTTGTTGTGTGCATGACGTGTGTGTGTTGTTGTGTGCATGACGTGTGTGTGTTGTTGTGTGCATGACGTGTGTGTGTGTTGTTGTGTGCATGACGTGTGTGTGTGTTGTTTTGTGCATGACGTGTGTGTGTTGTTGTGTGCATGACGTGTGTGTGTGTTGTTGTGTGCATGACGTGTGTGTGTTGTTGTGTGCTTGACGTGTGTGTGTTGTTGTGTGCATGACGTGTGTGTGTTGTTGTGTGCATGACGTGTGTGTGTTGTTGTGTGCATGACGTGTGTGTGTTGTTTTGTGCATGACGTGTGTGTGTTGTTGTGTGCATGACGTGTGTGTGTGTTGTTGTGTGCATGACGTGTGTGTGTTGTTGTGTGCATGACGTGTGTGTGTTGTTGTGTGCATGACGTGTGTGTGTGTTGTTGTGTGCATGACGTGTGTGTGTTGTTGTGTGCATGACGTGTGTGTGTTGTTGTGTGCATGACGTGTGTGTGTGTTGTTGTGTGCATGACGTGTGTCTGTTGTTATGGAAAGCTGTATAGAGAGCAAACTGGACTATGTCTATGAATTCTATAGTGTACATGTTATTATTATGCACAAGCTTAAGCATGAAAATATGAGCATGTGTGTATGAGTAAGTGCTCACATAATTTCAGTAATGTGCACATGTATGCATCTGTGTGTGTGTGTGTGTGTGTGTGTGTGTGTGTGTGTGTGTGTGTGTGTGTGTGTGTGTGTGTGTGTGTGTGTCAGGGTGCATGTGTGTGAAAGTATTTTCACATATATAGGTGGGTGTACGTGAGTGTGTGCATGTGCATTGGTATGCTTGAAGGAGAGTGAGCAAGAGCTTCTGAGTGTGAGTGTATGATTATGTGTGTGTGTGTGTGTGTGTGTGTGTGTGTACAGTATGTGTGTGTGTGTGTGTGTGTGAAGGTGTGTGTGTGTGTGTGTGAATGTGTGTGTGTGTGTGTGTGTGTGTGTGTGTGTGTGTGTGTGTGTGTGTGTGTGTGTGTGCATGTAAGCGATGCAGTCAGGGCCCTGTCAGCGTGGAGTCAGAGAGCAGGCTGATCACAGGGCTGCTGTGCGTTTGAAGTCTCTCTGGGACTGACAGCTCCACTCTCCCCATGGGAAACACATCCTCTCCCCTCCTCTCCTCTCCTCTCCCGTCACCTCTCCTCTCCTCCCCTCTCCTCTCCTCTCCTCCTCTCCTCTCCCCTCACATCTCCTCTCCTCCCCTCTCCTCCCCTCTCCTCTCCCCTCTCCTCCCCTCTCCTCTCCTCTCCTCTCTCCTCTCGTCTCCCCTCATCCCTCCTCTCCTCTCCCCTCCTCTGCTCTCCTCTCTTCCCTCCTCTCCCCTCCTCTCCTCTTCTCTCCCCTCCTCTCCTCTTCTCTCCTCTCCTCTCCTCTGCTCTCCTCTCTTCCCTTCCCTCCCCTCCTCTCCTCTAACGTTACTCTGCTCTCCTCGCTTCCCTCCTCTCCTCTCCTCTAATGTTACTCTGTTCTCCTCTTCCCTCCTCTCCTCTCCTCTAACGTTACTCTGCTCTCCTCTCTTCCCTCCTCTCCTCTCCTCTCTTTCCTCATCTCCTCTTTTCCCACATCTCATCTCTCTCTTCTCCTCTCCCCTCTTTTCTCCTCTCCTTTCCTCTTGTCATTCACTTCTCTCTCTTTTCCTCTCTCTCTCCCTCTGTCTCTCTATTTCTCAGCTCAGTGTATCTTGATCTCTCTACATATATGTTTGTTTGTGTGTGAGAGGGATTGCGGCTCTCCTGATACTATTAGTATACTGGGGCTTTGGGAGAAACTCCATTGGACAGAAGTAGAGAGGAGCGGAGAGGAGAAGAGAAGAGAGGAGAGAAGAGAGGAGAGGAACAGAGATGAGCAGAGAGGAGAGGAGAGGAGTGGAGAGAAGAGGAACCACGCTTTGTGTCACCGAATGGCAGCTGTCCATGCTTCTACTCAACACTGACAGAATCTTGGCATGGAATCATGAACAAGGCACAATGCTGTGGATGATGACTGTGGCTGTGGATGATGTCTATGTGTGTGTGTGTGTGTGTGTGTGTGTGTGTGCAGCTCTCTGAGGTCAAGGTGCACACAGATTTTAATCTTTAATTTTGCAGGCGTGTGAGCGGAGTGTAATCCGTTACTGGGCTGGAGATGGAGCTCAGCTGCCTGTCAGTACGCTGTCCACACTGGTTTCAGACCAGATCTGTCACCGCCCCTCTCTCCCTCCTACCCTCACTTTCTCTCTTTCTTTTTCTCTTCATCTCTCTCTCTCTCTCTCTCTCTCTCTCTCTCTCCCTTGCCTATTAATATATAATACACACCGGAAATGAATACATGTACAGTATGCAAATCTGACCAAATCATCAGGCACAAACAAACGAGTCATCCATCACTGACTACAAGCTTGGGACTTGGAATAACAGCGTTCCGTTCCCTCCTGCCTCCTTCTCGCTCGCTCCCTTGAGCGTTCTCTCTCTCTCTCTCTCTCTTTCTCTCTCTCACGTGCGTGCATGCGTGCGCTCTCTCTCTCCGTCTCTCTCTCTTTCTCTCTCTCTCTCCTCCTTTTCTTTTATCCCAGTCTACCTCTTCCATCGCCCCCTTTTTTCCACTTTACTTGCTGTTTTGTTTACTTGTTGTTTTGAACTTTCTACACACTGACTGTTTTTTCACTCTTTGACTCCTCACGCTCTTCTCTCGCTCTCTTTTTCCCTTTTTTCTCTCTCTCCCTTTTCCCTTTTCTCTCTCTCTCTCTCTCGCTCCTCACCTTACTGCTTTGGGAGTGTTTATGGCTTTGAGACTATTCATGTCTGAACTGATAAACATGTTTTTTTTTTATCATTATTATTCAGGAGCTTCACCGTTCTCAAAGGGTAGTGCACAGCACTGACGATGCCAAGGACATGAATTCAGCTTCCTGGTGGCACCAACACCACTTACATGCAAATAATCCAATGTGCAGTAATACTGACCTTGCAATCTAAATCAGTTTCATTGTGCAGGTGTGTCTGTACAAATAGCCTCTTTTGTAAGTAACCAAAGCGGAGAGATATTGCCATGAGAAGTGTGAGTAATAGAGTGCTAGTAATAGAGTCCAAATGAAAGGTATCGCCAGTTGAAGCAGGACAAGTCTAAACTATGCCAGAGCTCCCTTTTTAAGAGACAATTTCCTGGAATGGAAAGAAAGCGCGTTCTAAAGGATTAGAACCAAGACGGAGGAGAGGAACGAGAGAAGGGAGAGAGATAGAGAGGAGGGAGAGGAGAAAGGGAGAGAGCGGGAGAGGGAGATAGAGGGGGATGAGAGGAAAGAGGAGGGAGAGGGAGAGAGGGGGAGAGGAGGGAGAGTGGGGGAGAGAGGAGAGAGAGAGAGGAGGAGAGGAGAGAGGAAGGAGAGGAGAGAGAGAGGGAGAGAGGGAGAGGGGGATAAGAGTAGAGAGGAGAGAGAGGAGGGAGAGGAGAGAGAGGGAGAGGGGGAGATAGGGGGGAGAGAGGAGGAGAAAGAGGGAGAGAGCAGAAGAGGGAGAGAGAGGGGGATGAGAGGAAAGAGGAGGGAGAGGAGAGAGAGGAGAGAGAGGGAGAGGGGAAGAGAGGAGGGAGAGTGGGGGATAGAGAAGAGAGGGAGAGAGAGAGGAGAGAGGGAGAGAGAGAAGGCTACGGCACAAAGCAGCTGAAATTCCCCTGAAGCTGAGTCAGGCTCCTCTCATGTTGCTTTTCTGGCAGAGAGGATGCTACAAGTCCACACCCGACCACACACACACACACACACACACACACACACACACACACACACACACAGACACACACACACACACACACACACACACACACACACACACACACACAGACACACACACACAGACACACACACACACACACACACACACACACAGACACACACCCATACATTACGGACATGTACATATACTCACTACTGCTTATATA
>NW_027468565.1:27071023-27088523 GCF_046254945.1 Alosa pseudoharengus | reverse complement strand
TCTCTCTCTCACTCACTCCCTTTCCTTCTGTCTCCCCCAAGCCTCTCTTTCTCTCTCTCTCTCTCTCTCTTTTCTCTCTCTCTCACTCACTCCCTTTCCTTCTGTCTCCCCCAAGCCTCTCTTTCTCTCTCTCTGTCTCTCTCTCGCTCGCTTTCCTTCCATCTCCGCCAAGCGCCTCTCTCTATCTCTATCTCTCTGTCTCTCTCTCCCTCTGTCTCTGTCTCTTTTGACTGGTCTCTAGAACAGAGGATGGCTTGCCATGAAAGCTATCAGACTCCGAGGCTGGTTGGGGTGCGGATCAGTAGTGCCATTCCTTGTCCAACAAGAAACAAGCGCGAGACATGGCCCTGGGCAGCAGCCTTCAGAGGGAGGAGTATCTGCCCAGGCAGACAGTGCCCCCTGGCACCACGAGCGCTCCCTGAACAGCACAGTGCCAACGCCAGCGCCAGTGCCAGCTTTGAGAGAGAGAGAGGATGGCACCGGCCTGTGGCAGGAGCCGGCTCAATGCTCAGTGCAGCCCATCAGAAAGCCCTGGACTCACACAAGCCTTGGCGCTTGACTGACAGCTCCTTCAGGGATAGACTTGTAAAACAAGGTCTCGTTGAGGCTGCTTTTTCTCTCTCCCTGCGATGACTTTGAGGAGTGTTTCTCATCGACGCACGACAAAAGCAGACAGTGTGAGCCGTGGCCTCGAGCGCACCTCCCGGGGGAGATGTCCGTGTTTTTCCGAGGGGATAGATGGTGTAACCAAAACCACAGCTCTCTGAAACTGACTCATGTGTTTTGGTTGCATAACCTCTCTCTCTCTGCCATGGAGGTAGATCGGTCCAAAAAAATACACAGCTCCACAGCTTGTCCATTGTCTCACCCTGACTTTCCACCAAATCCTAGAGGAGTGTGTTTTCTCTGTCCCTCTCTCCAGCAGCCCACCACGTCGCCCCACCCCTCCAGTGTGCATGTTCACATTTAAGGGTTGGGGGACTCGTTTCTTTTAGGATCTAGGAGGAGTGATGACCTACCCCTCCAAATGGAGCATTTTCCAATGCAAGCTACACTGATTGAATTGTGACTAATCTGTTACTGAATTTGATGCTTTGTAACATATAATGGATAGAAATGTGACCAGTTAAGTGTTTTCTTTCAGGTTACTCTGAAACAGTCCACTGTTGTTATTTACAACATGCAGGCAACATCATAAACATGCTTTCAGGCTATTGCCAATAGAATAATCTACCATATTCTGTTCTGCAAATGTGGTCAGATGATGCAACGAGTGGTGTCCTATTTTCCTAAAGATAAAGAGGTAAAGCTGGTCAACCCCTACCCCTTTGTCACTCTGTTGGACGGGAACTTCTCGGTGGAGGACTTCCAAATGTAGTCGTAGGGCAAACTCTCTCTCTCTCTCTCTCTCTCTCTCTCTCTGTTTCCCTCTCTCTCTCTCAGACACACCCACATTTTCTCTCTCTCTCTCTCTCTCTCTATCTCTGTTTCCCTCTCTCTGTCTCTCTCTCTCTCTGACACACAAACTTTATCAACGTTTATATCTTTTTTTTCTTATCCTCGAAAGCCATGGCCTGGATTCTAGGAGGCCCCAGAGCCACCTCTGCCTCTCCCCACAGATGCGAGCGAGCTCGACTCCCAGCCCACTGCAGTCTGTCACAGCCTAAAGGGGAACCCCAATAACCCCCCCCCTCTCTGTCACTCCTCTCCGCCTCCACTCTAACAGGAAAATAGCCTGCGTATGGTGGCAATATAAAGCGCAGACACTCAAATGTGAGCGAAACCCTTTGGGGAAATAAAAGTGGAGACAGGGGTGCGACCCGCATAGCTTGGCTCTCAGTAAACTCAGTTCAGGCTCCGCTGGCTCTGCCGTTTGGCACCAGAGACTCCTAAAGGAGCCTTCAGAGCAAGCGAGCGAGCGAGCGGGCGGGAAGAGGCCTGCCGGTAATCAGAGCGGAGCTGTTGACAATGCCGAGTCCTTCAGCCGGTCGGCGGGAGGCTGCTCAGCACAGCGGAACCCTCCTGTCAAGCCTGGAAGAGTCCGAGGACCGCAGTTGGGGGAGGGGGGGTCTGAGAGGGGGGCGCAAACTTTAGGACTCTTTATGCACTAACAAACTTCTTGCACTGCTACACAAAAGCATACATATGGCTCCCCATGGACCCAAACCACAAGGAGTAGACTGACAACAGAGCGCTGCGACAGGATGAACTGAACTAGGAGGAAAGGAGCTTGTAACAGAGATTGTTAATACAGATGCTCTGCTAACTTGCAACACATGTGCCGGTCAGTGCGTCAGCCTAGCAGAATGCTCGCTTTGTGTCAGTAAAAGATCCAAAAGAAACTGCTGGGGTCACTGACACATGATGTACCCTCTACAACAATCCCCTCCTGTGAGGGCATCTGAATTGCTCCTAAGAAAAGAAAGCATTCTCACAGGGTTATCTTAAGGATCACTGACACTGTCAAAACAGCACATACCCTGCTAATTAGCTAGGGGTCTGTCAAGTTCGTCCAGAGACAGGACGCCAATCTATCCAATGATGCTTCAAATGGATGGATAGGGATGAATGGTAGTGGCAAAAGCTTAGCTGTGGCAGTGAAGTTGGAGCTTTGGAAAATTGGCTTTTGAAAGAGGAGAGTGACTTTTACATGGCTGTATTCACACACTCAGGCAAAAGCACACACACACTCACACACACACACATACACACACACATACAAAGAGTAGCAGACTTGTAAGTGTCAGGGTGTCCAAGGACATATTTGTTGGACGTGGTATACAGTAGTAATACTTGACAACCATGCATCACAAATGCAGGACAGCTAAACAGCTAAGAGAAAGAGGGAATCCATACATGGATTGGACAAACACGATTGTAGACATGAAATATGTCAAATTTGAGAAACAAGGAAAGGCAGAATGAAACCTGGAGTCACACCACAGCAATAATGTCAGATGTTACTGGAAACTAGCTGGAGTCCTACTGTAAGTAAATATATGTGTGGTTAGCAAAGCCCAACATCTACTCCAACATGACCACTTATAGTAGGCTTTTGGCTGAGCACTTGTTTCTGCGACACACTGAAGGACCTACTCCTGTGGTCGGTGATGTGGCTTGCCACCATCAGGGATTTAACATCTTCATATCGCTTTCCTCGTCAGCAGAGAAACACAAGACCCAAAGCCACAGTATCTAGCTCATCCATCATGTCCTGTCAGAAAATGGTCGCTGTTGGGTTTGGTTCTGGAATCGGGTTTGGCTGGACCGCTATCGTTCTCATCCTGGCGGCTTCTCGGGAGACTGAGCCAGTTGCCTGAGCCTGACCTGTGAGTGTGAGAACTTGAGGTTCCTCTGCGGAACAACCCCAACTCCTCCCACACAAACACAGCATGATTTTTAGTTCTGCTTGGTTTGGAATGCTGAATGCTGGGCCGGAGTGGAAATCGACTGGTGTGGCCGGACTTGTGGGTCATTTTATTTTTTTGTGAGATCTCCACCGAGACTCGACTCTGAGGATGCGGTCGGGGCTCATTGGCGGGGTTCCGGAGGATGATGTAATCGGGGACTTACCAAAGCCAAAGGCGGCCGGGGCGGGGATGGGTGCCGCTTGGACGGTCGTGGAGGTGTAGAGACCGGTCACCAGCAGTCCGTCGAAGTAGGTGCTGGTCGAGATGGTCACTGCAAAGAGAGAGAAGAGATTGGACAGTTGAGTTGAGTTGAAAGGAGAGAGCTGCTATGAATTGCTGGATGCATCCTAGTAGTTCATCGTAGTGAAAGTATGCAGGGCAATTAGTGCAGAATCACACAACTGGATTTCATTAGCTGAGCATTATACATACCCAGAGCCTCTCAACACTGATAACACATTGGCAAAGCAGAACTCATACATAAACACTCACAAAGCACACTGACCACACACACATGCAGGCACGCAGCCACCCCCACACACACACACATGCACAAACACACACAGACACACACACGTACTGTACCAACGCATGCACGCACACACACACACACACACACACACACACACACACACACACAAACACACACACACACACACTAACACACACTAACACACACATACACTACAGCTCAGTGCTTTTCCTCCAAAAGCCCTTCATCAAATGCAAAGTTGCTTTGACAAAATGGCCTTTATTTTATATTACAATCATATTAGCACATCCATCACTGTCTACCTGGCAGGCAGACGCAGACGCAGAGCTTGTTATTCTCAAATCCAGCTCATGTTATGAATCACTGATTAGAAGGCATTTGGAGGAGAGGGGTGCGTGTGGTAATATCACTTCACGGAACAATCTAGAAAGGACCGTGGATATGACGTGCTTGGCTATCAGACACCCTTAAAAGTGACCGCGACCGTAGCAATAATACAGGCTGAGACTGTGTGATCTACATTTGATCAGACACCCTGATAGGTCGACAGGCCAAGACGCTAGCGGCCTGCGCCTGCTGCTAACGAGCTCACAGGACAGGTGATAATGAAACAGCCCCCCCACCCCCTCCTCCATTAAGGGCTGTTAGTCAGCATCTCACCCCCGTGGGCACAGATGTGTGGGGGGGTGATACCCCCGGGGGCGGATGTGACACCTCCTGGTGCCCCTCTCACCACAGATGGCAGTTGTCGGGGAGAGGTGTGCTTGAGCTCACAGAGCAACCACTGACTGAACATGACACCAAACCGCCTCACTCCAGAGAGCAGAGAACAGAGAACATATCCCATCTACCTCATCTACAGACTCAGGGGGACTAGCAGGGCTTAGAGTATCATATGAGAACATCATATAGAGAAGCTTATGGAGCACTGGTAGATTCCACTGTGTTTAGTTGTGAATAGCACGCAGCACGAGCTGCACCATATGCTGTATGTCCTATGTACCATCTTTTTAAATATGATGCTCCTATGATACTCACTCTCACTCTATAATCCTGTAGAGTGAGTTATGCTCTAGGAATAGCACTTCCCTTGAGCTCTCTAATGCAAACACGAGTGGCCGCTGATGAATGTCCCAGACTCGGATGCCCTTGGATGGATTCATTATAGGTGGCTGTATTCTGGCTCGGGGAGGCCTCGCTGCTCCATAATTTAAAAGCATTGATTTTCTTGTAAACACAGCCTCCCCCGAACGACAACGCGCTAACAAGCTCCGGGACAGACAGCAGACAACGCGAAGCTGGCCGCGGCGCTAGCTAACACTAGCTAACGCTAGCCAACGCTGACTGGCATGGCCCAGGGAGGGCACGGCTGCCACGGCGCCGGCTAAGCCTGACTGGCGAGCCCGAAAGAAGGCTCATCTCGTCTGGCCCCGACCCAGGCAGACAGATCATGACGCGGAGCAGGAAACCAGTTCAAAGGAGATCCACTCCCAGAAGAGTGAGCAGGGAGAATGCCTCGTAAAAAAAAAAGAGCCTAAAAAAGAACACGAAAGTGAGAAATGAGCCACAGCTATTATCTGGCCTCTGGACCGACTCCTCACACGTCTGCACAGGATAAAGCCCTCGGAGTGCAGTGGGAAGGGAGGAGGTTTGTGGGTGTGTGTTAGGTTATGTGTTTCTTTGTGTGTGTGTGTGTGTGTGTGTGTGTGTGTGTGTACAATGGAGGCAGACTGTATTTGTGGAGTATGTTTCTTTGTGTATGTGTGTGTGTGTAATGAGGGGTGGACTGTATTTGAAGGTCTTGTGAGTGCATGTAGGATTTTTGTGTATGTGTATGTGTGTGGGTGTATAATGGGGGCTCACTGTGTTTGTGGGTTGTGTCTACAGTATATGTGTCTCTGAGTGTGTGTGTGTGTGTGTGTTGTGTGTTGTGGGCTATGGGGTGGGGGTACATGGAGCTGCCGCTCCCTCCACACGTCTGCCTGGGCGTCTACAGAGTCCGTCTGGAGCGTCAAGCGTGTGTGTGTGTGTGTGTGTGTGTGTGTGTGTGTGTGTCTGGAGCACTGAGCTGGTCAGCTGAGTGTCTCTCCTCGCTTTCCTGTGGGCTCCTGCACGCCTTTGTTCTTTTGTTTAATAATAAAGATTCTGTCTCCCGTCTGAATACAGTTTGTGTTTTGAGTGTGTGTGTGTGTGTGTGTGTGTGTGTGTGTGTGTGTGTGTGTGTGTGTGTGTGTGTGTGTGTGTGTGTGTGTGTGTGTGTGTGTATGTGTGTGTGTGTGTGTGTGTGTATGTGTGCATCTGTGTATGGATACACATGGTACTCTGCGAATTATAACCACAGGCCTGTAATCATTTGCTTCTCCTCTCTCTTTCGCCTCTCTCTTTCTCTCTCTCTCTCTCTCTTTCCCTCCCTCTGCATCAGTCCTTTAATAATTCATTCCACCTTTCCCAGGGTAGATCTGGAGCCTCTAAGCTTCTCCTCCACATGTTTTCAACCCAAAATAAGTCTGACTCACCTACACACAAATGTAATCCTCTCTCCGGACAACTCCAGAAATACTCACTTACCAACGTGTTAACGAATGAGAAATACACATGAATGTCTTTAGGCTTAGTTGTGCTTCATTTCATTACTATTCTTATGGGCTGGAATAACTGCTAACCTTATAAACAGGAAAAGAACCTCTTTGTTCATGGATATCAGTTTTGTTGGCTTGCACAGCACATATTTTTGTACTCTATTAGTAAATAAAGAATGACACTTATATATACTCATAATTTCCTGACTATTAACCAAGGTTTCCGTGGAAGATTTCTTCGGCTATGAGGTTAAATACACAGGGGAGGGCTATACTGTACATGGGAATGCATACATACAGGAATGCAACATACAGTATACATTCAACACACATTCACACTGCTTATCCAGCATGAATGATGCACAGTGCTCAATAAAGGAATGCGGTGCTCGTGTTGGCTAACACACACAACAGGCTTTCAGTACACTCTTTCTCACTGGCACATAAATACACACACACACACACACACACACACACAGTGTTGGGAAAGTTCACTTTCTACGTGAAATAGTTCAAAGTTCAGTTCACAAATTTTAAAATGAACTAGTTCAGTTCATAGTTCATAATTCAAAATTTTGAACTAAGTTCACACTTTCCAAAAATGAACTAGTTCATAGCTCTTTTTTTTTTCAAATGTTGCTGCGAGCTATTATTTTTCAAAATTATTGCCACAGCCCATATAGAATGCAGTTAATTTGGGTTGAGGATCTGTCTTGACAGTCTTTTGATTTTGTATTGGCTTGCACATACCTTGAAAGGCTAGCCAGGTGCTTCAGTTCAATATGTGCCGTTTCAGATTTGCTGCACCAAAATGTACGATTTTTCCCATCCTCACCAACCTTGTCATAAAACTTGTTTAAATGATCATATGACGCCTCCTTGCTGCTTTGTCGTCTACATCAGCCTTTCTCAAACTTCTTTGACCTGAGGCCCAGTCAAGGCATACTTTGGGGTCATAGGGCCCACCTACATTAACCCACCCCCTATTCCCACCCCCCCATCAAATTATCATAATGATATCACAATTATTATTTTTTTATATACTATATTGCTATACATGCACTTCAACACAGTCAATACTTAAAGTGCTAAGATTGTTAACAAAAGTTTGTGAAAACATGCACATCAGAGTACTGCTTTACTAATGTAAAATATAATTAGGCCTATAATAGTTTAATTGTTTTTGCATTGTTGCATGATGCTTGCATGAGAAATACTTCTCAAAACAACAGCAATTATATGGGTGCCGTTGTTTCGGGATACCAGCAACAATAGCAGCTTTTGTGGATGGTAAATGGCGGATCAGATCATGCTTAAATCACTGATCTGGAGATCTTTAACTAAGACTAATTAATAGCCTTTGGCTGACTTTAATACTTAATGCTAGACAGTTTTATATAGTCTGTGCTCTGTTTTTTATGGATAAATCCACGTCGTTATCCACGTCCTTAAATGTTGTTTCATAATTAAATAGCCTTCCAATAGGTTGAAGCTTAGCCTTGCTACCAAGGTACACACGCATGCATTGAATAAATGCTCATACCACGACTTAATTCTATGCTTCTATGTTTGATGACACCAAATTAACAAGTATTTCCTACTAATTGCAGAAACGTTTGTTTCCTTTTTCTGTCCGCGGTTCCTTGATCAATTGCGCAGCAAATTATCAGACGATGCCCCGGGAATAATTTCACTCTGCAGACCAGCATTGTCCACGTTGCGGACCGCGGCCCTTGGTTTGAGAAATGGTGACCTGCATGCTGCCATATTAAGGCCTTTTTACGGTGTGTTTTAGCCGGGTTTTCGCATGGAAGGCTCTGTAGAAATCTGGCACCCTATTGAAAGAAGTTAAACTGAAAGAGCGTGCGATTCACAGACACAAGAATGAACGAGTTCACAGTAACGTTCATCAGGCAGTAATACAGTAAGTTCAGTTCACGTTCGCTCAAAATATGAACGAGTTCATGAACTTTCGCTCAATGAACGCGTTCAGGCACAACACTGCACACACATACAGGACTGATTGAAATGATTGTGGGTTTCCTCCCGGCATAGGCACACAGGAGCACCTGTGGCACTACTGTGTGCCAGGTGCTGTGGCAGGAGTATGAGATGCCCTCGGGACTCACACAGTAAATGGATCTGGCTACTTCCACACGGCAATAATGATAGAGAGAGGTCATGGAAAACACCTTGTGCCTTTTTGGATCATGTTTACCTTTAAATTACGCCCTCAAATAGAACTTAATGTTTGCAAGGCAGTATCTCTCCAGATTTCCTCTACACAACAAGCGGTAACACTTTATTTTAATGTGTCGCTGTTACAGTGTACCTAGCTAATTAGGTACAGTGGTACAACCTGTGTAACAACATGTACTATCAGGTACTATCATTGTACTTGCATTATGTATTTGTGGGTACCTACATATAGTTGTTACATTGTAATACTGAGTGCTTTTACAAAACTTTGCCAATTTGCCTAAATTTTCATCAGAGGCAAATAGCTGACCTGAGACCTGCTGGATGGGGTAAATCTGGTCATGATAGATTTGATATACAAACCATTCTTAGCTCCAGTTAAGGCCTCATTGTCTTCAGTGTAACAGCTGTGCTGCTACAACCTTGTTACTCTTTGATACAGTGGAATAAACCTATTAAGTGTACCAGTTAATTACTTACATGTACATATGACATGTATGTTGTGTATGTCTTGGAACAGGTCTACTAATTCACTACATAGTACATATATCAACTGTGTTGGTACACACTTATTGCTCTTTGATACAGTGGCATAAACCCATTAAAATGAAGTGTACCAGTTAAGTACTTATATGTATGTTGTGTCATTGGTGTCTTGGAACATGTCTGCCATTACCCTACGTAGCACATGTATCAACTGTGTTGGTACACATGTATTACTCTTTGAAACAGTGACACAAACCCATTAAAATGAAGTGTACCAGTTAAGTACTTACATGTACAGTACATATTGTGTTTTGTCATTGGTGTCTTGGAACATGTCTGCCATTACCCTACATACTGTAGTACATGTATCAACTGTGTTGGTACACATTTATTACTCTTTGATACTATGTAGTGAATTAGTAGACCTGTTCCAAGACATCGAAGACACAACATACATGTCATATGTACATGTAAGTAATTAACTGGTAAACTTAATAGGTTTATTCCATGTATCAAAGAGTAACAAGGTTGTAGCAGCACAGCTGTTACATGTACACTGAAGACAATGAGGCCTTGACTGGAGCTAAGAATGGTTTGTATATCAAATCTATCATGACCAGATTTACCCCATCCAGCAGGTCTCAGGTCAGCTCTTTGCCTCTGCTGAAAATTTAGGCAAATTGGCAAAGTTTTGTAAAAGCACTCAGTATTACAATGTAACAACTATATGTAGGTACCCACAAATACATAATGCAAGTACAATGATAGTACCTGATAGTACATGTTGTTACATAGGTTGTACCACTGTACCTAATTAGGTAGGTACACTGTAACAGCGACACATTAAAATAAAGTGTTACCGACTAATATATCATTGCTTTTGACCAATCAAGACAGATGTTGGTCACTTTTTCATAATTCCACACACACACACACACACACACACACACACACACACACACACACACACACACACACACACACACACACACACACACACAAACATAACTAGTGTAATGTCCATACTTGGTGGCATTTGTCTGTTGGGGACAGTTAGGGACCACTATCCTTATAAGAGACAGACACCACTATTCTGTTATGAAGCTCAGCCATTACAAACCTCTACTGTTCCAATCACTACATCATTTCCCCCAGTCCTCTCTCTCTTCCCTTCTTCCCCCAGACCTCTCTCTTCCCTTGTTTCCCCTCCTCTCTCTCTTCCCTTGTTCACCCCAGTCCTCTCTCTCTTCCCTTGTTTCTCTCCAGTCCTCTCTCTCTTCCCTTGTTTCTCTCCAGTCCTCTCTCTCTTCCCTTGTTCACCCCAGTCCTCTCTCTCTTCCCTTGTTTCTCTCCAGTCCTCTCTCTCTTCCCTTGTTCACCCCAGTCCTCTCTCTCTTCCCTTGTTTCTCTCCATCGCCCTGTGTGCCACTCAAGCTCCACATGTCAACAGAAGCACAGATCAATAGTGAGGAGTAAAAACAACGTTTGGGACATGAGGCTGAGTAAAACAGAGACAGAGAGAAAAAAGAGGTAGAACATGATAAAAAGAGCAAAAGAGAGTGTGAAGTAGGGTGGGTTACAGTGGGATGCCAAGAGCTTGTGAGACCTCAGATCGATAAAAAAGCACGATGTAAATTATTTAGACGTGTTTCTGCAAGGCTGAGAATGGGATGGGAGATGGAGTGAGAAGGGGGAAAAGAGGAGAGAGCCAGAGATAGACAGAGTATCAGATCCCATCCATTCACCTGCAGGGGGTTTACACACACACTTAGACCTCAGGAACACGCTGGCCTTTGAAGATGCCTCTTAACATTCCCCTCCACACACACACACACACACTATGCATGGGTTTGTGATGGGTTGTGTGTGTGTGTGTGTGTCTGCATGTGTGTGTGCGTGTGTGTGTGTGTGTGTGTGTGTGCGTGTATGTGTGTGTGTGTGTGTGTGTGTGTGTGTGTGTGTGTGTGTGCACGCATGTGTGAGTGTCTGTGTATCTGAAACTATGTGTGTGTGTGTGTGTGTGTGTCAGTGTGTGTGTGTGTGTGTGTGTGTGTGTGTGTGTGGGTGTCTATGCGTGTAGGAAAAAGAGCAAAAGAAACTATAATGTGAAAGTCATACATAACAGACAGTGAGGTGCAAAAGCTTGTCTCTGTACAATATTTGGTGTGACTGTGTGTGTGTACGCATGCATATAAATTCGACATGTGGGACAAGAGTTCACATAAAACTTATGGGGTGTGTGAGTTTGTGTGTGTTTGGATTTTAGTGTGTTTATTCTGCCACGCTATGTGAAGTCAGTATTGGTATGAAATAACATATCTGTTTCATTCAATGCATTTAGATTTGGAAATATGTGTTAAATGTTTCAGATGTGTTATGTCTGGTTGGACCAGTCAAATAAATAGTCTTTTATTGGCTGTCTGAACCTGTTAAAACACTGGCACAGCACTGACAAGCAGGTAATCATAGGGAAAGAATGAGAGTGATAGAGGGAGAGATGAGAGGGAGGGAGGGAGGGAGGGAGAGAGAGGGAGAAAAGACAGAAAGAAAGGGTGATTTTCTCCTCTCTGCCTCCAGTATGTTGGAGAGCCCTTGTCTCCCCTCTTCCCTCTCTCCCTGATTTTCCACTCCTTCTCCATCCTCCCTCTCTCCTCCCTCTCTCCGTCGTCAAAGGGGATCTACGCACCCTGCATCCCTCCCCTGACTTCTGGCACTGCAACACATCTCCGCCCTCTCATTACCTGACCTCTTCACTCTACACCACCACCCCAACACCGCCATCTCCCTCATTTCTCTCTCTTCCTCTCTCCATCTCTCTCTCTCTCCCTTCCTCTTTCTCTCTCCCCCTCTCTTGCTCTCCCTTTCTCTTTCTCTCTTTTCTTCTCTCTCCCTCTCTTGTATTCTCTTCCTCTCTCTCCCTCCCTCTCCCTTTGTCAACACCTCTCTCTCCATCCTTATGTGTTCTGTCCATCCTGGCTCTCTCCATCATCTGTGTTCTGTCCATCCCCCCTCCTCCTCTCCTCCCCCTGTGGCCCCGCTACTCCGCCATGCAATATTGATGGTGTGAGGTGGTACGGCTCATTACCGGTGAACAACGCCGCTTGCCTACTCAACTATTGATGGGCCCCGGGGTCCTACGCCGCCTCGCACTGCAACGGATGGGTCAGGGGAGAGAGAGAGAGAGAGAGAGAGAGAGAGAGAGAGAGAGAAAGAGAGGAGAGGAGAGGAGATGAGGGGAAGGGTGCGCTCCGAAAACTCACACAGAAGATGGAGAGAGAGAGAGAGAGAGAGGAGAGAGAGAGAGAGAGAGAGGAGAGGAGAGGAGAGGAGAGGAGGGGAAGGGTGCGCTCCGAAAACTCACACAGAAGATGGAGAGAGAGAGCGAGAGAGAGAGAGAAACATAGCCCCTAGAACAACAGACAAAGAAAGGCAGACAGCGGCCAGGCGAAAACAGCAAGCGTCTGAGGTGCTTCCAAGTTAAGCGCTGGAGCACAATGCATCTGCTAACACACAGAAAATAGATATGGAGGCAGCTCAAAGAGCATTTGAACACACACACTGGAACTGGGACAACCCCATTTTCTGGAGGTGTTGGTTTAAGGTGAATTTCTTTCACTCCTGGAAAGCTAGATATTTTTTCTGCCTCATCTATTTCATTCCAGCCTTTGTGTTTTTTTTTGTTTTGTTTTTGAATGATAAAGTTCAGCGTAACCTTTTCACCTACAGTACTGCATTTGCCAGAGAAGCAGAATAAACATGTAACTCCACTGTGCTGAGGCAGGCGGGCAGGTACACAGCAGAGGAGTGACCGTGACATGACACGAGTTTGTCTTTAAACTTTCATACAAGCAGGCTGATGTTCATGTATGGGCCCAGGTGGCATTCAGAAAAAAACATGCATGCATCTCTCTCTCTCTGTGTCTTTCTCTCTCTCTCCCTCTCTCTCTCTGTCCTCACCCCTCTCACCCCTTCCTTTCTCTCTTGATCCCCCCTTCATTGAAATAAACACACCAGGACACGTAGAGGAACATGGGGGGGGGGGGGGGGGGGTTCGGATCGGTGTGGCGAGCTACACGGCACACCACTGACCCTGCCTGATGAATAATTCAGGACCCGAGAAGCCGCCTCAGAGAGACCAGGGGGACGTCACAGGCACAGAGACCCAGTTGGAGGAGACGAGGCTTCACTGAGTGTGCAGATGCCTGGCCCTACAAACACATATGTAGCAACACACTTGAACAGAAATGCCACTGGCAGATGGAACAGACTGAATGGCAGAATGAATGGTGCCCAGTTGTCATTTGCACAAATGCTCTTCTAATACCCCTGTCACGCGTACCCTAACACTCTTACATGGCCCATACTCTTCTCCTATCTGGGTGAGATTGACGAGAGTTGGTACTTCATGTTTACTCTCATACGATCGACTAACTTGAAGCTGCTTTGGGATAAAAACATCTGGAACATGAAGGACTTAAGTGCACATGCAATGCTACAGGTTTCATAGCTCCAGATGGCATGCAAGAGCTTGTGTTGTCTTTGTACAGGAGGGCAGGCAACAGTCTTGGCTTGGCAAAAGGCAAATCTGCCCAAGAATTGGTATATCATGCTCCTGATATATTTGTGGTGGAAAAGAGGAATTTATCTTGAAATGCTAATGTGCAAAGACAACCACAGAAACCTCAGCTGAGGAGATGTCTGAGAGATTTTCAGAAATGAAAGAGGAAATTACATGTCTGGACAGCTGAAGCGCATGTTCTGATCCACCATTGTTCCATCCAATCAGATCTGATCCATCCATGTTCTGTCCAACATTTTGATTTAAACAACGTGTGTGTACTGTGCACCTGCCCTCAAGGGAACAATGTTCACCAGAACATTTTTTTTGTTTGTTTGTTTCAAAGGATGCACCTCAACTTTGGTGTCCAAATGTATGAGTCAGGAAATGGCTGTTTCTTGCAACCAGTGCTTCATGAATGAAAAAAGAAGAAACAGAATAAATGAGAAACAGACAGCAAATCAGGAATAACTAACTAGAGAAGAGTGTGCAGGGAGAGGGCTCGCCGGCCGGCAGATCTGACCACACCATAGCCTCTAGAGAAGAGTGTGCAGGGAGAGGGCTCTCCGGCAGATCTGACCACACCATGGTCTCTAGAGAAGAGTGTGTGTAGGGAGAGGGCTCTCCGGCAGATCTGACCACACCATAGCCTCTAGAGAAGAGTGTGTGTATGGAGAGGGCTCTCCGGCAGATCTGACCACACCATAGCCTCTAGAGAAGAGTGTGTGTATGGAGAGGGCTCTCCGGCAGATCTGACCACACCATAGCCTCTAGAGAAGAGTGTGTGTAGGGAGAGGGCTCTCCGGCAGATCTGACCACACCATAGCCTCTAGAGAAGAGTGTGTGTATGGAGAGGGCTCTCCGGCAGATCTGACCACACC
The DNA here is from genome assembly GCF_046254945.1 of Alosa pseudoharengus. NCBI lineage: Eukaryota > Metazoa > Chordata > Actinopteri > Clupeiformes > Clupeidae > Alosa > Alosa pseudoharengus. Next base: position 27,073,917 of record NW_027468565.1, on the reverse strand, counting down.
ATAGCCTCTAGAGAAGAGTGTGTGTATGGAGAGGGCTCTCCGGCAGATCTGACCACACCATAGCCTCTAGAGAAGAGTGTGTGTATGGAGAGGGCTCTCCGGCAGATCTGACCACACCATAGCCTCTAGAGAAGAGTGTGTGTATGGAGAGGGCTCTCCGGCAGATCTGACCACACCATAGCCTCTAGAGAAGAGTGTGTGTACTAGGGAGAGGGCAGATCTGACCACACCATGGTCTCTGGCAACCTCTTTGGAGCACTGCCACCATGATGAGAGAGGATGGGGAGGTGAGGAGCGTTAGGAAGAGAGTGAGGGAAAAAACAGTCAGAGAGAGAAAGAAAGAAAGATGAGAGAGAAGAGAGGAGAGGTTGCAGAGAGTCGAAGAAAGAGAGAGAGTGCGATGCCAGTGAAGAATGGAAAGTGTGTCTGCGAGCGGTTCCACTAATATGGCAGACATAAAGGCCCTCAGTGTGTGTTCGCTGGGCACGGGCCCCTGCGCCAGTGGGTCAGGAGCCCTGCGGCTAACAGGGCCCAGGGGCACCTTAAACTGGCCCCTGTAAAAAGTATCCCTAAGGTGCAGCAGAGAGGAGATGGAGACAGGGATAAAGGGATAAAGAAAGTAGGGGGAGAAAGAGAGGAGATGGAGACAGGGATAAAGGGATAAAGAGTGTAGGGGGAGAAAGAGAGAGAGGGAACGAGGAGAGAGACTGTTGGTTGGCACGGCGACGACACATTACCTCACTCTTAGGTAACCGCATGGCACGGGATTAGAGTGAGGCAGTCAGGAAGGCCATGTCATCTCTGGGCGTCAACCAGCCAGTGTGCCAGAGTGTGTGTGTGTGTTTGTGTGTGTGTGTGTGTGTGTTATGTATGTCATGAGTATGATTGTGAAGGATGGTTAGCTTCTTTCAAATGCTTAACAGTTTACTACAAAGCCACACACGCTGCATTCTACACCTTTGTGTGTACACACACACACACACACACACACACACACACACACACACACACACACACACACACACACACACACACAGACTCTTTCAGACCGATGTGGTTATTAAATGAAAGAAACTATGACATCCCCTTGTGGATTTCCCCAAGACAGATTTATTGCTGCGCGAAGTGGAAAATGATTCCATGGCACGTCTATAAGAGCCCATTATGAGTGCGAGTGAAAAGCAGTGGTGGATTAAAAACACTGTATCCTTGGCTGCTCTTTTCCAAAAGGCCAAGTGAGGCCTCGCTTCCATCTTATCCCTTCCACCACTTCTGCAGAGAGCCGGGCTGGACGCAGATCAGAAATGACGTGAGAAAACGCACGTAATCGCCGCGACCACCTCCACCGGCCTTTTGAAGACTTGGCTCTGGGCGGCTTCGTGACGCCCGTGCATGCGTCTCATTAGTGAGTCTGTTTTAGTAGCGCGGGCCCACATCGCATATTAGGTTCTCCTCACAAACCCAACAATGTTTGGACGTTTGTCAATACGCCGGCAAAACCCCACGTCGTTTTGGATCATTGTTAACGCGCCTGCGAGGGAGAACACCCTCTTTTCCTCCTGAGCCTTTGATAGGTCAGTGGGCTGGGTTGCTTTCCAGGAAAGCGGTGGGTTGCTGTGGGGGGATAAAGATAGCAGGCCATCTGACCCATATCCCACAAGCCCCTGCTGTCCGAGAAGCAGTGCGGGCCGGGCGGCGACAGGAAATGGAGGTCTGGCTGCCGCGGGGACGCCGCGTTGCCCATCTGTTTCCCGTGGCCAGAGCCGGTGTCGAGGGGGGCGCGCACCGATCCCATCCCCCCCCCCCCCACGCCCCCATGCCCCAAGGCCGGCCACTCCTGAGCGCCACGGGTCGGCACCTGCCCAAGGGCATCTTGGCAAAACCGGCTGTTCCACTTCCCTCCTCTCCTCAAATCAGAGGGTTCGTGGAAATAGGAAGATGGAGGAGACTTGGGGAAAAACAAATCTGTGAATTTTTGAAAAAGAAAAGCACACACTGAAGGCAAGCGCTAGCTCCGTCCCATGCATGGATGTTTTGTGGATGTGTGTGTGAGGGCACGGGGGCATGCTATAGCCATGTTGTGTGTTATGTGAGTGCATGCCTGCCTGCCTGCCACACATTTAATCTCCGACACCCTTCATTCCATCGCACACCCTCCTGGCATCACTCTGCCCTGCTGGCTGAGCCATCTGCTGCTGTGAGGGACCCAGTCCAGCCCTGTCCAGTCTCCCACCCCCACACACAACACACACACATACACACACACACACACACACACACACACACACACACATGCACTGAGACAGTACATGCCTGCATATGTATAATAACAAACGCCTCTCTTTTTAATCTTTAGGAACAACAAAGATTTGTCATTTTAGAAAGGAGATTTTTTTTTTTCAGGGGTCTTGACAGCCCTTTGCTGGTGCCTAAAGCTGAGGAGTGTGGTCAGCGCCCAAGCAGTTCCTGGGTCAGTGTTTGGCTCGGGTGTGTGTGTTGGATGTGTGTGATGTCAGCGCCCAAGCTGTTCCCAGGACAGTGTTTAGCTCGGGTGTGTGTGTTGGATGTGTGTGATGTCAGCACCTAAGCTGTTCCCGGGACAGTGTTTAGCTCGAGTGTGTGTGTTGGATGTGTGTGATGTCAGCGCCCAAGCTGTTCCCGGGACAGTGTTTAGCTCGGGTGTGTGTGTTAGGACTCGGAGCCTGAGTCGGCTGACTGCTGCAAAAGCGAAAACAAGCGTCAGACATGTAGGAGCGTTCTGAACAGAGCTCAGAAGGGACGCCATGTTGGGAGGGAGGCTGTTTTTTTGTTCCATTCCCAGTGGTGGTGAGATCAGTGAGGACGCCTGTAGCGTGAAATGGGTTTCAATTTTTACTCCTCTTGCCTCTGTGTGT
>NW_027468565.1:27061023-27063523 GCF_046254945.1 Alosa pseudoharengus | reverse complement strand
TTCGCCAGGCTGAATGCTATCAGCACATACGACACGCCGCCCCAGGGCAGGGATTACACGGAGCTGAATGCAAACGCCGGGAGAGCCATCCACCACCACCACCACCACCACCACCACCACCACCTCCACCATCACTGTAGCAAGCAGAAGGGGCAGCGGAGCAGGAGGAGGAAGAGGAGGAGGAGGAGGAGGAGGAGGATAGACTGATGTAGCTGTCTCCTTTCTAAACAAGGGCCCGGGCCATTGGCTGAGCTGACACCACCACTCCAGTGAGGCTCATGCAAATCGAGCGCTTCGAGCCCATGAGGAGACAACGAGGGGAGGGGTGGGGAGGGGAGGGCAGGTCACCGGTGCTAAAAGGATCCATCATCTCTCAAAGAGGACTTAATTAGACACGCTACTTTACGGGGAAAAATGAACGGCATCCATTAGCGAGCTCCAGCCCATTGTCTATGTGCGCAAGCCGTCCTCACGCACGTTATTTATGACCAAAAAACGCAACCGATCGCAACCGATCGCAACACACACACACACACACACACATACGCAAAACCATAACACTTCATAGAGGAAGCTGGCAGCAAGTGGTGAGTGGCATTCCTGGGCCACAAGCTGATTAGAGAGCCCAAAATGTATATTCATTTGGTGCCATCCGAGTGGTCAATGGGGACAGATGTTGCACTGGGCTGGGCTCTGAAGAGTCGGCTGGCGAAGTGGTCGTAAATATGCTGGACGGCTGAACGGGTGGAAGGCTCTTTAGCTGATGTTTTCAGCCACAGCAGCACTAGCTCCATTGGCCTCGGTGGAGCGACTTGGCACCGCTAGCATCAGGCTGGTGGAGCTGTTATCTGAATGGGCTGTAGATCACAGCAGCAGCAGTAAGTGACTCCCCACAGCATGTTAGCAAAGCATGTTAGCTTGGGCTTTGCAGCCTGGGATAGGGTGGCATTCTTTCTCCCTACAGAGGCATGTATGTGCATACAGTATGTATGCTACATAAATCCAGGAGTTAAGATCAAAAGAGCAGCTGTGAAGCAATGTATAGAAAGCACCAAACTGACACACATGGACATATGCACACATGTGCAACCGCACCCAACACCGTCCCTACACACACACACACACACACACACACACACACACACACACACACACACACACACACACACACACACACACACACACACGCACACAAATACATAATTTTCACATTAAAAGCTATTTGGTCCCGGGCGCAACACCAAACGGGAGCAAAGGGATAAGGGACAATGGGAAACTACCCCAAACCTAGAGCCAAATAAGGCTGGCGCCAGGCACAAACCCATGCAGATGCCTGGCAGGGGCAGTGGCAGTGGCATGGCGGTTTCACGCTGGCGTGCGGGCTGCCCATGCTTCACACTTACTGACGACACCTGGCGCCACACTGGCAGGGTGCAGCACCATCACTGCTATCCGAGACGATGCCCATGTCCAGATGTGATGGATTCATTTGGAGTGGACGTGCAGCCCCATGCTCAACTACAGCCCTGCTGCTCTCACAGCAGCACACATTTGTGTGAGAGAAGACTGCTGCTTCACAGCGGCTTCACAGCAGCATTCGGTGATTCGGGTAGATTTGAATGTACATTTCTGCTACTTTATTCTGGTTATTCTACCATAACTGTGGTTGCTGGCAGGGGATAGGTGTCCCAAAATGTTGACATATTGGAGCAACCTTCAAATAGAACCAGTGAAATAAACCTCAATCACACAAAATAAAGCAATCAAATGAAATCAATTAAATGTTTGATCATTGTTCTAAATACTGTGCACTACACATGGATTTATTTCAAATACTGTATCATCCCTAAAACAACGTTAGCCATAAATGCCTGAAACAATGACTTTAGAGTCCACAGGACTATGTGCATTTTAGCGTAGCACAGCATTCCTTGTTGGAGGAAGCGCATCTGGTCTTCTCATTGGAGAGTTCTCTTCCTCTGGCCCATTCTTGTTGTACATCAGGACAGACGTGTGTCCATTATCCCTTTCTGCTGCTATCTGATCAAACACTAAACAATGGTGTAGAGACATGACCCACTTCCATGTGCATGCATCCGGGGGCTTCCCTCTCGGCTCTATAAGAAGGGACTAACAGCCCAGTCAACTCCCTACGGACCAGTCAATAGTCTGGGGATCAGTGGACAGATCCGTAGTGGGTGGAGCGCTTGGCCTGTCTAGTGACCTCTTTGGCAAACGTGATTGATTGCGTAATCAAATTAGGTGTAGGTGTGTCCATATCTGTCTCCGCTGACAAGAGAGCTCCAGTCGTGTCTATGAACAAACAATAAAACAATAAAACCCTCCAGATGAATTCTCAATTCTCCCTCTTATCCATCTGGTGCTGCAAAAAGGACAAGGGTCGGAGGAGCGGAGGACAGATGGACATCTGGACATCTATTTGGCGATTTATATTTATCTCTCTCTCTCTCTGTCTCTCTCTCTCTCCCTTTCTCTCTCT
>NW_027468565.1:27051023-27056023 GCF_046254945.1 Alosa pseudoharengus | reverse complement strand
TGGTTCAGTGACCTCTCTGTCAGTGGGCTCTGGACAGTTACTGACAGGGGAACTGGACTGATAGTGTGTATGTATGTGTGTGTTTGTGTGTGTGTGTGTGTGTGTGTTTGGGGGGATGGGGGTGTGCTCTGGGGACAGTTATTGACAGGGGAACTGGACTGATAGTTCCCAGTGTGGCGCCTTGATCCCAGGTGCAAAAGACGCTGGAGTATTTATTTAGTGTGGTAAAGGTTCCATCACCTTGGCTGTGTTTCTCTTCTGCTCAGTTAGTCTTTCGCTTTCTCTCTTTCTCACTTTCTCTTTTTCTCTCTTTCTCTCCCTGCTGTTGTTGATGTTATTTACTGATTGCTTGATCTTATTTCTGTGAGCTGCACTCATCCCACTCTCCTTCGCTTCGCTTCTCTCTCTCTCTCTCACTCGCACTCACACTCCCGCGCTTGTTCAGCAAGTGCATGTGTGTGTGCATGTGTGTGTGTGTGTGTGTGTGTGTGTGTGTGTGTGTGTGTGTGTGTGTGTGTGTGTGTGTGTGTGTGTGCGCGCGCGCAAGTGCGAGTGTGATCTCTCTGTTTGTCCCGAGGATAAACCACCTACACACGGAGCAGTGGGATCACAGCGATGAGTCCCACTCCTCATCAATACTTTTCACAGTTACATAAACACACACAAGGCACAAACACACACACACACACACACAGAAATACTCCAGCACACATACACAGCAGGCTCACACAAAAGCGTAGCTCTGCAGCTTGCATGTCAAACAGCACCCCAGCAGGACGTCATATGCTTAGATGGAAACTGGTGTGAGATGCAGAAGAGCAATTACACTAAGTGAGATTTTTCTTTCCTGTTTGCTGTTCCCATAGAAAGAAGTTTGCATTTTGATGTAACTCAACTATACACCATCAGACACAATCAACAGTTTGGCACCCACATCAAAAGGCAGACAATCACTTCATGCTGCTATTGCCAATCTATTAAAACTGCAAGTTGATTTACTTTTGTTTGGCATTGCAAAGGCATTTTATTATCTTGATAACTGCTTAAACATGAAACAAACATCCATTCTTTCCCATTCATCTCCATCAGTTTGCAGATGTTTCTCAGAAGACAAATGCACACTGGAGTCAGCCTGCTTCAACAAAGACTAAGCGTCCATTTCCACACCATATGGGACAGATCTCCATTGGTTCTTCATAGGCAAACACCACAAACCAAACTATATCATCTCAATCAACTGAACGCCAATTTATCAACAAATTCTTGGCAAATGAACACACACATACACAATGAAATGAACACAATTTATACTCTCATTTCCTCTCATTTCCACACACACACACACACACACACACACACACACACACACACACTCCTCCCTCTCATTCCTCATTCCCCATCTCTCTCTCTCAGACTCACCCTGGTACTCCTGTCCTGGGATGTAGGCGGAGGGGTTGCCGGCGATCTGCAAGGTGAGCAGCACCTCGCCCGTACCCTCGGCCACGGTGCCCCCCTCCAGCTCGCCGTGGTGGGTGCACAGGAAGAAGAAGGGGTTGAAGCGCGGGTAGAAGCCCGCCGGCGGACCCCCCAAATCCACACTGCCCCCCAGCGCCACCGCCAGGAGGGCACAGCCCAGGGCCAGGAGGGTGGAGGAGGCCCGTGCCATCCCCCGTCGGGTTTGGGTCGCCCGCGCGGAGAAGAGAGAGACACACACACGGGGTGGGTGGAGGTGTTGCCTGGGCGGGGAGGATGCGGAGCGGGTGTGAGGGGCAGAAGGAGTCTCAGGTCAGGTAGAGTCCCTCGAGCAGAGCCCAGCCGGAGGAGTGGGGGGAGGGCTGGGGGTCCGGAGGTCAAGTTTTGGAGGAAGTCCTGCAGGTGGGTGAGTGAGTGTGTGCGAGCGTCTGCGCGAGTGAGAGAATGTGTGTGTGTTTGTGTGTGTGTGTGTGTGTGCGTGAGTGTAAGAGTGTGCCTGTGCGCGCCTGTCCGTTTCCCACAGCTCTGTTTCTTCTCTTCTCCTCTCCTCTCGTCTCTCCCGTCACACTCTAGGAGTTCAGAGCCTGCCTGTGCTGTCCTGCTCCGCTGCTTAAATACCTCACCCCCTCCCTCTCTCTCCCTCCCTCCCTCTCTCTCCCTCCCTCCCTCCCTCCCTCTCGTCCCTCCCTCCTCCCTTTCTCTCTCTCTCAGCACCAGCCACACACGTGCTCTACACTCAAAGACGGCCTCCGTGCTCTCTCTCTCTCACTCTCTCTCTCTCTCTCTCTCTCTCTCTCTCTCTCTCTTTCTCTCTCTCTTTCTCTCTCTCTCTCACACACACACATAGTCTCATTCCCTTTTCTCCTCCCTTTTTTCTGTCAGTCTATTACTCTTCCTCTCCTCTCTCTTTATCTCTCTATCCCTTGTTTGAAATCTCACAAGCCTTCCTCATCCCTCTTCTCTCTCCTGACACCCCTCTCTCTCTCTCTCTCTCTCTCATTCTCTCTCTTATTCTCTCTCTCCTGTCTCTCAAGCCCTCTTCTTACTTATTTCCCCCCATGACACATCTCACACACAACCCTCAGTCATTCTCTCTCTTTGTCTTTTTTTCAATCCTTATTTCCATCCCTCCCCCTCCCTCTTACTCCCACCCGGGATCACACCTCCCTCCCCTTCTTCTTTCTCTCTCTATCTTTTTTATTCTCTGCTCCCTCCTTCCCTCCACATCCGTCTGCTCCTCTTGATAGAACTCTCTCTCTCTCTCTCTCTCTCTCTCTCTCTCTCTCTCTCTCTCTCTCTATCTCTCTCTTCACATGTCTCTGTTCATTCTCCAGTCTTTGTGCCCAAATGGCAGGATTGAGTTTTTCCTCTCTTCTCCTCACATTTCTTTATGGATTTTCCATCAGAAGAGCCTTTTCCATTCGCATTCTCCAACCTTTTTTGATTTTCCTCCCAGTCATTTCAACTCTCTCTCTCTCTCTCTCACACACACACACACACACACACACACATACACTCTCTCTCTCTCTTGTGTGTGCTCAGCTCAGAGTAAGCTGGATGCCATGGCCAAAATAAGATAGTTTCCTCCCCTCACTCACTGGATTTCAACATCACTCTCCGACACCCCCTTATTCACAATGATGCTCTCTCTCTCTCTCCCGCTCTCTCTCCCTCTCTCTCATTCTCTGGAGTAAACAGAAACAGCATGCAGTGCTGCATGCACCCCTCCCTCTTCTGCTTCACACTACCTCCATCTGTCTTTTCCTCTGTCATTCCCTCTTTCTCTCTCTCTCTCTCTCTCTCTTCCTGATTTTCTCTCTAAGTGGACAGAAGGCAAACTGGGATTTTTGAGATAATACTTGTCGGACCAAATGTCCATCAAGTCCTCTGTCTGTATTGCTCAGAAGACACCACCCCCCCCCCCCCAACATCTCCCCACTCCAAGTAAAAACGACTGCTATTGTTTCAGATGTTACATATCAGTTCACAGATCATATACAACAGTAACCTGCTGCATTAAAAAAAACACCACTAAGGTGACAGGTCAGGGGCCGAGCCTGATCCGATCCTGTGCAAATTCTTTATGACCCTGTGATGGCTCAAGACAAATTGGACGTCCTGGTTTGTAAAGCACTCCCTCCTGTAGCTTTAAAGTGATTACCTCGTCAAATGAACAGAGTGGCGCAATTTAATTGCCTGTTAATTCTCAATGGCAGTCAGCAGGGACACATTAGAGGCCTGTAAAGTGACAAAGAGAGGAGTCGTCACCGCAGAAAAGCTGTGTACAATCCTCCGCTGATTCAGCCCTCCAGACTAAATGGTTTAGGGGTAGTTGGGCTCCATGGCATTATCTCAGCCATTAAAAGAGGCAGCTCTTCTAATATGTGTTATGCTTTAGGAACAGCTACTGTCTAAGCCAATGTAATCTACTCTGCTGCACATACAGTACATTTCCCTGATATATCATTAAAAAGATGGCGTCACCCTTGTCCAAGCAATCTCCTCTCAGAAAGGATCTGTTTCTGCAGAAACATTCACACCATTTCCCCCTCAGCCACGGAGACTCACCAAGCTGAGAGTTTACTAAGAATCCAGTGACGTCAGCCACCCGAAAAAGTCAGCATTTTTTTTTTTTCATAAGAAAGTATCTACCCTCCAGTAAATTGCCTCTAGTCTCAGGGCTAGCTGTTGACCTGGGGAAGGGGGTGAGATGACTCGGTGAGTATAAATAGCGTGGGAGGGTCCTCCTCTGTGTACTTTACTGATGTGGTGACTTCGACAGGCTGTAAATCAACGGAGTCAATGCAAAGACGGAGGATGACCAGACACTGGCATTTGACCACTACACACATAGTAAATTTGACAGCTATTTGGCATTGGAGTACAATGAGGAAGAACAAACACTCCATTTAACTTCCTCAAATGCTTAGTCTGGGGTACTAGCCTGTCAAATACTCTCACACAGCCATACTCATACAGTGCAAATAATAGATATACACACACTTGTTTATAAAACATCTCCCAGGCTAATGTTGAATAGAAATTGTAGAAGTAAAACACAGTGGATGTAATTAAGACTGACTCAAATAAACGGATATCCAGACTGTCATTTGAGATGTCATTCTTCAAACAGAAAGTCTTACCACAAACACCGCCGTGTGAGTTTTCGGCGACAGAAATGCAGACTAGCCAAGTCTGAGAGTGTCTAACTTAGCTCATGATTAATCCTCACAGTTGATTTAATAAGGAAGAACCCTTCAGACCGATTCATCTAAATGACAAATCGTGATGTTACGCTTACTCAGCTGAGGATACATCCCAAGCTGTCGGTGTCTCTGGTCATTAGATAGGTAAGAGACCTTATCAACAGAATGAGGTAACTAAGGCCAGTGATGAATTTATCACAAATTAAAATGCTGCAGATTGGAGAAGGACTCAGAGCGACTCAGACTGAGGCCTATGGGTTGAACAATGGGAGCCGGGGGACAACTGAGATTTCAGCCTCAATGCACACATTCTTTATTGAG
>NW_027468565.1:27043523-27046023 GCF_046254945.1 Alosa pseudoharengus | reverse complement strand
ATCGCTCTCCATTATGGAATGTAGGTCGTGTGGGTGGTGGTCGGGGGAAAGATGGATGGGGGGCAGTAATTATTTTTATCATTATTAATTTCCACCTCAAGGTTGTGCCGCAGCCTTTGTCCGCCTCCATCTTCATTTGAGCCCCCTCCCTCCCTCTCTCACTTCACCCCCCTCTCTCTCCCTCGCTCGCTCTCTCCCCCCCTTTTCACTCCCTCCATCAGCAGCACCTCCACCCTGCTTTTGCACAAGGCTGCATGCCAAACCAGGCAGAACGCAGACAAGAGCACACAATAGAGCTCAGAGGGATGGAGAGAAAGTGGGAGCAGAGAGAGAGGAAGAGCAGAGAGAGAGGGGGAGAGAGAAACAGAGGGAGAGAGAAAAAAAAAAAAAAGAGAGAGGTCAGAGAGAGAGAAAGAGAGAGAGAGAGAGAGGAAGATTGAGCGAGGGGAGGTCATGGCTGTCGATTTATCATTTTGGGGGCCCCTAATTTGGCTGTGCAGGTTGTTTACTCGATACAGCAAAATTGTCCAAAAACACAGAAGGGGGCAGAGAGAAAGAAAAACAGGGAGAGAGGGAAAGAGAGAGATAAAGAGAGAGATAGAGAGAGATAGATGGAGAGAGAGGTAGAGAGGAGAGAGATAGAGAGGAAAAGAGAGAGGGAGAGAGGGAAAAGGAGGGAGAGAGAGAGACTGTGAGAATGGGAGACTAGGGGGGACAAGTGCCCCTGGGGCGCACTTCAGCTGTGATGGCTCGCACACTCCAATTAGTAACATGAAAAGGCCCGATCCCATCACTCTCTCAGGAGAGATAGAGAGAGGAGGAGTGAGAGGAGAGGAGAGGAGAGGAGGGGGTGTCATTTAAACTCCTCAGCCAATAAGGGTCACACACGAGCGCGCGTTTACACACACACACACACACACATACACATACACACACACATACACACACACCTCATCTGGAGCTAACAAGGGTGGGCTACAGCCCCAGGGATAATGTAAGACACATTCACAGTGACAACATGAATATGACACGCTAAGGCACTAGTACGCTTCATGCGCACGCACTGACACCAATCCATACAAAAGGTCAAACAGAAGGGATGTCAGTCATTATCTTCTTATAAAACCCAAGACACCTCGTTCTCATCATCTCAAAAGTAGAATTCCCCCCAAATCAGTGTGGTCTGTCAGTAACTCGATGTGTCAGCCCACACATTCCATGAGTTTGTGCCCGTTTACAGTTTGCGAGTTGCAAGCTTTGAACCAAAGAGATTAGCAATAAAGATGTCCACAGATACTTCATGGCACTCTCCCGGCGATCTGAACTCTTCACCTTGTTATGGCTAGTACCACGGCTGTGCCACTGTAGGGGGGGTAGAGGTACAGTAATGTGGTGTCTATGCATGGGGCATGTCTAGATATGAGCCTGTGTGCCCCCTGTAAGCACCTAAGCACCTGCTGTCTAATGGCAGCCTGTTCAGAGGCAGTGTTGGTAGGGGGGGTATTTGATCCCCGACAGGATGACACACGGCAGGAGAGACGCCTGGCACTCGGCCCATTTACCGGTCCCGGGATCAGAGCCGTCACCTGTCAGACCGGGTTAGTGAGCTGCCACGGGAATCAGAGGCTTAGCAGCACAGAGCACGGCGCTACAGAGCATGGCGCTACAGAGCTACAGAGCATGGCGCTACAGAGCACAGCGCTACAGAGCATGGCGCTACAGAGCACAGCGCTACGGAGCACATCGCTACGGAGCACATCGCTACGGAGCACATCGCTACAGAGCACGGCGCTACGGAGCACATCGCTACGGAGCACGGCGCTACGGAGCACGGCGCTACGGAGCACATCGCTACGGAGCACGGCGCTACGGAGCACGGCGCTACAGAGCACATCTGGGGGAACCCCTGCAGAAGGGGACGGCCTGGCCGCCGGAGAGACGTAGTAACGAAGCGTGGAGAAGGAAAACAATGTGGTGAAACCAGCCCATTGGCCCAACTGTTAGCACATTTTCCTTTGAGAGAAAGAAAAGGGGAAAAAAAGCAGGTCAAATAGTGAAAACAACAAGCAGTGCTCAAATGCAGTACTCAAAGTGCTTTGCTTAGATGATCACAGATGTTTTGTCAATGACAGCCACTGCCACTGCCAATATACTAAACACCACAGACGAGGGAAGTTGCCACTGACATGACTCTTGGGAGTTCCACCATTTCCTGGAGGCCGCTGTTGTGTCCTTGGGAAAATAAGGTCAATCTCACACATATACCCCACCTGCTGTCCAGGGGGAATTAAAAGACCCCCTGAGGAAATACCCCCCGACCCCCAGCTCAGGCACCATCAAAAGCAGTAGCCCCTGACAGAGTACAAATCAGGCCAAAGCATCCCATCCTGGGCAGCCAAGGGTGCATAAGAGATAAGAGAGGAGTCAACATTTTGAACATTCTGAGTCCTCTCTGTTGGAAAGTAAACAAAGAGCATTCCTGCGGCCTGATGCACAAAAC